>NC_056743.1:1483939481-1484264481 GCF_019279795.1 Protopterus annectens | reverse complement strand
CGTTGGGTGGGGGGGGGTTACATTTCCAGTTCACATCCTTGTCCCTTGGCTTATGTACTTCACCCAGAGTCTTTACCACTTGCCTGGCTCCAGTAATTGTTTGCATTTTCAAGAGCATATGTATCTATTCTTACCTAGACAAACTCTGTCAGCATATTCCATGGAGGGAATATGCAAGGTTTTGGAATTCACTCTGAATTGCTTCATGGGACCCTGGTAATCACCATCAGTAAGAACAAATTCAGCCTGACCCCTTCAAGAAACCTAGTATTCCTGGGGGAGGGGCATCTAGGCACTATTTTTACATCCCTGGACTTTCCTGCCAGAGTACAAGGTGTTTTACCAAGTCTGTATTTCCAGAAGATTTTGCAGCAACACTCATCAGTAAGAAAACTCCTCAATATTAGGGTGCGTTGCATCCAAGTGGTACCTTTGGCTGAGCTACAAATGTTGGAAACTCCAGTGATACCTCAGAAACTGATGGTAACAGTGCACCCAATCCTTGACTTGCATTTCTACTCTTCTGATGTCTGTTTTCATAATTTCAACTTTTGGATTGTCTGATCCGATTGGATCCAACCTCAGCAACTTCTTCTAAAGTTGGTGGGTACAAGGCTGTGACTCCTCCTCTATCCATAATTCCTTCCTGTCAGGTAAGTTACCTCAGATCTTGTTTGCTGCCTGAAGCATTCAGTCATGTATCCAAGGGTTTTTTTTCTAACAGTAAGTTTGTATCATTTTACAATTTATTATTTTTACTATTGTTAGTTTTTCTGTTATTGCTAGATATTGTTAGCTCTTCTCTTGACCTTTCTTAATTTAGAGAATTAGTTTGCTTTCCACTACATTAGTTTAGCATAGTATTTGTGGAGTTGTACAGTGTGTGTGTGTTTGTGTGTGTGTGTGTGTGAGAGAGAGAGAGAGAGAGAGAGGGTCATTTCTTAGATGTTTACAAGTTTAGGATGATAGGTTTGGATCGCTTTGTTGTTTCCTGTAGTCCATTGTTGTTAGTTCCTTAGTGCTTATAGGAGGGTACTTAATAATTATTGTTAGTTCTTCATTGCTTATAGCAGGGTCTTTAATAGTAATCTTGTTTGTAGTATGTCAGGTTAAGTATGTTGTTGTTGTCTTTCGGCTTTTCCCAGTTAGGGATCGCCACAGCGGAACTCCCGTCTGCTAATGACTGGCAGTAGATTTTCACGGTGCCGAGTTGCCAGGTCGACGTCCAATCTTCAACGAAGGCACGCCCATTCACGCATGTCTTTCGGAACGCCACTCGACCCGCAGGGAGGGCATGCAGACTCCACACAGAAGGCACTCCCCGCACACTAGCTGAGAATCGAACGGGAGAACCTCTTGCTATGAGGCAACAATGCTACCGCTGCACCACTGCAGATTATGTCAGGTTAAGTATAAGGTTGTAAAAAGTGTATGGCGTGTAGGCGTAAGGTCTTGCCGCAAGACCCATATTTTGTGTGTATATTGCTTGGGTGCTGCCCACTTGAAGATTGTGAGGCCTGTGCTGCTTTCAGCTCTAGAGCCAATCAAACTAAGAAAGAAAAACTTATTTTGAATGCCCCCCCCAACAGGGTCTAGTCTCCCATCAACTTCTGCTTCCTCAGAGTCTCCAGCAAAGAAAATAGCCAAAGGGGGAGGGAGTGAGAGAGAAGTCCAAAGAAAGAGTAAAGGAAAAGGAATGTGGCAGACTCTGAAAATGGTCCTTAGATCCCAACAGTTCCTTTTGGTCCAGCTCTGAAGATCCCTTGGAAGATGGATCCACCAACTCATCATGTCCAAACTCCCTCACCTGGGCTCTGTTTCTCACCAGAACAGGTAAGCCCTAGGTTATACTTGCCTATTTTACAGGAGAAGAGATTCTGTCAACTACCTTTCTTGTGGCATCCTCCTTGAGGGCGGCTCTGTCAACCAAAAGCATTGGAGAGTTAGAGGTCGACAGAATGGTGAAGTTTCTGAGAACGCAGATTCAGCATTCAGCTTGGGCTTCTCCCTGTGCCACCCATTTCATATGCACTAAGTGAGTCCAACAACCCCTCCCATGTTATCGCCGGTACAGGCCTGCCCTTTGGGACTTGTTTCCGTAGGTCTGGGCTATACTGGTGTATCTCTGCCGAAAGCTACAGCTCAAGTGACTTCAACTCCAGCTGGATCTCGGATTCTCTTGACTCTGAGGATCTTGTATCTAGATGAGTCTCGGAACCAAAGCCTCAACATCAGGACTCTGGGATAAGGGTCGACTCTCAAGCACTTGGAGCAGTCCCTTTCCTTTGGGGCATCAGTCCTCGATGGCTAAGGTCTGAGGTCAGCTTTGGGGTCAGGACCAGTCTAGGCAGAGATGTTTGCTTCTCATTTTTTGGGTGGAAGGGAGACTTCCTTTGGCATAGATTGCTGCCTCTGCCTTCGAGGCCTTTGAAAGTGTTTTGCCTGGACCAAAGGAAAAGGCCCTATCCTCAAGCTCCATCCCAACCTCAAGGGGGTACTGCTACTCCTTCCACTCATTTTTGTTGACACGGACGTTTGGTACCAGTAGCTCAGGGGGGTGCTTATGTTAAGTTCCCAGTCTGATTTGGATCCTTCTGATCATCCCCCAACAAGAGATTATGGAAAAGACAGGCATAAGGAAGCTCTTGGACCCTTCTACAGTCAGTAACCAAAGGTACAGGTTTAGATGAAGGTGAGAGCTCCCCTAGATGCCCCTTTGAAGACATCACCTTTGGCGAGATCCTTGAATTGATGAAGCGACAAGGGGTGGTCCACCAGATGAGTCTGTATTTGTCAAAGCTTTTGGTACTGGCTCATCTGCATTCTGGGTCATACCACCCGTAGACCCTCTGATAGACCTGGTAGTCCAATGAGCATGGAAGAACCCTGATATAGCCGAACCTATCCTGAAGAAGCCAGATAGGGTATTAGTAGCCACCAAGGACAGAAAACATTGGAGCAAAGGTCAGTCAGTAGATGCCATGGTCATTGGGGTGGCCATGAAGAAGGAATTGTCTGAAGAAAGTTCCTCAATCCATCCTCCTAGTAGAGAATCTAGGGTATTGGCCAGGTTTGGGAAACAGACATACAGTGGATTTAAAAAGTTTACACACCCCTGTTAAAATGCCAGGTTTTTGTGGTATTAAAAAATGAAACCACAAGAAATCATTTCAAAACTTTTCCCACCTTTAATGTGACCTATAACCTGTACAATTCAATTGAAAAACAAATCTGTTAGGGGAAAAAAATATAAAAAATAAAAATATATACAATAAGCTGGTTGCATAAGTGTGCACACCCTTAAACTAATACTTTGTTGAAACACCTTTTGATTTAATTACAGCATTCAGTCTTCTTGGGTACACACCTGCCATCAGTTAAAGAGACTCTGATTAACCCCAAGTAAAGTTCAGCTGTCCTAGTAGGTTTTTCCTGATATTAACTCAGTTGTTTGCTACAGCAAAAGCCATGGTTCGCAGAGAGCTTACAAAGCACATTGTTGAAAGGTATCAGTCAGGAGAAGGGTACAAACAAAATTTCCACAGCATTGGATATACCATGGAACACAGTGAAGACCGTCATCAAAAAGTGGAGAAAATATGGGACAACAGTGCCATTGCAAAGAAGTGGACGTCTCTCCAAAATTGATGAAAAGACAAGACAAAAACTGGCCAGGGATTCTGCCAAGAGACCTACAGCAACACTGTAGGAGCACCAGAAATTTCTGGCAAGTACTGGTTGTGTACTACATGTGACAACACTCTCCTGTATTCTTCATATGTCGGGGCTATGGGGTAGGGTTGCAAGACGGAAGCCTTTTCTTACACAGAAAAAAATGCAGGCCCGGCTAAAATTTGTAAAATAATACATAGTCTCCCAAAAGCATGAGGGAAAATGTGATATGGTCTGATGAGACCAAGGTTGAACTTTTGGCCACAATTCCAAAAGGTACGTTTGGCTCAAAAACAACACTTCGCATCACCAAAAGAACACCATCCCCACAGTGAAGCATGGTGGTGGCAGTGTCATGCTTTGGGGTAGCTTTTCTATATCTGGAACTGGGTTTTAGTCAAGGTGGAGGGAATTATGAACAGTTCCAAATACCAGTCACTTTTGGCCCAAACCTTCAGGCATCTGCTAGAAAGCTGAAGATAAAGAGGAATTTCACCTTTCAGCATGACAATGACCCCAAGCATACATCCAAATCAACAAAATAATGGCTTCCATAGATGAAAATTAGTTTTGGAATGGCCCAGCCAGAGTCCAGACCTAAATCCAATAGAAACCCTGCGGGGTGACCTGAAGATGGCTGTGCACAAGAGGTGCCCTCGCAATCTGACAGGTTTGGATCACTTTTGCAAGGAAGAGGGGGCAAATATTGCCAAGTCAAGATGTGCCATGCTGATAGATTCCTACCCAAGAAGACTGAATGCTGTAATTAAATCCGAAGGTGCTTCAACAAAGTAAGATTATTGTACGTTTTTTATTTTTTATATTTTTTCCCCTAACAGATTTGTTTGTTTTGCAGTTGAATTGTACAAGTTGTAGGTCACATTAAAGGTGGGAAAAGTTTTGAAATAATTTATTGTGGTCTCATTTTTTTATATCACAAAAACCTGGCATTTTAACAGGGGTGTGTAAACTTTTTATATCCACTCTATGCTTCAGAGACTTGCCCTCAGAGCACTGAACTATATACACTTTTCCAGAGGGACTTGACGAAAGACTTAAGTCACTGTCTGGTAACCTGCTTACGGATGTTCAAAAGATTGTAGACTCCCAGCTATCTACCCTCCAGCCTACTTCGAATGTCTCTATGCATCTGCTATCCAGTGCAACTGATGGCATAGCTAGGGCAGTGGGCATTGGCTTCACAGTGCGCCAGCATGCCTGAATATGACTGCAATTTCATGGAAGGCTTCAAGATGTCCATTGTTAATGCCCCCCTTTGATGGTTCCACACCCTCTCTGTACCAAAAGTGAAACAGGGTGGTAAAACCTTGTCTATAGAGTTAATTCATTTTTCCACTTCTCAAAGGACCTTTGCCATGAAGCAGAGGGGTGACAAGCAGATATGTTTCAGGAACTCAAAGGGTTATTACTATGAGTCTCCTGCAGGTAAACCCTCTCATAGCAGAGGAGGAAGTAAATGAAATGGATGTCACCCCAGAGGCAGAGGCGGACCTCATAATCATAGATTTTTTGATCCCTTTGCTGAAAAAACCTACCAGCACTCCTGAAAGGTTGCCCAACTGTTCTCTGAAGGCAGTCTGGGCCGCTTATCCTTGCACCCACAAGCTTGGCAAAACATTACAACAGATTCATGGGTGCCGAGGATAATAACCAGAGGCTTTTCAGTTCCCTTTTCTTATTCACCAACAAAAAATGAAAAAGTTTCTGACATCCCACCCAGTCAGTGGGAATCTGCAACAGCAGAAGTCTCCAAGCTGCTTGAAATAGTCATCCAGCAGGTCCTCCAAGACCAGTTAGAGTCTGGAGTCTACTCCAAGTTCTTTTTAGTACCAAAGAAAACGGGATGGCAGACCAGTTTTGGATCTGAGGCATCTAATTCAATTTGTAACACAGTCAAAGTTCTGGATGGCCATTCTTCAGTCCATACTACCTCTTTTGAGGCAGGATAATTGAATGTGCTCTTTGGACCTCAAAGACTCCTACTACTATATAAAGATAGAGATGTTGTCAAGGAGATTTCTCTGTTTCTGCCTGAGATCCAGTCATTATCAGTTCAGAGTACCGCCCTTAGGTCTCACTACAGCCCCCTAGCCATTTGAAAGTTATGGCAGTAGTGGCAGTGAACCTCTGCTGCTAAGAATCCAGGTTTTCCCATATGTAGTCAACTGGCTCCTTACCACTTTGAATGGGGATCTACATCTTCAACACCGGGACCTTCTGTTGCAGTTAATGCTGAGCCTGGGAATTATGGTCAGCCAACTCGAGTTAGCTCCCCCCAACCCAGCATTTATAATTCATAGGATGACAGCTGGACACATTACAAATAGCCAAGTTACCAATCTTCAGGGTGCTTCCCCTCTGACTAATTGCTGCCCTGGTAATGCAATATCCATTTCTGCAGGTAAGACTAGTTCTCAGACTACTAGGTTTAACGGTTTAAACCATTACACTAGTCCCTCTAGCCGGATACCACATGAGGGTACTACTTTGAACTCTGTACATTGAACCCAAAACAGTCATCTTCTCCATTCCAAGATTCATATCACTCAGGTTTTCAAGGATCACATCAGGTGGTGACTAACTTCCCCTTCAGTGATGGAGGGCCATTCTTTTTTCCAAACCCAGCCACTAGTGACGATTACCACAGATGACTCCCTTGGAGGGGGGGTATTTTGAAGGGAGGACAGTCCAAGTTTGCTGGTTACATCTAGAGGCCAATCTTCACATCATTGTCTTGGAGATTAGATCAGTCCTGCTAGCAGTGCAGTTTATAGGTGTTTACTAGGCTAATGACCACAAGGGCCTTTTTAAGCCTAGCCATGCATTCCACATCTCTGACAAGTTCTGATACCCTTGAATAAGTGTAAGCAGGAAATTGGGAGATGAAACATTTACAAGCTAGGGCCTGGGAGATGGAACCATTTAAATTGCTTGTGTCCGTTAGAGACATTGGTGCCAAACCAGGGATGAATTTCCTTTTCCCCATCCAATTGTCCAGGTTGCACTTGAATTGGGTTAGGGAGGAACTCTGCTTCACAATGGGGAGCCTGTTCCAGAGACTGGGTAATCTCTGGAATACATACCGGTCTGTCCAGGATGTCCTTTTTATATCACAGGCAAGGTTCAAGTCCTTAGAACGGGTAATTCTGGTACCGTTTGTTTTGCAGATATGCAGGAGGTCCATCAGAGTGGGGTCTGACAATGTCCTGTATGCCAGGCATAGATCTCAACTCAGCAGCCTGTAAGAGACAGAATACAGGGAATAGGGCCTTGAGGTGGTCTGCATTGGACATTTTATTTAAGCCCTGTATTCTTTTAGTGAGGAACCTCTGGACATTCCAGTTGTTGGATATGCCTGGTTAGGTACATACCAAAGGGGGCATCATATTCAGTGATGGGTCTGATGAATGCCAAATACAGTGGAACAATGACTTCCTTGGACTTGAATGCCATACCTCTGTTTATAAGTTGCGCATCATAGAATGATTTCCTCACTACTGTAGACACGTGATGGTCAAAGGCTAGATTGCAGTCTGTGCATCCTTCAGTTGATGGGCCACCTTTATACAAGAGGGATGACTGTTGCTGTTCTCCATTCATGAGGCACAAAGCCCCTTTGTAGGATATAGTTAAGTAGCAGTTCCAGAGGTCCTGATAAGGTCATGTTTCATGCTTTTTAGATGGCATCCTGGGATATTGTCTGGGCCCATTGATGAAGTGTTCTTGGCCTTAGAGCATTAAGAATTTGTTCTCATATTTGATGGTATTTCCTGAGTGAAGGACGAGAGGGAGAGCGGGCTAAAGTTGGAGCTAAATTTATCGGCCAGTAGGTTTGTTGCATCTTCTGGCTCAGTTTAGGTGGCTGCATTTACAGTTAGCTCTGCACACAACTGTGTATTGCCTTTGAGGTTGTGGACATAACTAAAGAATGCTTTGTGGTTATTGGCCTGGGAGGCCAAATTCACTTCAGATTTGGTTTTGTTAGACTTTATTTGTCCTCCGTGATGTTTGTTTAGTTTGAGAGTGCTTTTATCCTGCTGGGTGCTGCATCTCCTGATTTTTGCCATGATTTTCTTCCTTCTGTTATACAGCCTATTTATTTTGTGATTCCACCAGGGTGATTTTTTTTTAGTTATTTCTGTACTTATTCCTGGTGGGTACAGCTGCCTCTATGCAGCTATTAACATGCTTGTACAGGGTATCTGTGAGCAGTTCTACATAGGCAGCAGTGTTGTCATGGTTTATGGGGGCTTGGAATTTTGCCAGGTTATCGCTTAATAGCAGGAGGTTAACCTTAAAGTAGTTCCTGAGTATTTTAAGTTTAGCTGATGGTTCAGGTTATATTCCTACTTGGTTATATTCCTACTTTAAAGGAGACCAGTTTGTGGTATGATCTTACCAGGGAAGACATTACAGTAGTATAGTAGAGGGTGTGCAGCACTCTCCCGTATTAGTGAGGACCAGATCCAGTATGGTTGCACCCCTGGTTGGTGTATTGACTGTCTGGTTCAGGAAGTTTGTGTTTACAAAATCCAGGAATCTCTACGCCTGTACATTTGGTGTTGCATCGGATTCCCATTTAATAGTAGGATGTTATGTGATCCTATCTCGCCTACATTCTGACTGATGGGTTCGGAGCCGATCCCTCGGCTCCGACTCGGCACGCTTATGCCAAAGAGCGAAGTCTCTTATTGGCTGAGCTTACTATATCCCAGGATGCACCACTACCAGTCCCCCAGATCTCGTTTGCCGCTAACAAGTGAAGATGTGGTCTCGAGCTGGCTGAGCTAAGTAGTGATTATTTTCACTAACTTCCTGTCAGGAATTTCTTTATACTTCAACTAAAAGCTGTTTTAACAGCTATCTTGTGTTTTGAGTGCGTTTGGAGAAATTTACTTGGTAAATTCTTGTGTTGTGAGTGTTGTTTGACTAGAAGTACCTCTTGTGTGGAAAGGCCTTTCCGGTCTTTTGGTTGTTAGGTGACTTCTGTTCTATTAGGGATCTCGGATCCTTTATACTGGTGATAGTTTCTCTTTCTTTAAAAAGAAGGACAAAGCAGAGAAAATTTCTTTTTCTGTCATAGTTACAGTGTTTGTACTGTGTTTGGCTAGTTCACTGAATAATTTACCGGAATGTCTCAGGTTCCTAGGCCTTCAGGCTTTAAAAAGTGCACCAAGTGCAACTTTAAAATGTCTATAACAGATGACCACTCTCTGTGTTTATTGTTTGGGTGCAAAACATTTGCAGGAGTCCTGCAGCGTGTGTCACGCTTTTTCCTCGAGGGTCCTCCAAGAGAGGAAAAATAAGCTTATATTAAAAGGTCTTATAAAACCCTCCTTTGAAGAAGCTTTAGCATCCTCTCCTTCTCCTGCTAAAAGAAAGGGCGTCGGCTCCGACCAGTCCGTCGGATCCGACCGCCAAAAGACAATAGGCAGGCTTCTCCTTCGGCTCCAAGGACTTCGGAGCCGAGGGCGGAACGGTCTGCCTCGATGCCACCAGTCTCGACTCCTCTGGCTTCGGAGCCGATGGCTGGGGCATCGAGAGGCGGGTCACCTTCGTCGGCTCCACTGGTCTCGGAGCCGATGAAGGTTGTCCGCTCAGACACTTCCTCCTCGGCGCCTAAGTCCTCCTCGGCACCGATGGAAGCTAGTTTGGGTATTCCTTCGGCGCCGATAGTCATCGAGTCGCCTCGGAGCCGGTCCCCTAGCCCCTTGGGGCCGTTGGAGAGGCCATCTCGAACCCGTTCAGTATCCTCTAGGTCATCGAGGATGTCAGATTCGGACATAGACAGGGTGCTCCAAAGACTGTTCCAGTCCCCAGTCTTTCAAAAATTTGTTTCGGCTCCGACCCAGTTGGCTTCGGAGCCGACAGCTCATGCCCATGTCATTGCCATTCCTCCTCCGACCGCTTCGGCTCCGTCAGAGCAGGTGCTGTTGGAGCCGGTGGAGGTCTTAGGGTCGGCTCCGACCCTTACTCCAATCCCGGCCTTCGGGTCCGAGTTTGGCACACGGACTTCTTCGGCTGGACCCGGGGGTGACGTTTCGGGACCTATGTTGTCGGTTCCGAGCCTCCCTCTCGGTGCTTCGGCTGCGGGACTTCCGTCTGCTATCATGGCTCCGGGGACCGGACACTCCCAGGATTCTGGGGTTCCGGCTTTCAGAGCTATGAGGAGTGCCTTGGCCAAGTCTTCTTCGGCCATCTCTCCGGCTTTACCGGCACCTTCCCTGGGCGTGGAGACTGGGTCTTTGGCAGTTCCCTGTCCCAGGCAGCGGAGCCCGGGCCTGAGGTTACCCCTCTGGGGTTCCCTCCTCCTGAGGGTTCTTCGGAGTTGTCTTCAGAGGAGCCCCAAGGAAGAGATCGTGCAAGAGGAAGCACGTGGACTCCCAGTCTCTTACATCGGACACTGATCTTGATGATGCGGAGGGGTCCCCAAAGTCGCCCTCGGATGATGTCTCATTTGCAGACATTTTAGAGATCCTCAAACAACGAGGCGGCTGGATGTCCAAACCCCTCTGCTGATGAGTCAGTGCTTCTCAAGGCCTTTGGGGCTCAGCCCTCCGCCTCCTGGGTGTCTCCGCCTTCGACGAGCTCCTGGATTTGGTTTGTCGGAGGGCGTGGAACATCCAGATACCGTGGAACCAGTGCCTTCGTCCCAACAAATTTTTGTCTGCCGCACCCGAGAAGGAGTTCCTGACTAAAGGCGTGGCTGTAGATGCCATGGTGGTGGCATCTGCTACACAACAGGACGTGGCAGAGGCTTCAACGTCCGTCCATCCTCCTAATAAGGAGTCTAGGAGCATGGACCGCACGGGAAGCGCACCCTGACTTCAGCGGCCTTTACTTTAAGGTCCCTGAATTATTTGGCACATTTTACCAGGCTACAGAGGGATCTGGTCAAGGAGCTGTCAGATTCCCTCTCGGGTAACCTACCTGAGCAGCTAGCCCAGTCGGTTAGCTCTCAGTTGGCTATCCTTACTTCAATTTCTAACTCGTCCATGAGGCTCATTTCATATGCGGCAAGGGGCGGGTAGAGCGCAGGCACAGGCGTGGCTCACGGAGACAAGCCTGGCTCTGCTTGTGTCATTTTGGAGGCCTTCAAGTCTTCCTTCACGACGCTCCCTTTGATGGGTCCTCTTTGTTTGGACCTAAGGTTAAAGACACTCTTACCCGCTGTGAGCAAGAGGGAAAAACTTTATCTGCCGTAGGTGCACGTTATTCCACTCCCTTTCGGCCTTATCCCAAGGCTAAAGGAGGAGGGAAGATGTGGTTCTGTAAATCACGTAAGTTTTTTCCTCAACAGCAGGAAGATTCCCCTTCCAGAGGCAGAGGACGGGGAAATTTTTCTGGGAGACACCGTCCCAGAGGCGGCAGAGGGCCCCGCAATTCTGGAGACCGCGAGTCCTTTCGTGGCTCTTCAGCCTCCCACACTTCATGAGGGATTGCCCGGCTGTGCTGCTCCGGAGCCAGTCGGGTGCCGTTTTGCCAAGCACCTAAAAGCCTGGGAGTCTATCACTCAGGACAGATGGGTGCTTCGGATTATTGCCGGAGGTTACACCATTCCCTTCACACACTCACCCCCACCGTCCAAAAAAATCCCGGACCCACCACCCAGTCAGAGGGAAATTGCAGCCGCAGAAGCGTTAAAGCTGCTAGAAAAAGGAGTCATCCAACCGTCCCCACAGACCAGATCGGATCCGAAATTACTCAAGGTTCTTTTAGTGCCAAAAGACAGGGGACCTGAGACCAATATTGGATCTCAGCAGACTAAACCAATCCGTCGAAATCCAAATTCGAATGGTCACGTTACAATCCATTCTCCCATTGTTGGAGAAGGATGTTTGGATGTGCTCCATAGATCTCAAGGACGCCTATTATCACATACCGATACATCGGGCGTCCAGGAAGTATCTGCGCTTCAGCCTGGGAGACAGTCATTTCCAATTTTGTGCACTGCCCTTTGGTCTCACCACAGCCCCCAGGGTGTTCACCAAGTGTTTGGCAGTAGTGACTGCTCACCTGAGGAGTCTTGGATTCCGTGTTTCCCTATCTGGACGACTGGCTCCTGACTGCCACCACCAGGCATCTACTAATGGACAACCTCAAAGCCACCTTTTCCCTGGGTGCTACCCTGGGAATTACATTCAATTGGTCAAAGTCTGTCTTGCTGCCCTCTCAGCGCATAAGGTTCATAGGAACAGAGATAGACTCAAAATTGATGCGTCTTTCTTCCTACCGAAAGGATTCTAACTTTACAAGGTCAAGTTCAAGCCCTGCTTTCAAGATCCAAAGCCCCAGCCAGGATGGTCCTGCAACTTTTAGGTTCAATGTCTGCCACGGTTCTCCTAGTTCCTCTGGCAAGATTGCACATGAGGATTCTTCAGTGGCTATTATCGACTCAATGGTCCTTTCAGAATCTTCCCCTCAATCACCCCATTATGATTACAGAAACGCAAACGGGACCTCCGCTGGTGGCTTCACCCGTCCAATCTGAATCAGGGAAGACCTTTTGTTATCCCCCCTCCGGTGGCCACCCTGACGACGGATGCCTCCCAGACAGGGTGGGGGGGGGGCATTGTCTGGGCAGGTTAGTTCAGGGTTCCTGGCTTCCAGACGAGACCTTTCTCCACATCAATGTGTTGGAGATGAGGGCTGTACTTCTGTCCCTACAGGCTCTCCACAAGTTTCTCCCTCAAGGCATTATCGCTATTCACACAGACAACATGTCGGTGGTCTGGTATCTAAACAAACAAGGAGGGACCAGATCTTACCCCCTTTGCAGAGAGGCCATGAGGGTGTGGGAATGGGCTGTAGCTACCAACCGCTTCTTGGTAGCGACCCACATTCCAGGGAAATCCAATATATTGGCAGACAGATTAAGCAGGACAATTCTCTCTCCTCACGAGTGGTCCCTGAACGAAACAGTAGCAGCTCAGGTTTTCAGAAGATGGGGGACGCCATGCTGCGACCTGTTTGCAACACCACAAAACACAAAGTGCAAAAGGTTCTTCTCCTTGACTCCACATCAGGGGGAGGCAGCTATGGATGCTCTAGCACAACCTTGGGCCAACAGGGCTACTTTATGCTTTTCCTCCGGTTCCACTTCTCCCCAAAGTCATTCAGAAAGCTTCTCAATTGGGGTCCACAATGATACTAATTGCTCCATACTGGCCTTGTCAGGTATGGTTCCCCTACCTGAAGAAACATGCGGTGGATGATCCTTGGGTTTTGGATCTAACCCCGGATCTGCTAATTCATCAGTCGGGACGACAACACCAGTCCCTTCGCACGTTGAAGTTGACAGCTTGGCTCCTCCACTTCCGACTTTAGTCAGAAATCACACCTTAGACCCGGAAGTTATTCACATTTTATCTTCGGCCCACAAACCCACCACTAAGAAATTGTACCTCAGTAAGTGGAAGAGGTTTGCTATCTGGCTCAACTCAGGGCTTAGACCCTATCACTGCCCCGATTCCAGAGGTTTTGAAATTTTTAACATCCTTGTTTAATCAAGGATCTTCAGTCTCTACTATTAAAGTCCAACTTGCAGCTATCTCTAAATTTCACGAATTCATGGATCCACCGTTGATGAGCAGCAGATTATGCAAAACTTTCATTAAAGGTGCGGGGCTGTTAAGACCCCCAGTTTTTCATCCTGCGCCTCCGTGGGATCTTGATTTGGTGCATCGTGCCTTAACATCTTCCCCTTTCGAACCGGCTGCTACATGTGAGTTAAAATATCTGTCTTGGAAAACTGCCTTCTTAGTTGCAATTACCTCTGCGAGAAGGGTTTCAGAGCTTCAAGCCCTATCAAACCACCGTACTTGATTTTTCACAAGGATAGAGTATCACTTAGGCCTAACCCATCTTTTGTCCCAAAGGTTTGTTCTAATCTCTGTCTCCAACAATCTCTAGAGCTACCAGTTTTCTTTCCAAAATTCTCCAACGAAGCAGAGTACACTCTCCATAAATTGGATGTTCACAGGCAATTGCGCTTCTATCTAGACAGGACTCAGCAAATTCGTAAATCAGACCAGTTGTTTGTGTCCTTTTCAGATAATAAATTGGGTAAAAGCATCACAAAAGCTACTATCTCCAAATGGATTAGAGATTGTATAACTCAGGCATGTTAAGTTGTCAATCTCGCCTTCATTCTTGCTTGATGGGTTCGGAGCCGATCCTCTGCTCCGACTCGGCACTTGCTTTAGCTCGAGAACTCCTTTTACCAGCTCGAGGCAGCCCCATATCCCATGATGCAAGGCAGTAAGTACCCAGATCTCGTTTGCCGCTTGGGAGGTCTTCTTTACCAGCTCCTGGTAAGTTGTTCACTTTGTGAAGTTTTAAGCCCTTTTACTAAAAAAGCTTGTATTAATAGTTTTAAACTTATATTATTCCTTTTCTGACAGAAATTTCCTGTCTCCTTTATTTTTTGTTAGTGTATCTTAAAAAACCCTTCCCATCCCCCCCCTGTTAGGGTGTGTGTATTGGTTTTGTAGAATACCTTTTGGTATTTATTTAAGTCTAATTTTTGACTGGTGTGTGTGTGTGTTTTCGGCACCATGTCAAAGGAGAGGGTCTCAGGTTTTAAGAAGTGTGACTCGTGCTGTCAGAAGATGTCTCTGACAGACGGTCACACTTCTTGCCTGTATTGTCTGGGCCCTCTTCACCTGCAGGACTCCTGTGCTATTTGTCACTCCTTCAGCCAGAGAGTCCTGCAGGAGAGACATAACAAACTGGTTCTTAGGGGCCTTCTTAAGCCGGAGGGCTCTCCGGCTAAGTCGGCTCCATCAAAACCAGCAAGAGTTTCCAAGGCCCAGGCTTCTGTTCCTAAGCCTGCGGCCTCGGCTCCGACTCGTAGTGAGTCGAGATTGGCTCCGCTGGAGCCGATTCTGGCTTTACAGCGCTTGGCACCGATGGCTATCGGTGCCGAACTATTTTGACCGCCGATGTCGGCTCCGATCGGCTCCGACACCCATGTGGCACAGGCATCGGTGTCGGCTCCGATCGGCTCCGACACCGTTACTTTGGTGGCTGTATCGGCTCCGGCTGGAGCCGATACATCGAAACGTTCTGTCGGCTCCGAGAAGTCGGCGCCGACAGGATCTGTAGTATCGGCTCCGATGGCTCATTCCAGGAAGAGGTCGAGGTCTCCTTCCTTGGAGCCGATACTTTCGGCTTCGCCTCTTCTATCGGAACGGAGCCATCGGAGCCGATCTTCAAGGTCATCCAGGTTGTCAGATCATGACCTAGAGAGAGTGGTCAGTAGATTACTCAAGTCACAGGTACTGGCCCAAATGCTACACAGTCCGTCTCAGCAGACGACTGTTGGTCCACACCCCGTTACAGTTCCTCCTTCAACTCTACCCCAGAGTTTGGAGTTGGAGTCTTCGGGCATGGTTACTGCTACGGCTGGAGGACGGATACCCCCTTCTGTTCCTTCTGCCTCTACTCTTATCTCCTCTTCCTTAGAGGGATTCGGTGGTCGGGCTTCCATGGTCTCCTCCGAGGGGTGAGTGGCATCGGACCCTTGTCCGAGCCCGCTCTTCCCCTTGGAGCCTCGGCCTTGGTGAGCTCGGCTCCGACATCTGCCTTGGAGGCTTCCCTTTCGGTGGTCCCGGGAGTTCCTAGCTCTTCGGAGCGGGTTCTCTCGGACCTGCCTGGGAGGGGAGCATTCGAGGTAATGAAGAGTGTACTGGCCACTGGTATCAGTCAGCAGTCTGTTCCCGTAGCTCCTCCCTCTATAGTACCTGTTGACATCTCTGCCACTTCTCTTGCTACAGGACCCAGAGATCCTCTGCCTCAGGTTTCTCCATTGGGAATTTCCCCCTCTTCCGAGGACTCTCCTGATGTTTCGGGAGATCCTCCTAGGAAGAGGACTTGTAAGAGGAAGCATGTAGACTCCCGAGTCTGTCACTGGATACTGACTTTGATGAGTCAGAGGGATCCCTAGATCCCCTCTGAGGATGTCTCCTTCTCAGACATCCTAGAACTTCTGAAACAGAGGGGAAACTGGCCCACCAACAATCCCTCTGAGGATGAGTCAGTATACCTAGAGGCGTTTGGATCTCGGCCCTCCACCTCCTGGGTGTCTCCGCCTTTCGACCCCCTTATGCAGGTTATTGCACGAAAGGCGTGGACAGCTCCTGACACTGTAGAACCAGTCCCTAGGAGGCCTTCTAAATTTATCACTGCCCCTAGTGACAAACAATTCCTTACCAAGGGTGTCCCCGCTGATGCCATGGTGGTGGCTGCCACCAAAAGGAACTTGCAGATCCTTCCGTGCCCGTCCATCCTCCTAATAAGGACTCTAGGACCATGGATAGGTACGGCAAGCGGATGTTTTCCTCAGCGACCTTTGCTATGCATTCGCTGAATTATCTTTGTCACTTCACCAGACTCCAGAGAGATATCCTGAAGGAGCTGGGAGAAGTAGTTCAGGATCCTACAGCTGCAGGGGCTCAAGAAAAGATTGCTTCGCAGCTAGGAACCCTCAATTCCATTGCTAACTCCTCCATGCGGCTAATATCTTATGCTGCGGATGGAGCGAGTAGAGCCGCAGGCACAGGTGTGGCTCTTAGACGCCAAGCCAGGATGCGGCTATGTGATTTTGCGGATCCTTTAAGGCGCCCTTCACAAATTCTCCCTTTGATGGGTCAGCTTTGTTTGGCCCTCAGGTGAAGGAGACCTTGACCAGGTGTGAGCAGGACGGCAAGACTCTTTCTGCTGTTGGAGTCCGTTTTCCACCCCTTCTAGGCCTTATCCCAAAGGACAGAAGGGTGGTAAGATGTGGTTCCGTAAATCCCAAGGAGTCACGCCGGATTCACGTGGTCAGTTTACCCCTAGAGGCAGAGGGGGTAACAACAACAGACGCCGCTCTAGAGGCAGAGGGGGTCCGAAGGACCAGGGAAACAGGGAGCCTCTCTCTGATAAGCCCTTTCAGCATCCCTGAGGTGTTGCCCGGCTGTCCCTCCTTGGAGGCAGTCGGGGGAAGATTATCACTGTACCCAGAAGCCTGGCATTCCCTCACTCAAGTCAGATGGGTACAGTCGATCATATCCAAGGGTTACATAATTCCTTTCGAGGAAAGTCCCTTCCTCTCAAGTTCCCTTCCAGATGTACCACCCGGTCTAAGGGAGATTGCAGAGTTAGAAATCGAAAAACTACTGCAAAAAAGAGCCATTCAGCCAGTTACAATAGACCATTCAGAGCCCGGAATCTACTCAAGGTTCTTTTGGTCCCCAAAAGACGGGAGACTGGAGACCAATATTGGATCTCAGCAGACTCAACAAGTCTGTCAGGAAGACAAGATTCCGAATGGTCACTCTTCAGTCAATTCTGCCCTTCTTACAGAAGGACAACTGGATGTGCTCAATAGATCTTCAGGATGCGCACTATCACATCAAAATTCACGGACGGGCGAGGAGATTTCTCCGCTTCGGCTGGGGTCCAGTCACTTCCAGTTCAGAGCCCTGCCCTTTGGTCTCACTACAGCCCCCAGAGTGTTCACCAAATGCATGGCAGTGGTCACGGCTCACCTGAGACGCCAAGGATTCCAGGTGTTTCCAGATCTCGACGACTGGCTCCTGTCAGCCACCACCAGGCATCAGCTTATACAAGCCAGGGATTACACAATAGACCTTTGTTCTCATTTGGGCATCTCAGTCAACTTGAAAAGTCATCCTTATCGCCCTGCCAGTCTATTACCTTCATAGGCGCAAACTTAAACACTGTTCGGATGTCAGCTACCCTTACAGAACAAAGAGTTTCAGACATTCAGACTCATGTCAGGATCATTCTGGCCAGCAAGAAAGTACAGGCCAGAATGATTCTAAAGGTATTAGGTCTCATGGCTGCGGCCATTACTCTTCTTCCCCTGGCCCGATTCTACATGCGCCTCCTTCAGTGGATGCTGTTCACACAGTGGTCATACCAGCAACTCCCAATGCATCACCAGATTCTGGTGACACAAACATGCAAAGAACATCTTGCTTGGTGGATCACATCGTCTCAGGTTCACCAAGGCAGGTGCTTTGTACCTCCGTCCCCGATAGCCACTGTCACCACGGATGCCTCCCTGATCGGGTGGGGGGGGGTCATTATCAGGGCAGGATGGTTCATGGGACGTGGCAACCGCTCGAGTACCATCTGCACATAAATGTCCTGGAGATGAGAGCAGTGCTTTTAACGTTGCAAGCCCTCAACGACTTTCTTCCCGTAGGGACAATTGCAGTCCACACAGACAACATGTCTGTAGTTTGGTATATCAACAAACAGGGCGGAACCAAGTCCTACCCCTTGTGTCGAGAAGCGCTCAGACTATGGCAATGGGCGATCTCCTCTCATCGGTTTCTGGTAGCAACGCATATCCCTGGGAAAACCAACATTATAGCGGACAGATTGAGCAGAGCTATTCTCATGCCTCACGAGTGGTCTCTCAAGCAATCCATAGCGGAAGAGATTTTTCTGGAATGGGGTCGCCCATGTTGCGATCTTTTGCTACTCCCCAAAACAGCAAATGTCCAGACTTCTTCAGCCTCTTCCTCTATCAGGACATCCCCAGAGACGCCTGACCCAGGATTGGCCCCAGGGACTTCTTTATGCCTTCCTCCATTTCCTCTGATCCCTCAGGTGATCCAGAAAGCTACCGCTTTGAGAGCCAAATTGATTCTCATTGCCCCTTACTGGCCTCGACAAGTTTGGTTCCCGTTCCTCCATCATCACCTTTTGGTGCAGCCGTGGCATCTGGACCCAGTGCCAGATCTACTGATTCACCAATCCGGTCAGCTGCACCGGTCAATCCCTTCTCTCAACCTCACAGCATGGTTGCTCCACTTCCTTCCTTAGCCAGGCTTCCTTTGATCTCTAACCCAGTTAGAGATATCATAGTAGCTTCACTAAAATCCTCTACCAGGAGGATTTACACAAGCAAATGGAACGTTTCTCTTATTGGGCTAATGCCCAAAATATTGATCCTTTTACTGCCCCTGTTCAGGCAGTTCTGGACTTCTTAGCAGAGATTTTTCATGCAGGCTCCTCTTCTTCCACAGTCAGAGTTCAGTTGGCTGCTATTTCTAATTTTCATGTCGGGATAGCAGATCATAATATTATGTCCCATAGGCTCTGCAGGGCCTTCTTGAAAGGAATTTTCCTACTAAAGCCTCCAATCAGGAATCCTCCTCCTCAGTGGGATCTAAATTTAGTGCTGACATCCTTGATTCTTCCCCCTTTGAGCCAGCTGTTTCTTGTTCCCTGAAATGTCTTTCTTGGAAAACTTTATTCCTAGTGGCTATTACATCTGCCAGGAGGGTGTCTGAACTTCATGCTCTTTCGGTTCGACTCCCCTATTTGATTTTTCACAAAGACAGAGTATCTTTGAGAACTAATCCATCCTTTTTACCTAAGGTCGCTTCAAAAAACAATCTGAATCAATCCATTGATCTCCTGTATTTTTCCTAACTATTCAGATAGAGCTGAACAAAAGCTACATTATCTTGACGTCCACCGTCAGCTTAGATATTATTTGGACAGAACAAAAAAATTTAGAAAATCTGATCAACTCTTTGTTTCCTATGCGGATAATAAAAAAGGCCTTCCTGTTTCTAAAGTGACTTTATCCAGATGGCTTTCTTCGGTCATCACTGAAATTTATACAATCAGGGGAAAACAGCTGTGCTCAAAACCTAAAGCACATTCAACTAGGAGTTTAGCTACTTCTACAGCTTTTCAAGCTAGACTGCCTTTGGACACTATTTGTGCAGCGGCCACTTGGGCCACTCCTCACACTTTTGTTTCCCATTACAAATTGGACTTGGCCTCCAGGGACAGAGCCAGTTTTGGCTCTACAGTCCTCAAGAGTTTGTTCCATTGAGCCACCCAGGATAGAGGTGCTAGGACGCGTCCCATCAAGCAAGAATGAAGGCGAGATTGACAACTTAACATTAAGTTATGTACCTACCATAACGTTCCATGTTAGTTGTCTTCTCTGCCTTCTTTCTGCGACCCTCCCTCCTTCCCCCTGGCCTGGACAGACCTTGTATAAGAAACTGTTATGCTAAAGACCATTCAGACCTGGTCCTTTTTCCATCTGTAAGTTTCTTCTTCCTTTGGGAAGTATTTTATGCTTGGTGTTATTGCCCTTGTCAACAAACGAGATCTGGGTACTTACTGCCTTGCATCATGGGATATGGGGCTGCCTCGAGCTGGTAAAAGGAGTTCTCGAGCTAAAGCAAGTGCCGAGTCGGAGCCGAGGATCGGCTCCGAACCCATCAAGCAAGAAAGAAGGCGAGAGAAGACAACTAACATGGAACGTTATGGTAGGTACATAACTTCTTATTATTCCTCTTCAAATAAGCAACTTACAACATCTATCAAAGCTCACTCTACCAGAGCTATGGCTACTTCTATCGCCTTTCATTCCAAGCTCGCTATTTCTGAGATTTGTGCTGCGGCTACTTGGTCCAACCCGCACACTTTCATTTCCCACTATAAATTGGATGTGGCATCTAAAGGGCGAGCATCATTTGGTTCCACGGTACTCAGGAGTGTTGTCCAGTGAGCCACCCAGGATTCAGGTGCTAGGGACGCTGTCCCATCAGTCAGAATGTAGGCGAGATAGGATCACATAACATCTTTTAGTTATGTACTCACCATAACTTCAGATGTTTGGGATCCATCTCGCCTACATTCCTAATACCCACCCTCCTTCCCCCGGCCTTGGCGATCAGAAGAGATTGAACGGTTTTGAGTTCTACTGTTTTTATCTTGTTTCATCTGACGATGTTATATAAGCAGTGCGTGCATGTGTGCATGTATGCGGACAAACTAGATCTGGGGGACTGGTAGTGGTGCATCCTGGGATATAGTAAGCTCAGCCAATAAGAGACTTCGCTCTTTGGCATAAGCGTGCCGAGTCGGAGCCGAGGGATAGGCTCCGAACCCATCAGTCAGAATGTAGGCGAGATGGATCCCAAACATCTGAAGTTATGGTGAGTACATAACTAAAAGTTAATTAAAGTCGCCCATAAATGTGGTATTGAGTTGGATGGTTAGTGTTTCTAATACGTTTAAGTACATGGTATGGGTTTTCTGGGTCATAGAGAGGGACCTATAGCTGGCAAGGAAGTGATATTGGATTTTGCCTATGGTGATTTGAACATGGAGCAGGTCAAGTGCATTGTCCTGTTTGATCAGTCTTGAGGTATATTTTTGATGTAAATAGAGATACCTCCACCTTTAGTCCCTGTCTATGTAGTACCTGGTCTTATTGTGTGGAAGGCATTATAACCTTGCACTGTTGGTGTGCTGTCTGTGGCTTTAAATCACATCTCGGTGACCACACAGACATCAGCGTTCTCCAGGGTGAAGAGAGCTTCTAGAGCATGGAGTTTTTTGTTTAGACTCCTAGCACTGAGCAGTAATACCTTTAGATTTTCTTGGTTTTGATTTGCTACATTGGAAGTACTTTACCTTTGGCATTGCCTAAAAAAGGCACTATGGGGAAGACGGTGTTTTAGCTAATATTTGAAAGCCTAAATGGAAGAGGTGTAGACCATCCCTGGCAAAGCAGTGTGGTCTGTTGACCATCTCCTTCCGTGCTGACAGATATTGCACCCCCTTAGAATAACACCAGAAACTAAGCCATTTATTAAAGTCAATCATCTTTTGTTCGTATTGTGGCATCATCCTTGCAGATGGTAAAATACTGCTCAGTGCTAGGCTCGTTCCAGCCTGAGAGAGACATTCTGAGAGCTCCATGATGTCTCTGTTCATATAGTCTAGGGAGGTACGTCTCTGGTCATTTACTCCCATGTAGTCTATGACTGAGTCATATTGGTACTTGTGGTCCAGTGACCTCAGTGCATGCATAAAGTGGCAGATCCTAGCCCCTGATAAGCAACTGACCATAACTCTCTCTCTTATTCAGCCTGGTGAGAGGGACATCAGTGTGGCTTCACGATGGAGTCTCCAATGAACAGAATGTTGGATTGTGTGGTGGCTTGCCTTATGGGCTTAGAGGTAGAGGCTCCATAAGATATGGCTCTTTGCGTTGATGTGGGTGTTGTTTTGAAAGAGTACATTTGAGGCTGCTGAGGGGTACTTGTTATGTGTGCTTCATCTAGGTGGTCTTTGTGGCTTAGGAAGTTTACCTTTAAGTGCCTCAGCATACAGTATGTGGGTCTATATGTATGCTTTGAATTGTGTGTGATGGGGTGCAGTGTGTACACTACTGGCAATCTTATTGACATTGGGACTATTTTTATGAGAGAGCTTTGCTTCCATTGACATTGTGTAAATATATCTCTCACATACTGTATCAGTTTGAGAATTAATTGGTTGTCCGTAAACGATAGGCAATTTCTACATAGCCTCAGAATACCCATATCCACCAAGCTGGTAACGGAGGTAGTGGGGAAAGTTCATATCCATGGCAACAGACCTTTTTTTATTGATTAAATAGCTGGAGTGAAAATATAAAGCAATGTCAGGAGTATTCAGTGTGCATCTCTGGGGGCAGTGCTTGTCACTGCAAACTATTTGTCTTGTGTGCAACTAGGTATTGGAGAAATGTTATGGCCTTTCAGGACTTGGTCCCCATGTGATTTCTGTGCAGACAGATAAATGGGGTGGACCCATTCTTATCCTCTTTGTTGGGAAACCATAAGAGTATGACAGTGGGTGATGTCTTTGCATCAATTTCTGATAGCAACACATATCCTGGGGACATCTAATGTATTGGTGGACAAACTGAGCAGAACAATTCTGATGCCTTACGAGTGGTCCTTCAACCAGTCAATGGCAGCACAAATTTTCAGCTGCTGGAGCCAACTTTGCTGCGACCTCTTAGCTTCATTCCTAAACAACAAATGCAGCAGTTACCTTGCCCTTATCCCTGTACAGGTGCAGTCACTAAGGGATGCTATAATCCACAGTTGGCCCTTGGGTCTCCTATATGCCTTTCCTCCTATTCCCCTGATTTATTTATTCAAATTTACTCAGAAACCAAGATAATGAAAGACCAAAGTGATCTTCAGTGCCCCCTTTTGGCCCAACAAGTTTGGTTCCCCTTCCTCTGGCCTCATCTAGTACATTCTCCATGGATGTTGGATCAGTATCTAAATCTTCAGGGTCACCCATCTGGATTGCTTTCTCCACTCCACAAATCCATGAAATTGACTGCTTGGTTTCTCCAGTTATAGCCATAGCCAGAGATGCCAGGCTTGCCTGCATGAATCATTCATGTTATTTCATTCATTCAGAAACTGTCCACCAAGAAGATCTAGATAGTAAATGGACAAGGTTTACCATTTAGGATTTATGAAAGAGCTTAGATCCCTTCTCAGCACCTGTTCCCTGTGTTTTGGAGTTGTTGTCAGAACTCTTCTGGTTTTAGTTTTTCAGTGATCAAAGTGCAAATGGCTGCTATTTCTAATTTTCACATAGAACAAAATTATATTGCTGGACTCCCAAGATGGGTGCATATCGAGTGACAGCTTAAATGTTCATTGTGCATACAGCTGCAGTCATTACAGATGGGTTATCCTGCCGTCAGGCGGGTCCTCGGTCGGCCGAATTCCAAAGTCTAGGTCCAGCGTTGGTTGTCGTCGCTTCTTCCCTGACGTCAGTGCGGCAGGGGTATAAAAGAGGCAGCCGACGCCATTTTCTTCAGTCTTTCTTGCCGCACAGTGCCCGAAGCAGAAGCAGTTCACAAGTGCCGGTCGGCCAGCTCCTGAGATTTACGAAAGTATTTCAGCCGAAGTCTTCTTTACCGTTGGGGAAACTTTTCTTGCCTCAGACTGATGTCAGACAAAGTTAATAATTGCATTTCTTGTGGGAAGCAAATACCGCATAAGGATTTTCACTCTTTCTGTATACCTTGCTTAGGGCCAGACCACGACGTCTCGGCCTGCCGTTTTTGTGCTAGGTTCAATAAGCGCACTATTAAGCGCTGGGCGGAGTTCGCCCTTCATTATTTTGGCAAAAAATGTAATTATATCATGTCGTCGGATACACCGACGCCAGTTTTAAGCAAAAGACGCAAAGACAAGGACCGACATCCGAGGTCTGCACCAAGTACTGAGACCACGCTTAGGCCAACTACCAGTTCTCCAGTTCTCAGCGAGGCGCCTACGCAGCCCCTGACTACCGATAAAACTATTTTACTGGTGACTTCAGTACCCAAGGTCGCAGACTCCTCTGTCTCCATTCCCACTGCAGATACTGATGCCACTCTTGGCAGGGAAACTGAAAATTTAGTGAGGCCTACTATTTCTGAAGGCGTCTTCAGGCCTACCACCTTCTCTATTAAATCCTTCACTAAATCTAAGGCTGCCATGAAAACTAAAAAAACAGGGTCCTCAGACCTCCTCTCAAGGCCCCATGCCTAAAAAACAGATGCTTAAAATGGCTGAGGATTTGATAACTCTCATCAGGGGTTCTCAACCCCCCTCTGACAAAAGACCCAGACTGGAGGAAGACTACCCTTCCTCAGACCAGGCTTCTATTACTTCAGACCATTCTGAGGACCAGGGTTATGCCTATTCCCCTTTTGAAGAGACTGATGCTGAGGAGTCTATTCCCTCAGTCTCCCCCCCTGAGGACTACTCTTTTGGGGAAACCCTGCATACATTGAGGGAGCACTTCCACTGGAAGGCCAAGATTACTCAGATTCCAAGAAAAGGCACAGGGAATTTCTACTGCTCCCCCAGCATAGGCCCTGGCTATCCCTCCTGTTTTAGATATTTTGGATGATGTGTACGCAGAAGCCAGTCTTAATCCAGATTCTTTACCTCCAACCCCTGCTAAACCAGATGGGTATTACCGGGTTCCTGATTCTCACCAGTTCCTTTATAAAAGCCATACTGCTGACCCAGAAACAATTTCACAGGGTCCCAAGGGAATAAAGGCCTCTACTGCTAAAAACCCTTTACCTTCAGAGAGAGATTCCAGAGCATTAGAAAGGTGGGGGAAAAAGATGTACACATCTGCCACTTTAACCATGAGGGCATTAAACTGTCAATTTCATATGTTAAAGTACCAACAGTTTTTGTTATCTCAGCTGAAAAGCAAAATGACACAAACAGAACAACCAGATTTGAAAGAGTTGCAGGATTTGTTGCATGGAGCAGAGCAAGTGGGTAAACATACCTTGCAGTGTGGTTTTGATGCTTTAGAGGCCTCATGTAGAGCTGCTATCACGGGGTCTGTCATACGTAGGCATGCTTGGCTCAAAAAGCAAACTTTACCAGATCATGTCAAAGCAAAGTTATTAGATGCACCTCTTCAAAAAGATGTATTGTTTGGTGTTAAAGCTGAGGAGGTACTAAAGAAAATGGAGGAAAAAGCGAAATCTATGCAAACAGTGAAAGATTTCTTGCAGGTGCAACCTCCACGCTTCAGCAGAAACTGGCCTTCAAAAAATTGGTCCTTTCCAGCCACGGACAGACCTCAAAGGGGCAGATACAGACGCACAAGGGGTAGAGGACAACCTCAAGGATCTTACAGAGCTAGACAGTGGCAAGCACCAACCCCAAGAGGTGGAGAAGATAGATCACAGTCATTTAGAAAACGGACACAATGACTTCCCCCTATGCCTGCCAAACAAAGCTATAATGGCAGCACCTTTGGGCGGAAAACTGGCATTATTTTCAAAAAACTGGCACATTGTTACAAAAGACAAATGGATTCTGGACATTATAGACAGAGGCTACAGGTTCCACTTTCACACCCTTCCAAAAATGAGAGGCTTGCCAAACCTGCCACAAAATCAATGGGCAGAGGCACAAAGACAAATTTCCGCTCTCATGGATATGAAAGCAATTCAAGAGGTACCTGCAAAAGAACAAGGTCAAGGTTTTTATTCCAGACTATTTCTGGTACCAAGGAAGGACAAAGATTTGAGACCCATCCATCCTAAACACATATCTACAGGTGCCAAAATTCAAGATGCTTACATTACAGCAGCTTCTTCCCATGCTGGGAAAGGAGTCTTGGCTGGTAACGTTGGACCTCAAGGAGGCATACCTGCATGTCCCTATCAGACAAGATTGCAGAAGATACCTCAGATTTCTTGCAGGTTCAACCCATTACCAATTCTCTGCATTGCCCTTTGGCTTATCTACTGCGCCCAGTGTGTTTACGAAATGCCTGGCATCAGTAATTGCCTTCTGCAGACAACAAGGAATACAAATCTACCCATATCGGGACGACTGCCTGATCCAAGCGGACAGCAAGGACATTCTGTTGTACCATCTGGCGTTTGTAATAAAACTGTTAAACTACCTGGGATACACAGTGAACAAAAAGAAATCAAAACTAATACCTTCTCAACAGATAATTTTCCTGGGTGCCAGCTTAAATACAACCACCCAGATGGCCTACCCTCACGCCAGACAAACAAGGGCAACTGTCTCAATACTTCAGCAAAATGGCAACTTTCACCAGACTAACTGCAAGGAAAGTCCTGCAGGCTCTGGGATTCATGGCATCTTGCATCCTACTAATACCATGTGCAAAGCTGCACATGAGGAAACTACAATGGTACCTAAAAAACTTATGGCCTCAACACAGCCACAGCTTGGAAACAATTATACCACTCATTCCATGCCTTCAAAGGGAATTTTTGTGGTGGGCTCAAGCATGCCAAAGAAACACAGGTCTCCCTTTCTGTTTACCTCAAGCAACTCAAATCATCACAATGGACGCCTCAGACTACGCCTGGGGAGCACACATGGCAGATCAGTGCATTCAGGGAAAATGGTCCCAAAAAGAGAAGCACCTACACATCAACCAAAAGGAGATGCTAGCCGTGCAAAATGCTCTTATGACCTTCAAAGACCTACTCCATCCAGGCCAGCTATTGATAAGGACAGACAACACCACAGTCATGTGGTACATAAACAAACAGGGGGGAACTCATTCATACCCCCTGTGCAGGCAGGCCATGACCCTGTGGAACACAGCACTGGAATTACAAATTCAACTACAGGCACAATTCCTGCCAGGGAAGGAAAACACACTGCCAGACAACTTAAGCAGAAATATGACAGACCCACACGAATGGAAGTTGCATCCTCAAGTCTTCTCAAAGATAACTCAGGCATGGGGACAGCCAGACATAGATCTATTTGCTACCCACAGAAATTACCAGTTGGAAAAATTCTGTTCAAGGACCTATCATCCACAGGCCTGGAAAGTGGACGCACTCTTTCAATTGGACAACATTGACAGTCTATGCCTTCCCGCCTCTTCCTCTACTGACCAAAGTTCTATTAAAAGCCAGAGCAGAGAGGCCACAAATGATTCTCATTGCTCCAGACTGGCCACGGCAGCACTGGTATCCTCTCCTAAAGAGCCTGACACACACTCACCACCATGGATCCTACCTCTAGTTCCTCTTCGGTTGTGCCAGCACAACTACAAAACCCTTCACAGCCAGCTCAAAACCCTGAATCTAGCTGCATGGAGAATACCTTAATTTCCCAACAGACTCTCCTCTCCAAGGAGGTGCAGGATGTCATCTTGGAGGCCAGAAGACCCTCTACTAGAAAAGCCTACTCCGCCAAATGGAAACAATTTTGTTCCTGGAATCGAGAAAAGGGCCAGAATCCTTGGGTAATAAATATACCTCAAATTTTACAGTACCTAGCTGAGATGTTAAACAGTGGGGCCTTTCCTTCTCCTCCATCAAGATCCACGCTTCAGCCATTTCTGCACAATACAATACAGATCCTCCTTTATTCTCACATCCTCTATTAAGGCAGTTCCTCAGAGGGGCATAAAATATAAAACCCCCACGGAAACCACCAGTCCCAGCTTGGGACCTCAACTTCGTATTGGAAAAACTGACCCTGCCTCCCTTTGAGCCAGCTTCTTCAACAGAGCTACAATACTTGTCGTGGAAAACAGCCTTCCTTCTGGCTATTACCTCAGCACGCAGGGTTTCAGAGCTACAGGCCCTCATGGCTGTGCAACCATTCATCATTTACCATCAGGGCAGAGTTTCCTTACGAACCAACCCTACCTTCATGCCAAAGGTAGTATCCAGTGCAGCTTTGAATCAGACTATTATTCATTTACCTACCTTTTATCCAAATCCACAGAACAAAGGGGAGAGACTACTACATTTCTTGGATATTCACAGACAACTTTGTTATTACTTGGACAGAACAAAGTCATTCAGGAAATCTGAGAAGCTCTTTGTGTCCTATGCTACAGGTGCTCAGGGAAAGGCTATTTCCAAACAGACAATTTCAAAATGGATAGCTCACTGCATACGCTTTTGTTATTCATTTCATGGAAAATCTGTGCCTGTATACATCAGATCCCACCCCACCAGGGCTACAGCTACCTCTGCAGCTTTCCTCATGGGGGTCCCACCCCCTACCAAGGACATTTTGGAAGCAGCTACTTAGAGTTCAGTGCACACTTTCTCCAAGCACTACCACCTTCCACTATACTCAAATTCTAGAGTGGGCTTTGCCACAGCAGTCCTGCAGGGCATCCTAGCCCCTCCTAGCTCCACTTAGTGCCTACCACCCTTACTTAGCTTTGGGATTCTACCCATCTGTAATGACTGCAGCTGTATGCACGATGAACATAGTACAGTTTTGTACCTACCATAAATGTAGATGTTTGAGTGCTCATACAGCTGCAGTCCAGGTTACCCTCCCTCCATCCCCTCTTAGGACAGGCCTTATGACAAACACCTTTATCATATAACCTTTTTGGGGTATTCTTTTATGGTGTATTTGCTTGCAACTACTGTTTTTTGATTTATCTACATTGCATGTTTGCATAATATTATGTTTTGCCTTCCTTCTGGGGGCACCTGACATCTGGGGCAAGAAAAACTGAAGAAAATGGCGTCGGCTGCCTCTGTTATACCCCTGCCGCACTGATGTCAGGGAAGAAGCGACGACAACCGACGCCGGACCTAGACTTTGGAATTCGTCCGACCGAGGACCTGCCTGACGGCAGGATAACCCATCTGTAATGACTGCAGCTGTATGAGCACTCGAACATCTACATTTATGGTAGGTACAAAACTGTACTTTCTAGCTCTCCCAGTGTGAAAACAGAAACTCAGCAGAGAAGGCCAGTGGACTTTGTGTTTCTGGATAAATTTCAGTAATTAGCTAGTAAGTGCACTGCCTGGATGCTAGGAAAAAAGAAATAGAGGACCTGAGAAAATCAGCTGCAAAAGGTGAGGAAAAGACAATTACTGGGAAAAGTATTGCAGCTATTCAGCAAAAAGCAGTGCACACTCCAGACATGACTTCCAATGACCTAGAGGAAAGTACAAGACAACTGCACATTGACTGGCTAAAATAAACAAAACACTGATGGAGTATATTGACTCAAACAACAAAAGAATGGGAAAAAATGGAAGAAGCTTTAAATAGATTTTCAGATGGTGATAACATTGCAAAAATTAGAGGTCGAAATGAAGAAAAGGCTGGCTGAATATGAGACTGCTTAAGAAGAGATATTTCAAAAAATAATAAAATTAGAGGACAGAGCACATAATGAAAACCTGAGATTTTCAGCTGTACCAGAGAAACTGGAAGGGAACAGACTGTATTAATTTTTTGAAAGCACAAATAAGCAATTGGACTCTTATTTAATAGGCAGGAGATGATTAAAAGAGCACATCATGTGTATGCTTCAAGCCTGCCTATAAGAAAGCAACCTATACCTTTAATAGTAATGATGCAGTCCTACCCAGCAGAAGGAGTTAATTCTGACAAAACTCTGGCAGAAGGACAAAGTACTGAAAGTGGGAGACAGTGTTTGTGGAGAATGATTACTCACTTCAGGCAAAAGAGTAAATTTATTCCACTATTCCGAGAATGTCAAGTAGTAGGCATGCGCTTCAATCTGCTGTACCTGGCTGTCATCGAAAAATTCTTCCCTGGAGAGACCGTCATTTTTTGGTTAAGTACATGCTGAAGAGGAAATACAGAAGTTTGTCCAACTAAAAGTGAGCTCTGAAACAGGAGATTCTGCTGCTTCTTATTCTGGCATTAAAGACCAAAGAGAGACTGTGCCAATGAAACCTTTTCCAATGTTTCAACAGAAAATGCTGGAGAGAAAGAAGGGACCACCATGAGAGTTGACTACATCGGAAGTGAAGTTGAGACAGGATTTGGGAGATGGAGATGCAGGAATAAAACTAGTAACTTGGAAATTGACAAATGTGGGATTGCAAAGCAATAATTATATTTGTGAAATATGACAGAACAAGAAAATCTGGAAATATTGGACTTGTTGAACTTGTGGGGACTCGAAAGCATATGCCCTACTTCATGTCATTAATGTTTTGAAGGTTACCTGGGGGGGGAGGGGAAGAGGAGGGAGAAAGGTAACTGTAAGTAAAAAAATTTTTCGTAAAAGTATTATTTTTGTAATACTTTATTTTATTAGCATGTTTTAAGGTAAAGTTTTCTCAGTTATTTTAAGTGTAATGGGGATACTATTCTAAACAGGTGCTCCTGTTTATTGTTTTTTTTTCTTTCTCCCTTCTCTCTCCTTGTTCAGTTTTAAGAAGTAGTGTAGGCACTGCAGTGGTAAAATAGTCTGGCTGGGGGAGCATGACAGAAGAAAATTGATGTGCTATTTCTCATTCTTGCAAGGGAGAATGACTGGATTGAGGGCCTTGGCTTGATCTAGTAACATGTCTTGATTGAAAGCAAGTAAATGAAAAAAAAGAATATTTTAAGTATTATAAGGCTTTTGTTCTAGCAAATGAATGTATGCTTAGTAGCAATTCTGTATATGGCCCTCATGTCTCCATGGAGACAAATCTGATAGAGAACTTCACTAGGAGATGATGTTCTCTGAAAGTATTCAGGTGTTTGTCTAGCTGGGAGAGCTATAAATATAAGAGAAAATCAGATGGCATTTTAGTAGAACCACAGACTGCACATTGCTTCTTAGCATGGACAACCTTTCTTGTAGGTTTACTCAAGTCTGTGTGTGTGGTTGTTATTTGGGATGTTTGTTCCTATTAAGAGGGTAAAACTTAATATTTGACAATGTACATAGTTTTGTGCGTTAATATTAATAGGATGTTCTTCGTCTTCCCTTGCTGCAGTCCTGACAATTGGGTATAGTCCGCGTCCCAGTCGGCCCGAATACCAGAGTATAAGGCTGACGCCGGTCATGGCGCCTTAGACTGACGTCAGTACGTCAGGGTACTAATGCGCATGACCGACGTCATTTCCTCAGTCTTTTTTGCCGCATGGTCCGATGCAGAAGCAATTTTGCGAGTGCAGGTTGGCGTTCTGAGATTTTCCGAAACCGGAGTTTCAGACCGAATACAGAGTTGGCTAAGTAACCCGTTAGAACATTTTGGTTTTTCTTGCCTCAGTATTTAACCGGATGTCAGAAAAAGTGAATAACTGTATTTCTTGTGGGAAGCAGATACCGCATAGGGATTATCATACATTGTGTATACCTTGTTTAGGGCCTGAGCACGACGTTGTTGGTTGCCGCTCTTGTGCTAGATTTAACAAGCGCACTATTAAGAGGAGGCTTGATTGTGCTAGGTTAGTGTTTGGAAGCGTTGCAATTATACTATGCCGCCGGATGCTCCGGCGCCTGCTTCATCTAAGAAGCGCAAGGACAAAACAGTGAAGTCTAGGGTGAGGAACCGCAGTCCCGGACGTCGGTCCTTTAGAAGGCTCAGGGGAGCCAGAGGTTTTGCCAGGAGTCTCTATGGAGTCTCAGGCAGATACTTTACTGTTACAGGATGTGCCCTCTCAGGAGGTAGGCCAGGCTGAGGGGCTTCTCAGGTAACTGTTCTTCCCTCTCTTCCCAAGGTAGTTAGGGCCTCTCCTTCTGTTGCCAAAGCTTCTTTTAGAGGAAGGCCAAGTTCAGCTTCTGTAGGGGCTTCTCCTAGCATTTCGGCTCTGTGCCTAAGAAACATATGCTTAAAATGGCAGAAGATTTGATTACTCTGATTAGAGGTTCTATGCCCCCACCTGATAAGAGGCCTAGGGTGGAACAGGAGTTTGATAGTTTTGAACAGTGTTCACAGGCTTCAGAGTCTTCTGTGGAAGACTTGCAAGAGTTTCCTACTTATTCTGATTCTGATGTGGATGATTCCACTCCTTCAGCTTCTCCTCCTGAGGATTTTTCATTTTCAGAGACTCTTCACTCCATGAGGGAGCACTTTAAATGGGAAGGCCAAGATTACTCTGACTCCAGAAAAGGCTTAGGGAATTCTTGTTTTGCCCCAGCATAGGCCCTTAGCTATTCCTCCTGTGCTGAATGTGGTGGAGGATGTTTTGCAGAGGCTTCTCTGAACCCTGATTCCTTGCCTCCTGCTCCTGTTAAGCCTGATAGGTATTATAGGGTGCCCAAGCTCATAAGTATTTGTTTAAGAGTCCCAGGGCGGACCCAGAAACTGTTTCTCAGGGGCCTAAAGGTGTTAAAGCTTCTGTGGTTAAAAATCCTGTACCCTCTGATAAAGAGGCAAGGGCTTTGGATAGGTGGGGTAAGAAAGTGTATACTTCTTCCACTCTAGCCATGAGGGCGTTGAATTGTCAATTTCATATGCTGAAATATCAGAATTATCTCCTTTCACAATTGAAATCTAAGGTGGATGCTTTGGCGGAAGGTATTGAGTGTAAAGAATTGCTGGATTTGGTTCATGTGTCTGAACAAGTGGGTAAGCATTCTTTGCAGTGTGGTTTTGATGCTGTTCAGGCCTCCTCGAGGGTGGCTGCTACTAGTTCTGTTCTTCGCAGACATGCATGGTTGAAGGATCAGAATTTAGCTGAGCATGTTAAGACCAGGATTTTGGATGCTCCTTTACAGTCTGATCTGTTGTTTGGACCGCCTGTGGAAGCAGTTTTAAAGAAAATGGAGGACAAAGCTAAGTCTATGCAGACTGTTAAAGATTTTTGCAGGTGCAGCCTCCAAGTTTAGTAGAAATTGGCCTGCTAAGGGGTGGACATATCCTGCTTATGGTTCCCAGTCTAGGGGTAGGTCTAGACGTGGTAGGGGCAGGGCTCAAGGTTCGTTTAGGCCTAGATCAGACAGTTCACCTGCTCAGACTTCTGGTGAGGGCAGGGGTCAGTCCTTTCGTAAGCAGAACCAATGACCTGCCTTTTCAGCTGCCAGTGGACTCTCGTCTGGCAGCTCCTTTGGGAGGAAGATTGTCTCTTTTCAAAGAAAATTGGGATTTAATCACTCAAGACAGATGGGTGCTGGATATCATTCATCACGGGTACAGATTTTATTTCCACACAAAGCCCCTTTCAAAGGCATGCCAGATGTTCCTCCTCCACAAAGAAAAGAAGCTCACAAGCAAGTTTCTCAGTTACTCCAGATAGGGGCTATTCAGCCAGTCCCTGTGTCAGAAAGGGGCTTCGGATTTTATTCTCGCCTGTTCCTAGTACCAAAGAAGGGGAACACGTGGAGACCAATTTTGGATTTATCTATCCTCAACACTTATCTGGACATTCCCAAGTTCAAGATGTTGACGTTACAGCAACTGCTACCTCTGCTGGGCAAGGATCACTGGATGGTAACTTTGGATCTCAAGGAAGCTTACCTTCATGTGCCCATAAGGCTAAGTTGCAGAAAGTATTTGCGGTTTCGAACTGGAGATTTTCATTATCAGTTCTCTGCATTGCCCTTTGGCTTATCTACTGCGCCCAGAGTATTCACAAAGGTTCTGGCATCAGTGATAGCTTACTTCAGGCTTCAAGGCATTCAAATTTATCCTTACTTGGACGACTGCCTGATTCTGGCTCAAGAAAAGGAACACCTTCTACAGCATCTGGAATACGTCATAGCAGTGCTAAGATGCCTAGGGTATTCTGTGAACGAAATAAAGTCCAGTCTAGTACCCTCTCAAGACATGTGCTTTCTGGGTGTGAGACTGAATACAGCAGCCCAGATGGCCTTTTTAACCCCGGACAAACAAAAGAGTCTGTCACTTTACTTCCATCAACTATCTCATCAGTCCGTGCTGACTGCAAGGACAGTCCTTCAAGCATTAGGGTTCATGGCATCTTGTATTCTGGTGCTTCCCAATGCCAAACTGCATATGAGGAAGCTGCAATGGTATCTCAAAATGTATGGACACAGCACTGCCAAGATTTGGACACTGTCATTCAAATAATACCTTGCCTTCAAATGGAATTCTTGTGGTGGGCTCAGGAATGTCACCTAAACAAGGGACTCTCTGTGACCCGGCCAGAGGCGAGTCAGATTTTAACGACAGATGCCTCGGATACTGCTTGGGAGCTCATCTAAATGGAAAGTGGATACAAGACAAGTGGCCTGCCAGACTACAGCATCTACATATCAACATGAAGGAGATGTTGGCAGTCCAGTTTGCATTGATGGCGTTCAAGGAGTTACTTCTTCCAGGGCAGGTGTTGATTCTGACAGACAACACAACTGTCATGTGGTACATCAACAAGCAAGGGGGAACACATTCTTATCCTCTATGCAGGCAAGCAATGATTTTATGGGAGACTGCGTTAAGCCTGCAACTGACTCTTCAGGCAAGGTTTCTGCCAGGAGCACAGAACTCCTAGCAGATGTATTAAGCAGACAAATCATGGATCCCCACGAGTGGAAACTGGATCTTCATGTATTTCAGACATTGACAGTGTCATGGGGAACTCCAGACATAGATCTGTTCGCTTCTCCACTAAACCACCAGCTGCCAAAGTATTGCACAAAGGGGTTTCATCACACAGCTTGGAAAGTGGATGCTCTGTCTTTCAGTTGGAAAAACCTTCATGTCTATGCCTTTCCACCTCTGCCTCTTCTTCCAAAGGTATTACTAAAGGTCAGACAGGACAGGCCAAGGATGATTTTGATAGCTCCAGATTGGCCTCGCAACACTGGTACCCACTTCTAAGGAGTCTTGTAAAGAAGCCTCCATGGCCTTTACCTCTGATTCCTCATCTGTTATCTCAGAAGGACGGTCATCTGCTCAATGTCAAGCTTCAATCTCTTCATCTCACGGCTTGGCATATTCTGTGTTGAAGCATGGTAGGTCTCAGCTTCCTCAACAAGTTTTAAATGTGATTATGGAAGCTAGAAGGCCTAGTACTAGGAGAGTGTACGCAGAAAAATGGAAGAGATTTTTATTTTGGAGTACAGCAAAGAATTTGGAGATTTCAGAGCCTAATTTGAGTGTGGCTCTTCAATATCTTACTGAATTATTGGACAAAGGTTTGTCTTTCTCTTCCATAAAGATTCATGCTGCAGCAATTTCAGCTCACTATGATTGTGACCCACCTTTGTTTTCGCATCCTTTGTTCAAGCAGTTTCTTAGAGGGGCAAAGAATATAAGACCCCCACGTAGAGCTCCTACTCCTGCTTGGGATCTCAATTTTGTGTTGGAAAAACTTACTCTACAACCTTTTGAGCCTGCAGCTACTGCTGAATTGAAATATTTGTCATGGAAGACTGCTTTTCTGTTGGCTATTACTTCTGCAAGAAGGGTATCTGAGTTGCAGGCCCTTATGGCAGTAGAGCCCTTCTTGATTTTCCATAAGGACAGGGTATCTTTACGTACTAATCCTTCCTTTATGCCTAAGGTGGTTTCTAGTGTGGCTTTAAACCAAACTATTCATTTGCCTACGTTTTTTGCAGATCCTCAAAATAAAGGGGAGAAGATTTTACACACTTTAGATGTACACAGGCAATTGCGTTACTATTTGAGCAGGACTAAAGATTTTAGGCAGTCTCAGCAGTTACTTGTTTCTTTTGCTTTAAGTTCACAGGGCAAGCCTGTGTCAAAACAAACTATTTCTAGGTGGATTGGCTTTTGCATTGCATTTTGTTATTCCCATCATGGCAAAGAGGTTCCAGCTGGGATTAGGCCTCATTCCACTAGGGCTACTGCCACTTCAACAGCATTTCTCAGGGGGGTGGCAACTAAGGATATTCTGGAGGCAGCTACTTGGAGTTCAGTGCATACTTTCTCTAGGCATTATCACCTGCCTATATACTCTAAGACTAGAGCTGGTTTTGCCACAGCTGTTTTACAAGGCATGTTGTCAGCTCCTGCTACTTTATAATTTGCCAGCCTCCCTTACCTCTGCTTTGGGATTCTACCCAATTGTCAGGACTGCAGCAAGGGAAGGCGAAGAACATAGTACAGTTTTGTACCTACCATAAATGTAGATGTTCGAGGATTCCCTTGCTGCAGTCCAATTTACCCTCCCTCCTTCCCCTCTTTGTTTCTGGGTGGTTGTGTAGGTGAGTTTACATGCTTATATTTTTGTATATATTACTGTATATATTGTACATGTTTTTGGTGCAGGTTGTTTTGGGACTTGTCTTTTGGGTCTTCTGACATCTGGGGCAAGAAAAGACTGAGGAAATGACGTTGGTCATGCGCATTAGTACCCTGACGTACTGGCGTCAGTCTAAGGCGCCATGACCGACGTCAGCCTTATACTCTGGTATTCGGGCCGACTGGGACGCGGACTATACCCAATTGTCAGGACTGCAGCAAGGGAATCCTCGAACATCTACATTTATGGTAGGTACAAAACTGTACTTTTTAGCGGGATATATAGTTTTTTTGCATTAATATTAATAGGTTTTAGAGGGGTATTGGGGGGTGTATGTTTTGTTTGAGGGGTTTCAATAAAACGAGGTTTTGTAAGATGTGACAGGCTCAAATGGATATAACACGAAACTGTATAAAAGTTCAACTTGCCAAACAATGTATGCATGTAACACGAAAGCTGGAACTAGACTTTTAACAAAAAAAGCTATTGTACATAAAAGTGGGAATAATAACTTTTTAATACAATGATGCTTTATGTAACTTTTTTAAATGTCAATGGTCTCTCAGATAAATACAAAAAAAAGATAGTGCAAGTAGCTATGCTATTGGAAACATACTTGGAAAGAAATGAACATGTGAATTTGATAAAGAAAGGTTTTCAGGATATTTATTCAGTGGGACAAAGGAAAATTAGTACTTACATAAATTGTAAGAGATAATAATGGTAGATTTGTACTACTAAGTGGCTGCTGGCAAGGGAGAAGGATTACACTGGCATTCCACCTTAAATTGCTGTAATGGATGGAGCTCAAGAAAATTTGGGGAGAAATAATGAGCGTTCAGCAAGGAATATTACTCATAGGTGGAGACTGGGATTTGCAGCAGTGAAGATGTGTTTGGGGGGCCTGGAAGGGAAAGTATAATAAAGGAACGTAGACTTTTGAAAAAAAAATATGAAGATATTTGACATGGAAGGTGTGACGTTAGTACTAGGGGTTTGGAGTGAATTTACATATTCCCCAAGGTAGAAAAACTGGGCTAGGCTAGGGCGAATTTACATTCCACAGGAACATGTGAATTTAACTGAAGGTCTTGATACACACCCAATAACTATTTCAGATCATGCACTAGTAATTAAAATAAAAACACAAGGTAATGAATAAAAAAATGAGACACTGGTGTTTTCCCACCTATGTTTGAAAAGAGAGGAATATAAGGAATGGGTAGTGGAAATTATTCAGTAGCTATTAGAGAATATAGAAATTTGTCCTGATAATGTAGCTAGGGAGTGGGATAAAATGAAAGTGGAGTTTAAAAATAGGATGGAAATAAAAGAAAGGAAGATATAGCTAAAAAGTAACAAGAATTATTTAGAGGGACTGACAAATGTTGAAGTATTGCAGAATAGAGGGAATCTCACAGAACAAGAAGAGGACCAACTGCAGAAAGCTAAATAAAAATAAAGGATTACCTTGATAATATGCATGAGTTTAGGAAGATTGCTGTTAAGCAACTTTTTTTTTTTTTTTTTTTATAATAAGTCTAAAGCACAAAAACTTTTAGTGCGACGACTCAACAGAAAGTAGAAGGGCCTGTCACCTGGCTTAGGGAGCCTATAACAAGGAAGGTAATAAGAGATCATGTAGAGGGATTAAAAATATTTCGGAAATTCTATGAAAGCCTGAATAAAGCAGAGAAATGTGGAAATCAAGAAAAGGTACAAACGGAAATGTTTATGGAAGAGTTAAATATGCCAAGGTTTGAGGTAGATGAGGCTCTGTTAATAGGAGATGAGGTAATAATGGTGATGTATAACCAATCTGCAGGAAAGTCCCCAGGAATAGATGGTATTCCTGTGGATGGTTGGAAGGCTACAAGCAAAAAAAAACTGATAAAGATCTGAAAGATTTCATTTAACAGTATTTTAAGAGAAGTACCAACATCTTGCAAGAAAACAGTGGTAGCTGTAATATCTAAAGAGGGTAAAGCTGCATTAGATTGAGCTTCATGTATTTATTTGACATTTGTTGACTGGGTTGCTCCAGCTGGGGCAGAGCCGTTTTTCAGTGGAGACCCAGGGAGAAAAGCTCCACAGTTAATACATGCATTTAAATTGACTTAGTAGACAGATAATATAAACTCTCAAGTAGATATATACAAAGTAGGTTAACATGAATGACAATGATTGTCTACATATCAGAACATATTAGGGTACAGTACAGAATATAAGAAAATGATACAGATAAAATTTACAAGGCAAAGTATCGTGGTTACAGTGTAGTAAAAGGTAAGTGAGTAAGTGTTTTTAAGCCGCGGTGGTACAGCGGTAGCGTTGTTGCCTCACAGCAAGAAGTTCTCCTGTTCGATTCACAGCTGGAGTACCTTCTCTGTGGAGTCTACATGTCCTCCCCGCGTTCGAGTGGCCTCTGAAAGACATGCGTGAATGGGCATGCCTTCGCTGAAGGTTGGGCATCGGGCTGGCAACTCGGCACCATAAAAATCTACTGCCAATCATCAGCGGACCAGAGTTCCGCTGTGGCGACCCCTAACTGGAAAAAGCCGAAAAGACAAACATTACTAGCAAAATAACCAGGGAACATGCTGAATATTAGAGATATTTGAGAAATTCTTTGAAAAATGTGTATAGAGCAGAGGAATGGGGAATTCAAGAAAAATGGCAAATGGAAATATTTATGGAAGGCTTAAATATGAGATACTGCTCAAGCACAATAGCCAAGATGGGAGGAGATGAAAGTAAAATGGCGGTATATAATTAACAGGAAAGTCTCCCAAGAACAGATATTTCTGTGGAAGTTTGGAAGCTAGCAGAGAACAAATTGATAAACATGTGGGAAGTTTTAATAGTATTGTAAAAGGAGTGGCAGTGTCAGCATCTTGGAAGAAAACAGTGATGGCTCTACTTCATACAGCTCAGTTTCAGTTTTGAGCCATGATTATGAAGTGTTTGTCTGCAGTAGTTATGAGATTGGCTTACTTGTTTCCAAAACTGGCAGGTGTGGATCATTGTATTTTTTTCAAAGGGGAGACAAATATTTAACATAAACAGAACAATGATTCAGGGGAAAGTAAAGTATAAAGACTTTACTGCTGTTGGTGGGTCTTGATGCAAAGAAATCATTTGATTATAGTTTGTTGGGATTTTATGAGTAGTGAAATGGCAATATTTGTGTTTCTTGGTACAATAGTGGGGTTAATTAGGACAATGTATATGAAGTGTCTAGAGTCAAGTATCAAGATGGGAAGTTCTTCTCTGACACGAGCTCTGTTTGAGAAGAGGAACCACACACAGAGGTCGTCTTTCCCATTTATTTGTCTTCCACTTAGAGCTATTGTTAAGTAAAATAAGGGACCCACAAATTCAGTGTCTTAACTGTTATGTACTCAGTAAAGTTAACCCTTATTTGCAGATGATGATATTTTATACTTGCTAAATCCAGAAAAGGATAATTCAGTGTTGTAAAATAATTTGAGATGATTTAATGTTTTCAGGCTGTAAAATAAATGAAGATAGTTTACTGTCAGAGCCTTTATTCTGTGTTGCCACACATGAATTGGTTCATCAGTACCCATATTTATGGGGATGTAATAAGATGAAGTATTTTGGTGTTTAGATTAAAAGGATTTTTTGGCAGCTAAGGGTATGTGGGAAGAGACTGACCAAAAGATAATAAAGTTGAGAAATGGAAACTATGGAAATGGATAGTAATGTACAAGCAATGAAAAGGTGTGCTTTTATCAACTAGTGGAAAACCCTGGGGACCATAATTAATAGAGAATTGAATTTATTTTGGAGGGAAAACAGTGCAAGAGTTAAGTGGGATAAATTATCTCCTCCCAGAACAAGGTGGTTTAGGATTACTAGATTGAAGGGATACTTTTAGAGCTACATAATAAAGACTGGTATACATAACAGATCAGAAGACTGTAAATCAAAATGGAAAGAAATGATGTTGAAATGAGTTAAATAAGGAAGCATTGTAAATTTGGATGCAGACCCTTAAAGAGAAGAAAGGCAAGCTGTACAGAATATTATTTACGAAATTCCAGTCAGTATTTTACAGATAAGCCAACATAGGAAAGGAGACAGGGGTTTTACCAATATGGCTGACTTGAAGTACTGCCATAGAAAATAGGGAAGAGGAATATGTAATTTATTGGCAAAAATTAGCAATGGAACCAAGGCATTGGGAATGAAAAGTTAAGAGTAGGGTGACACCAAGCAGAATTTTGGACTGCAGGTTAGAGATTGCTTTCCCTGTCTATATTGATGAGTATAGGCAATGAGAAAGGGACAAGGGAGTATTAAATGAAAGACTGGCTCTGGTTGAGTTTATAATGGAGTGTAGAACAGCTGCTGCTGTTAAAAATGGGATAATTAGTAGGGCATATAAAAGTAATGCATAATAAATATATGAATCAATCAAAAGGCATTCAAAAAGATAGGGAAATGGAAAAAAAAGCAATAGACAAAGGAACAGTGGGAGAGTATTTGTACGGTTCCCATGTATGCACAAAATCTAGATAGTTTAGGGGGTTTTTTGCATAGTTTTATTTTCTTTTTTGTTTGCATAGGTATTTTTATATCTCAAGCAGACTTCAGAGAATTTGTCCACTGATAGCAAATGTTGGAGGTGTGATAGAAAAGAAAAGGGGCACTTGCATTCCAGAAAACATGTTCCCAAGTTGATAAATTTAAAAAATTCAGTAGAAGGTACTTTGTCAGAAATGTTGCAGAAACAAATGGTTGTAACTAAGGAAGTTACTATTTTGAACTTGTATACAGAAACTGTATTGCCTATACATTGTAGCATCCTACTAAGTTTAATGCGGTTGGCTGCCCAAAAAGCAGTTACTAAAAAATGGAAATCAAAGTCTACACCAATCATAACAGAAATACTGAATGTTTTAAAGGAGGTAAAACATGAAAGTAGGGTCTTTAGAAAGAGGAATGTGCAAATTACATAGAAAATAATGCAGCCCGTAGGAGCAATAAATGCAGAATAATGTTCAGGATGAAGAGTGAAATTTTAGAGAAAGTAAGACTTTAGCAATCTGTGCAATGTTAAATTAAATAGTAATTAAGAAACAAGCCACATACACACACACACATACATATATATATATATATATATATATATATATATATATATATATATATACACACACACATATACACACACACATGCACATATATATGTATATATGAAAAGGAAAAATCTTTGTAATGATTTTTCTCTTTTGTAACTGTATGTGAACCTGTGTCACTGTGTAAAGTTAATAAAGGTGTTAAAAAAAATACAGATGTCCTGCGCCAAGGTGGAGCTCTGCCACACTGATGCTGAATGTTTTGCGTTACACCACCTCCCTAGAGATTGCTAGAAGTAACTCATCTCACAAGTGCATGGATGTCAATTTGCATAAAGTACAAGACATCCACTTGCCTCCTTAGTAATTTTATAGCCTTGTATTTTGTTGCACAACCTCCTGACGTTCTTCGTGTTTCACTGTTGCTGTCATCACTTGTCCTTAGGGTAGGGAGTGGACTTAGAACTCCTTGCCTAGGAGTGAAAGAGGTAGTCCTCGGCCAGCCCAAATACCAGAGTAAAGGATTTCCCTCCTGCGTCGGCTGCAGGTCGCCTGAGACTGATGTCAAGTTGTGAAGGCTATAAAGGGAGGCAGCCAATGCCATTACATCAGTCTTTCTTGCTGTGGAGCTTGAAGCAGAAGCAGTTTGCGAGTGTTGGTCAGCTGTTGCCAGCGTGAGGAAGAAAAACAACTGAAGCTAAATGTCCCGTTGGGGATCTTTCTCTTGCACTTAACTAATGTCCAAAAAAGTAAATAATTGTCTCCCCTGTGGAAAACAAATACCACACCGAGACTTCCAGAATCTGTGAGACTTGTTTTAGGCCCAGATCACGATGTCCCTGGATGTCGGATCTGTGCTTTATTTAACACTAGGACCATCTGTAGAAGAGCTGAATTTGTAGCTAGGCATTTCAGGGAGAGTAGTTACCAACACGAAATGGAGTCTGTCAGTCAGTCTACTGTGGAAATTCCTAAAAAGAGAAAAGAAAAGGAAAGAGATGGACCACTTAAGGTTAGGCCCACAGACTACACCAACCTGAAGGTTAGGCCCACAGACGACACAAACCTGAAGTCAACCAGCCTACCGTCAACTAGCACAGCAGAACTCGGTGAGGCGCTTACGCAGCTCCTGACAAGAGCTGTAGAACCACAGCAGGCCTCTGCCGAAAGCCTTTTGGAGTCTGGTACGCAGCCAGATCAGGCTTCTCCATCCAAAATGTCGGTTGTCAGTCACATGGTTGGGTCTGGAGCCACTTTGCAGGCACCAGCTTCCAAGGAGGCCTTTCAGGTGTCCAACGCCAGACACCCAATGGCCATGCCACCAGCCAAAACCGCACCCAGGCCCATTGAGTCACTGAGGCCTAAAAGCAAAGCCACTCCTTCGATGCTCAGTCACCAGCTACCTGCCACCCAACCTGCTCAGTCTCAACAGCTACTTAGGATGGCTGAGGTCTCTCATTAGAGGAAAACAGTCTGCTCAAGCTACCCCAGCCAAAAGAAAAAGGGACCTTTCTCCAGAGGTGCTTTCAGAGCTAGAGTCAGAGGACTCGGACACTGAACAGCAGCCCCCGACAGCCTTTGAGAATTCAGATGCTGAGGAATCCATTCCTTCTGCATCCCCTTGTGAGGACCTCTCATTTGGAGAGACTTTAAATGTCCTCAGAGAGCATTTCTATTGGGCAGCTCAAGACTACCCCAATCAAAGAAGAGATTGAGAGAGTTCCTGGACTTGCCACAGCACAAACCCTTAGCCATTCCTCCCATTCTGGATGTGGTGGAGGATGTTTTCCTGGAGTCTGGTCTCACCCCTGATGTCCTCCCTCCTGCACCCAGAAAGCCTGATAGATATAGGGTGCCAGATACCCATAAGTATTTATTCAAGAACCCTGCAGCCAACCTAGAGGTCATCATTCAGGAACCCAAGGGGACTAGGGCCAGTTCCTCCAAAAATCCATTACCCTCTGACAAGGAGAGTGCAGAAACTTGGACCAATGGGGCAAAAAGGTATACACTTTGGCTACCCTAGCCATAAGAGCCATCAACTGCCAATTCCATATGCTTAAATGTCAGCAGAACACGCTGGAATTATTAAAACAGAAAATTTCCTCCTTACCAGAGGGTACTACTACCAGGGAATTAGGAGATCTGATGTACTCCAACTCTCAAGTGGCAAAACATTCCCTGCATTACAGATTTGATGCTCTAGAAGCCTCTAGCAGGGCTGCAGTTTCTGGATCAGTCATTATGAACATGCATGGTTGAGCGAACAACCTTTGCCTGATCAAGTCAAATCAAAGCTTCTGGACACCCCCTTGGATAGGGAATGATTGTTTGGCCCTAAAGCAGAGAGAGGAGGTGATTAAGAAAATGGAGGATAAGGCCACATCAATGCAGACAGTCAAAGACTTCCTACAGGTACAACCCCCCCCAAATTCAGTAGGAACTTTCCCACCAAACACTGGTCCTTTCCTGCCCAAGCCAAAACTGTGCAAAGGAAAGGATGCAGAGATAGGCCCTTCAGGCAACAGCACCAAAGCCAGCAGAGGCCTAGACAGTGGACCTCTTTCACTCCTAGGCAAGGGAGTTTTAAGTCCATTCCCTACCCTAAGGACTCACAATGACTCCCCCCTCTCCTCTGCCCCCCCACAGGCTAGGAGGAAGGCTATCCCTATTCATAGACAAGTGGCAAACCATCACAACAGATCAGTGGGTCCTAACTATCATTTCCCAAGGGTACCGATTCTCTTTCATTGAGAACCCAAGTTTTTCAGGTTATCCAGACATACTAGCAAATCAGAGGACAGAGGCCCTCTGCCAGATTCAAAAACTCTGTGCTCAAGGGGCAGTGGAGTCAGTACCAGAGGAACAAGTGGGAAAAGGGTTTTATTCAAGGTTGTTACTAGTACCCAGAAAAGAGGGCACCTGGCGCCCTATTCTAGACCTATCCACATTAAATCTGGCCCTCCTAGTGCCAAAATTCAAAATGCTAACACTTCAAAAACTCTTGCCAATGCTGGCACCAAATGCTTGGCTAGTGACCCTAGATCTAAAAAATGCCTACCTCCATATCCCCATAAGGGAGTCCTGCAGGAGTTTCCTACACTTCAGAGCAGGTTCAGAGCACTTTCAGTTGTCTGCTCTGCCCTTTGGCTTATCTACTGTTCCCAGAATCTTCACCAAATGCCTGGCTCCTCTCATTGCCTTCTGCAGACAGAGGAACATACAGATTTACCCCTGTCTGGACGACTATCTCATCCAGGCATACAGGGAAAAAAACTCCTGCAGAATCTCAATTTTGCCTAAACCCTCCTAGCCTCTCTGGGATTTACCATCAACAAGGAAAAATCCCAATTACAGCCCACAAGATGGATAACCTTCTTGGGAGCTCTCCTGGACACATTCACCCAAAGTGCCTTCCTCTTTCCAGAAAAGCAGATCTTTCTCCCCCTATACTTTTCCCAGCTAGCTTGCAGGACACACCTCATGGCAAGGAAGTTCCTGCAAGCACTAGGGTACATGGTATCCTGCATCCTGTTGGTGCCCTCGGCCAGGCCACATATGAGGAAACTGCAGTGGTACCTAAGAAACCTGTGGGGCCAACACTCTGTCACTGGAAAACCACCTGCCTCTGATTTCCTGCTTAAGGAAGGAACTTGTATGGTGGGCAGAAGTCTGTACCTGAACAGGGGTCTACCATTTATCACCCTTCCTAGAGCCCAGACCATCACCACAGATGCCTCAGACATGGCCTGGGGGGCTCATTTAGAAGACGTGTACTCAGCGCACCTGGGAGCAGAGGGATCTAGCCCTCCACATCAACCTGAAGGAAATGATGGCAGTGCAAGGGCTAGAACAGCTTTCAAGGTCCACCTCAGACCATGAGTGCTCTACATCAAAACAGACAACACCACAGTCATGTGGTACATCAACAAGCGGGGGGCGCACGCTCATACCCCCCTTTGTCATCTAGCCATGCTAATCTGGCAGACTGCCTCCATGATGGGACTACATCTGATAGCCCAGTACATTCCAGGGGAGCACAACACCCTGGCAGACCACCTCAGCAGAAGTGTCCTGAACCCCACAAGTGGCAGCTACGCAAGGAAACCTTCCTCAGCATCATATGCCTTTGTGGGGGGTACTGGAGGTTGACCTCTTTGAATCCATAGAAAGCAGTTGACCAGGTTCTGCTCCAGGGAGTTCCATCCACAAGCTTGGAAGTTGGATGCTCTTTCCTTTCATTGGGGCAATTTGTTTGTGAACACCTTCCCTCCCTTGCCAATGATTCCCAGGGTGCTTCTAACGATCAGGGAGGAAGGGTCAAGGGCAATTCTCATTGCCCCGAACTGGCCCAGGCAGCACTGGTGCCCCTTGCTCCTCAGCCTGACCAAGGAGCTACCTATGAGCCTACCTTTCACACACAAACTGCTAACCCAAGAAAAAGGGTCAGTACTGCATCCGAAGCTTCAAATAGCCTGTCCGCATGACTTATACCCCAGAGGCAGATATCAGGCCACCTTTGAGCAAGCAGGTTCTGGATATCATTAAGGAGGCTAGGAGGCCCAGCACCCGAAAATCTTATTCCTCAATATGGAAAAGATTTACTGCCTGGTGCCAAACTAAGGGTACTAACAGCTCCCATGCCACACTCACTTTTGTTCTAGATTACCTGGCAGGGCTCATGCAAAAGGGATTATCATACTCCTCTATCAAAATTCATGACAACGCTGGCTTTATTCATTCCCCTACAGAACAACCTATGTTCTTCCATCCCCAGTTAAAACAATTCCTTAAAGGGGTGTCACACATCAGACCACATAGAAGGCCACCCACTCCAGCATGGGACTTGAACTATGTACTGGAAAAATTGACTTTACCTCCTTTTGAACCAGCTGGTTCAGCAGAAATGAAGCACCTCTCTTTTAAGACTGCCTCCCTGCTGGCCATACCCTCAGCCAGGAGGGTTTCTGAGCTGCAGGCTGTCATGGCCATTGAACCCTTCATTGTCTTCCATGCTGACATGGTGTCTCTTAGAACTAATCCCGCCTTTAAACCTAAGGTGGTATCTGACGCGACTCTTAATCAGGCTGTCCATCTCTCTAGCTTCTTTTCAAACCCAGAAAATGGGGGGGGGGGGGGATTCTTCATACATTAGATGTGCACTGGCGGCTTAGATACTATCTGAATAGGACAAAATCTTTCAGAAAAACTGACCAGCTGCTGGTCAGCTTCGCCCTAAGGGCAGAGGGGAAACCTATATCCAAGCAGACCATTTCTGAATGGATATCACACTGCATCCATTTCTGCTACTCCTTCCAGGGGAAAATACTTCCCAAATCTGTTAGAACCCATTCCACTAGGGCAGCATCAACTTCCACTGCTTTCCTCAGAGGCGTCCCTGCCAAGGATATTCTAGATGCTGTCACCTGGACATCTGTTCACACCTTCACAAAACACTGCCACTTTACTCCAAATCCCAGGCAGGCTTTGCTTCAGCAGTCCTGCAGAGCATTGTGGCTTCCACTTAGAGCAGTGCAAGCCTATTCTCCGACTCCTTCCCTTCCTTTCCTTCCATCCTACTTTTCAACTTTGGGAATCTTCCCACAAGTGATGACTGCAACAGTGAAACACAAAGAATATAGTACAGTTGTGTACACTGCCATAAATGTAGATGTTGAAGTGTATTTACTGTTGCAGTCCTGTTTCCCCATCATACCTAATCGCCTACCCAGGGTTGGCCTTCTTCAGGCCTTCTTGGCAGGGCTCCTATAATTTGGGGCAAGAAAAACTGATGTAATGGCATCAGCTGTGTCCCTTTATAGCCCTGACGTCAGTCTCAGGCGACCTGCAGCCGACACAGGTGGGAAATCCTTTACTCTGGTAGTCGGGCCACCTGAGGGCTACCCAGCTGGGATAACCCACAAGTGATAACTGCAAAAGTGAATACACTCGAACATCTACATTTATGGTAAGTGTGTACAGGTATACTTTCTCCACAGTAGTGGTACAGCCTCAGACAAATTGTCTTCTCCATTGAGGTAGAAAAGCTGATATTTAATTACTCAAGCCTGCCCCTCCTACCTTTTCACATTTCTGCAATCTCAAAGATCCGCTTATCTAGCCCAGATTGTTAGCAGCACAGACAGCCTGGCGTCTCTGTAGGACTATGTTCTGCAGGCATTGGGATTACTCAGCACCAAAAAATTCTTGCTCCCTGGCCTCATTTCCATGAGGCCACTCAGATTCCATCTATTTAGTTCTTTATTAAGAGTTTTTCTCCTTTTTGTCCAAAAAAAAAAAAAAAAAGATTGCTTCTTCCAGGCCATTTATTCATGTTCTTGATATATAACGGGTAACCACCACCTTTTTTTGTTTTGTTTTTTTTTTTTTATCCACTGTTTTTCAGTGCTTTTGCCTGTTTTTCCCAATCCAGGTCAGCATCCAGTACATGTGGCTTGTATTTTTCAGAAGATGCCAAAACCCTTGTTTAAGAAATGCCCCTGCAGCAGATGCATTATACCAAATGGCAGGCACCTCCTGTGTGTTTATTCTGCTCAGTGAGAAGTGCTGCACCTCTGTGTGTTAGCCATAGGTCCTGAAATAGGGAGCAGAAATGAACTCTCATGTTGTGCACATGGCATTGTGCCCAGCTGCCTCTTATCCTCTCTGAACTTTCCACAGCAAACAAGGCCCTTCCTGTCCAGAATGAGGGTCTGTATCACGAGATTGAAACCTTAGGTAGTCGAATACCTAAAGGTCGATCAATTAAGTATCAAAATGTAAAAATTGTAAACGGCTGTTTCCACACAGGGAAATAAGTCATTTGGTCGTTACCCAGATTTTCCCTTTTTACAATGTAGAGTGATCTCGGAGTTGGTATATTTAGTTATGGAGGGTGAAGCCCCCCACTCGATTTCTGTTTAAAACTTTTTTTTTTTTTAGTTTGCCCAACGGCATTGTTTCCCTGTGTGGAAAAACAGCTGTTCGTGATTTTTACATTTCGATATTCAACCAAGCAGACCTCTCACCAGGTCATGTTAGGACTGGGACTAGTAGGTATGACATCCATGTAGCAAGTGTATACATACCCTATTCAGACAAGCCAAAGCCTGTCAGGACTGAAACAGATCCAGAATCAAGTACCTGCAGAGCATGACATGTTAAAACAGGTCATATAGCAAGTATCTGGTATTTAAGCCCTACGTTTGAGCAGGTTTCTGCTTATTTGTGCAGCACCACACAGTTGTGTGCCATAACCAGATAGATAAATTCAACAATTTTTCCCTTGATACAGCTGTAGCACATTAGTATAACCCTCATCCTTAGTACGTTTCCATTCAAAGAAATATTGCTAGTGAGCTGTAACGTATTAAACCACCAGCAACCCCCCTGGTAGAAATATCCATCCACTGAGCTTCTCTTTGATCGTCCCTGAAAAGCCCCTCCCCCCGATAGTTCTTTAACCTAGCATTATAGACAGTTGGACTGTCCTTCTTTCTCCTCCCAACCTTGTTGACTTGGGTCTCTTGAGGCAGTGTAGCAAATTGCCTCATGTACACTGACAATCCTCTACTAATAACTCAGTCTAGTACAGAGTGCGAGAGATGTAGCTACACCAAGAACCTTGAATTCATGCTCTCTCACTCAAAACAGTAACACTGAAGAGGTTGTCAACCCACGCACTACTACTCATCCAAATAGTACCACTATTCATACACACACAGTACACGTCAAACACAAAAATCAACATACAATGAGGTTCTCTCAAACTTACAGAAACACGAGAGACCTCCAAAACACAAGACTGCTACAATTAACACAGTTCCCACAATGACACACAGTAACACAGGTGTCTCACCTACGAAGCCCATAAGGAGTAACAAATTTTACTGTGATTGGAGACTCCATAGTGAGACACATGGATGTCCCACTCACCAGGTTGGACAAGGAGAAAGTCATGGTCAGCTGCCTGTCCGGTGCCAGTATTCGCCAGATCACGCATGCACTCAGGTCTCTCAGCAACAATTACATTGTATCTGTCAAAGACTCTGTCATAGTTCATGTTGGAGTGAACGAGCTGAGACATATCTCACTAGACTATATGAAGAGAGACATGATTGGGCTCGCTGAGTATGTGTCCCAGTCACGTATGTCCCTAGCCTTGAGCAGCATACTACCCTCACCTAGAATGATGCCACAGTATAAACAAAAAATAATTTATTTCAATAATTGGCTTAGGTTTTTGGTGCCATTCAAAGGGGATACAGTTACTGTCAGTCTGGGAAGCTATGGTCAACAAACCTCGCTGCTTTGCCAGAGACTGTTTGCACCTGGTACCACTAGGCTTGTGGCTGTTGGCAAAGGCTCTTGCTTCCCTCATAGTGCCTTTTTTAGGCAAGGTCTCGAAAACTAACTTACCGACATGACGTTTGCCAGTCATAACAAAATAAGGGTTTTTCTGCTAAATGCTTGTGGCTTAAACCAAAAACTACACAGCCTGGAAGCACTTCTGTCACTGGAAGATGTAGATGTCTGTGCAGTCACAGAAACCTGGTTCAAGGTCTCAGAGAGTACCCCTGCCTTGCAAGGCTACAGTGCCTTCAACTCTTTCAGACTGCAAAATGAACGTGTGAGAACCAAAGGAGGTGGTGTTTCTATCTATACTAGAAATAAATTCACCTCCAGTCTAGTTAGACTGGACAACTCCATGGAGTTGCTCCAGGTTCAGGTTACTGTGGGTAAGACCCCCATTCAAGTCATAGCCAGTTATAGATCCCCCTTCATGGGTCATGACGTGCATGAAACCTGCTTGACCAAACTGGAGTCAATCCAAATATTCCCGAATACTCTGGTTATGGGGGATTTCAGTTATCCCAACATCAACTAGGAAACCTACTCTAGCCCTAACTTGCTAGCTCAAAAGTTCCTTGACTTTAACTCAAATGCCCTAGAGCAAATTGTTTATACCCCAACAAGAGGAACAAACATACTAGATGTGGTCCTCACTAGCATGTCAAACAGATGCACTGCTGCAACTGTCAAACCCTCATTAGTTGTATCTGACCATAAATCAGTCACCTTCAAGCTGGCACTAACACCAGAACTCACAAAGGGCGAAATCAGACTACAAAACTTCACCAAAGCAAATTATACCCTCCTAGGTGAAGTTATAAATGCATTCCAAGCTTCACCCCCAGCTGGAAGTGGTAACTACACTGAAGCTTACACTAAAGCCTTGTACAATCACTTGCATAAATTCATAGACTCGGCTGTACCAGAAAGTGTCAGAGTCAGAGCCCCAAGTAAAAACAAGCCACCATGGTAGACATCCAGCATCAACAAACTTTACAATAAACACAAAAAACTGCTGTCCAAGAGAACAAAGGCGAGGCCCCAACAATGGAAAAGCACCCTCAACAGGCAAATAAGACATGTTAAATCCTCTGAGGGCTTCTTGAGAAAAAATTAGCAAGCACAGCCAAGGATAACCAAAAGACCTTCTAAAGCTACATATGTAGTCTAGAAGGTAGGACCCAAGCATGTGTGGAACTAGTGACTAATGGTATTACATACACTGACTCCACAGAGATAGCAAACCTGCTAGCGTATAGGTTTGTTGAAAATTTCACTCCCTTATCCCCTCCAAACTTATCACAAGCCTTCCCCAAAGTGATCCCTCCAGTCTACATATCTGCAGAGCAGGTCATCAAAGCATTGTCTAAGGTTTAAAAAAAAAAAAACAGCCTCAGTGGGACCAGACAGCATCCCAGGCTGTCTTCTAAACAGGCTAAAACATGAAGTAGCATCACCATTAAGTATCCTTTTCAGTCATAGTCTAACCGCAGGCTTTGTTCCTGCGGAATGGATAATAGCAACTGTTATTTCCCTCCACAAATGTGGCCTGGCAACAGACCCGGGACCCGGGGAATTACAGACCCATAAGCCTGACCAGCCTCAAAGTGTAAAGCCATGGAATGTATTGTTGTGGACCTCATAAATAGAGACAGGCTCCCTCCAAACCCTGGATCCAACCCAATTTGCCTTCGTCAAGGGCATATCCTGCCTGTTAAATCTGGTGGATTTCTTTGAAAATGTGATTAGGGCCATTGATGAGGGCAGATTTGTGCACAAAGCATACCTGGACTTGAGAAAGCCAATCCAACACTCGGCCATTACCGATAAACTTAGCAAACTGAATGTAAACCCCTTTGTTGTAAGATGGGTTGCCAAGTGGCTCACAAATCGGGCACACATTATCAAAGTGGATGACTCCACATCATCCAGCAGACCTGTCACCAGTGGGGTGCCACAAGGGTCAGTGGTGGGCCTCCTTATTGTTTGGAGTATACTTCTCAGAAGTTCAGGCCAAAACTAAGGGATTCTGGCTGGCCACGTCTGCGGATGTCTGCAAACTGGGTGCAATTATTGAATCCCCAAATGATGTCAGTATACTCCAGGAGGGGCTTAAGCAGACTAACAACTGGTGTTTTAGTCATAGTCACAAACTAAATAAAAAGAAATGCATCCATCATTCCCTTTGGCAAAAACAGTGTCCATTCACACTGTCAAATCAACAGCCATACCCGAAGTACCCACAAAGTGATAAGGGATCTGGGATCACAAGTTGGTTGCGACCTTTACTTCAACCACCATGTGTCTGCTGTAGTAAGGAAGGCTTTCTACGTAGCACACTTGATTAGTAAAGGCATTGGCTCCAAAACAAAGAAGGTTGTAAACCCTTCTGTCCTCAGCATTAATCCAGCCCATAATTGAGCATAACGCCCCATTCGGCATGTACAGTACAAAGCACCTGCAGCATATGGAGACTTCAGATGTTTCTAACAGAGATCATCAAGGGACTCCAGCACATGCTTTACACCAGTGGTGCACAGACTTTTGGTGGGGAGGGCCACTACACAAATTCTTAATGCATCTGCGGGCCACCTCAAAACATAATAAGTCGTTGCGAGTTAACAATAGGTACAGGTGACTGGCATTTTTACTTAAGACAGCAGTCATGAAATTAACTGTTTTCTACATCAACTTTATGTTTAACTTTATTCTGGCTCGCAACCATGACTTGTTAGAAACTCTTGCAGAAAGTTATTACTGTTTACAGACTACAAGTTACAAACAAAGAATTGTTACTTCCGCAGCTAAAATTAGAGGTGTGCGCAACTGCAGTCAATTAGGTAAGTTAGCAACGTGCTGGAAAGTTTGCGTGACTGGAGTAAGGTATGACATTTTTTCACTTTTTTTTTTTTTTTTTTTTTAATTTTTAGTTACTCTTTGGGGGCCAGATAGTATTGCGTCAAGGTCTGGATTTGGCACCGGGGCCGGACGTTATGCACCACTGCCTTACACAAACTAAATAAAGTCCATGTCACTGTACTCTTTCATATAGACTTCTTAGGGGAGTCTTATGCTTGGCTTACAGAGCAGTCTCAGACCCAAACCTAACGAGCTTGCGGCATATCCATAAATCAAATGGGACTAGAGCTTACCCATTCCAGGGACTTAAATATGGCCTGCAACTTAAATAGGACATGCTAGAGGGACGGATTTGTTTCCCAGCCACTGCTGCATCTTGGAAACAGGCAACCAATTAATGTGAAACAGAGCACCTCTATGACCCAGTTCAAGAGGAACCTGGACAAGTGGATGGGGCAACCTGGAGCAAATACAAGCTGATTTTGATAAATTAAAGCAACTATGGGCTGTTAGATGCTACTGTGAGGACCTGTTGTGCATAGTGAGGCTCATTGTGCAACTGCAATAGCTGGTCACACTGTCCAGCAGTGATTTGGAGAGGTTATTTGGTAGAGAGACAGATATGGTTCAAGATATGTGTCTACTGTGCATGTTTCAATCCAACTCCACGGTGACCACTATTGCAGAAAGGCAAGCAGTTTATAACAACACAGAAAAGCTGAAGAATTCAAATAGGCTGGCCAGTAACAACCAGCATTCTTCAAGGTTCTACAGCAGTTGAGCCTAAAATGACTTGGTTGTCTCTCCATTCTCACTAGAGTGAAAACCAGTAGCATATTTTAGCTAGATTACTATTAATCACAAAACAATACACAGCTACTACAGTAAAATTCTAAAAACAGATACTTACTCAGGTCTTCTAGGGCCATTTATTGTATTCATATCCTGTGGATAGTTGTCAGTTGATAATTTTGCACCTGGGCACGTAGCTTCCTGTAGTAAATGAGCAACAGGCAGCCCAAATGCTCAGTTTGTCAGAACATAGCTAGGGTATGGCAAGGGGGCAGCATCCTCGGATGCAAGGTATCAGGGGAAGTGAGTAGCAGTTCCTTTTTTTCTTCCTGTAAACATGAAGGCATTAAGACTTGGCACTCTTCCTCAGGAGAGAAATAAAGGCGCACCAGATTGGAGAAGAGATCCTTATTTTTCTCTCGTATAGTGTTTGGGCATAGAGCATTAGAACCTGGTACTACTTATAGATGTGTGGTCTAACCTTAACATTTTCAGTTAGCATTACAAACTAGACATTGCTTCTAGCACACACATTGTTGTTGGGCTGCCAAAGGGATGTTTGCTTAACCAGGCCTACTGGAATATATAGCTTGAGACCTAATCCTAAAAGTTACTGAGGATTGACCACTTCTTACTAAATACAAAAGTAACATATTTATCATAATGCTTAGATTTTTTTAAAGAAATGTGCCCATGTTCAATAGTATACTTCTCCCCCTACCATTGCCTGGGGTGTTTAGCTAGTTTCCTGCTGCTACTTGACAATGTGAAGCAGACGCTTGTCAGCACACGTATTTCTACTGTTGTCTCTCTACCAGGGTCATCCTCAATAATTTAAGCGGGTACCAGAGAAGTGCAAGCAGAAAAAAAAATAAGTAGAAGGATTAAGACTAAGCAGCATATTGGATGTGAAAAGAGGAAGCAGGTTTCTCAAGAATTTCTGGGTGCCCAGCAGTCCTGATGCCTGAAGAGTATAGCTTTAAAGGATATGTCAGCTTTACTGTGTTAAACTATGACTAAAACTTGTAATTGCGGAAAACAAAAGATGTTCTTCATGTTTCACTGTTGCAGTCATCACCTGTGGGTTATCCCTGCTGTGGTAGCCCTCGGCCGGCCCGAATACCAGTCATTGTTTTTCTGCGTCGGCTGCAGTCGCCTGTAGTCTGACGTCAGGTCGTCAGTGCTATAAAGCAAGGCAGCTGATGTCATTGCATCAATCTTTCTTGCCGTGGAGCCCGTAGCAGAAGCAGTTCGCACGAGTGCCAGTCGGTCGCTACCAGAGTTTGAATTTCCGCTGAAAATGTCTAAAGCTAAGTACCCCATTGGGATCCTTTTTTCTTGCACTAACCAATGTCTGAAAAAATTAACAATTGTCTCACCTGTGGAAAGCAGATCCCACACCAAGACTTCCATTCTTACTGCGTCACTTGTTTAGCCCCAGACCACAATGTCCCCCATTGTCTTGTGCCCTCTTTAATGCGAGAACCATTCACCATAGAGCTCTTTTTGTAGACAGTTATTTCATGTACCGTCTTCGCATTTCAATATGGCATCCATCAGCCAACAATCCGTGGACATTCCGAATAAACGCAGAGATATAAGAATAGAGACAGACCACACAAGGCTAAGCCTTCCGAAGACACTACAGCTAAGCAGGTCATCAGTTTTTCAGAATTCAGTGAAGTGCTTTAGCAGCCCCTGATGCTCAATTTGATATCTACGCAGGCCTCTACGAAGACCCTTTCGGAGTCCAGTGTGCCGCAGAAATCTTCTTAGTCTTCCAAGCCTTTGACTGTCTCTGCCTCAGTTGGGTCTGGAGCTGTGATGCAGGCACCGGCTTCCGAGGAGGCCTTTCAAACTACTGAATCTAGACAAATACAGACATCTTCTCATCCAACTAACATCTCTCTCTGACCAGCGGATTCTCTCAGGCCTGGAAGCCAGGTCACTCCTAGGAAATCAGCTTAGCCACTATCTTGCTCCTGCTCCACCACCCCAAGCACAAATCTCTAAAATGGCAGAGGATCTCATCTCCCTTACCCGGGGTAGTCAGGGCACACCTTCTAAAAGGAAAAGGCACCCTTCTCCAGAAATTGACAGAACAGAATTCTGAGGAATCTGACTATTCAGATTTTGAAGAGGAACAGCAACCTCTGACTGCTTATGAGGATTCAGATGCAGAGGAATACATCCCTTCTGCCTCCCCTCCAGAGGCCCTTTCCTTTGAGGAAACCCTTCATACCCTCAAGGAACATTCCCAATGGGAATCTCAGGACTTCCCCCAGTCTAGGAAAAGACTTGGTGTTTCTGGACCTGCCCCAGCACATCCAGCTTTGCCCCTGGCACCCTCCCTGCTGCTCTCAGTAGACCTGACCGGTATTACAGAGTACCAGATTCTCACAAATACCTGTACAGTAATTCTGCTGCAGACCCTGAGGTCATTACACAAGGCCCTAAAGGAGCTTAATTCCGCCAAGAATCCTATTCCTTCTGGCAAAGGACTCCAGAGCTCTGGACAGATAGGGTAAAAAAGTATGCACCTCTGCAACCTTGGCTGTCAGAGCACTCAATTGTCAGTTCGATATGTTAATATTTCAGCAACACACTTTGGAACTATTCAAATAAACGATTTCTACCTTTCCTGACTGTGCCAATTCAAAAGAGTTAGCAGATTTACTGCACTCTGCTTTTCAAGTGGCCAAACACTCATTACACTGTGGATCTGACGCCCTAGAAGCCTGTAGCAGGGCAGCAGTGATAGGATCTGTCATTAAAAGACATACATAGCTGAAAGAGCAACCTCTCCCTGATCATGTCAAGTCTAAACTTATTGATGTACCCCTAGATAAGGCGCACCTATTTGGAAAACAAAGCAAAATCTATGCAAACAGTAAAATAATTCTTTCAGGTTCAACCTCCCAGGTTCAGCAGGAACTTTCCCTCTAAGCACTGGTCCTTCCCTGCACCTAGCAGACAGGGCCAAGGTAGGCTCTGCAGGGACAAATCATCCAGGCCCATATCCCAGGGCCAGCAGAGAAGCAAGCAGTGGACCACTTCATCCCCAAAGGCAGGGAGTTCTAAGCAACCCTTCTATGGCAAAAACAATGACTCCCCCTCCCCCCTCTGCCCTCCCTTCACTCATCAAAAACTAGGAGGAAGGCTCTCCCCTCTTCAAAGAAAATTGGCTTTCTGTAACACAGGACCAATGGGTCTTAAAGATCATTTTTCATGGATACAAATTCTCTTTCAGCCAACTTCCAGTTCCAAGAAGGTACCCAGACTTGCCTCCAAATCAGTGGGCAGAGGCATTGAAACTGGAGCAAACTCTCATATCCAAGGAGGCAGTAGAACCTATCCCCTCAGATCAAACAGGCAAAGGCTTTTATTCCAGACTATTCCTTGTTCCCAGAAAAGAGGGCACTTGGCACCCCATCCTGGATCTATCCATTGTGAACACCTCCCTGATGGTCCCCAAATTCAAAATGCTAACTTTGCACCAGCTGCTGCCTATGCTAACAAACAATGCCTGGCTGGTGACCCTGGACCTAAAAGACGGCTACCTCCACATTCCCATAAGGGAGTCCTGCAGGAATTTCCTGTGCTTCAGAGCAGGATCACAACACTTTAAGTTCTCTGCGGTGCCCTTTGGCTTATTTACTACACCCAGAGTATTCACCAAATGCTTAGCCCCGGCCATAGCATTTTGCAGACAGAGAAGTATACAGATTTACCCTTACCTGGACGACTGCCACATTCAGGCAGAGTACAAAGAAAAGCTGCTCCTGGACCTTCTCTTGTTAAAATCCCTCCAAACCTCCCTAGGGTTCACCATCAACCAGAAGAAATCGAAGCAAACTCCCACCAGGAAAATAATTTTCTTGGGAGCTCTGCTAGGCACAGCATCCCAAATGGCCTTCCTGTCCCCAGAAAAGCAGAGATGTCCTTCATGGATGCATCTGCAGTCATAACAAGTGGGTTGTCCTGTCGTCAGGCAGCCCTGCAGTCGGCCGGATTCCAAAGTCCGGGTCCGGCTTCGGCTGATGTCGCACTCCACCCGACGTCATCTCTGTTGGTCTTCGGGTATATAAGCATCAGCCGACGCCATTTTCCTCAGTCTTTCTTGCCGCATGGCGCCCGAAGCAGAAGCTGTTTGCAAGTGCCGGTCGGTCGGATCCAGAGATTACTTCTACCGAATACTACTTCGAAGACTTCTAAAGCTAAGTACCCCGTTGGGGACTCTTTCTTGCCTCAGCCGATGTCAGAAAAAGTTAACAATTGTTTAACCTGTGGGAAACAAATACCTCATAAAGATTTCCACTCTTACTGTCTGCCTTGTTTAGGCCCAGCCCACGACGTAGCAGCCTGTTCGGCCTGTGCCTCTTTCAACTGACGAACGCTTAGGTGTCGGTCGGAGTTTGCAGAACAGTTTTTCGGTTCTGTTTTTGCGTACATTATGCCGTCGGATCCTCCGACTACCCAATCTACCAAAAAACGCAAAGATAAAGACCGACACTCGCGGTCCGTGGTTTCGGCCGAAACCACGGTAAAGCAAACCGTGAGTGTCTCGGTTTTAGCCGAAACCGAGAAAACTGATCAAAGTACAGCTGAACCTATTCTTACAACTGAGGCCCCTGCTACAACTCTTGAATCGACCTCAGAAATTTTACCCACTACGATGGTTGACTTATCAGACACCATCCCCTTGGATGTCTCTACCCCAGCACGTGGTGCTGCTAGGCCTCCAGCAGCCATGTCCATTAAGGCCTTCGCCAGGGCTAAAGCAGCCAAGACTACTAAAACAGTGCCTGTTAAACCCCCACATCCAGGCCCTCTTCTAGTTCTCAAATGCTTTCTTTGGCAGAAGATTTGATTTCTTTAATTAGAGGATCTCAATCTCACCCAGACAGGGCCTCTCAGCCCCCAGAGAAGAGACCTAGGGCAGAGCCCCTGAGCCAGTGTCTTCTGATGATTCTGCTGATGAATCAGACATAACTGACCAGCCAGAGGCTCCCTTCTCCAATTTTGAAGATTCTGATGCTGAAGAATCCATTCCAGCTGCTTCCCCACCAGAAGAATTCTCCTTTGGGGAAACCTTGCATGCCATGCGAGAACAGTTCCAATGGCAGCAACAGGATTTTTCAGACTCCAGAAAAGACTTAGGACCTTTCTGCACCTCCCACAGCACAGGCCCTTAGCTATACCTCCTGTTCTCTCTGTGGTGGATGATGCTTTCAATGATGTTTGCTCCGCTCCAGATTCTTTACCCCAGCCCCTTCCAAACCAGACAGATTTTACAGGGTGCCAGATACTCATCACCACCTTTACAAGGCCCCACTTGCAGACCCAGAAACTATATCCCAGGGTCCCAAGGCAGTAGCCGACCACAGCTAAAACCCTATTCCTTCTGAAAGGGAAGCAAGGTCATTAGACAGATGGGGTAAAAGGTCTACACTTCAGCTACTCTCTCAGCTAGAGCTTTAAACTGTCAGTTTCACATGATACAATACCAAGAGTTTATGCTTGATCAGTTAACTAAAAACTAACCACTGATGAATCTCTTGATAAGAAATATGTATTAGAGATGGTAAATAACATACAACAGGTTAGCAACCATTCCTTAAAATGTGGCTATGATGCACTGGAGGCTTCATTTAGATCAGCCATGACAGGCACAGTGATAAGAAGGCATGCATGGCTAAAGGAACAAGCTTTACCGGATCATGTTAAAGCTAAGTTGCTAGATGCTCCTATGGACAAGACAAGTTTGTTTGGTACACCTGCCCAGCAGGTTATGAAGAAAATGGAAGAGAAGGCAAAATCTGTTCAAACTGTTAAAGATTTCTTGCAGGTTCAACCCCAAGGTTTAGCAGGAACTGGCCTGCCAAAATTGGTCCTTTCCTGACTCCACAAAATTTCAAAGGGGCAGGAATAGGCGTTCCAGAGGCAGAAACCAATCCAGAGGAGGTGCCTACAGAGGACGACAGTGGCAAGGTAACAACAGAGGCACAGACACAGCCACTGCCACTACATCAGCACAACCACAGTGACTTAATCCTAAATCCGCCTACCAGGGAACAAATAGCAGCTCCTCTAGGCGGAAAGTTAACCTTATTTTCAAAGAACTGGCACTACATAACAAAAGACAAGTGGATTTTACAAACCATAGATCAAGGTTACGGTTTCACTTCCACACTTTACCAGTCAAAGAGGAATGCCAAATCTACCTCCAAATCAAAAACAGAGGCTCTACGCCAGATAATGGAGTTAGCAAACATGAGAGCTGTGGAAAGAGTGCCAACAGCAGAACAAGGAAAGGGGTTCTATTCCAGACTATTCCTAGTTCCAAGAAAGGAAAAAGTTGGAGACCAATTCTCGACCTGTCCACCTTAAATACATACATCATTGTCCCAAAATTCAAAATGCTGACCCTACAGCAACTTCTTCCCATGCTGGGCAAGGAGTCTTGGCTGGTAACTCTAGATCTCAAGGAGGCATACCTGCACGTCCCCATTCGACCAATCTGCAGAAGATACCTCAGATTTCTTGCAGGATCAGAGCACTATCAATTCTCAGCATTGCCCTTTGGCTTATCTACTGCGCCCAGAGTATTCATAAAATGCCTGGCATCAGTAATCGCCCATTGCAGACTACAGGGAATTCAAATTTACCCATACCTGGACGACTGCCTGCTACAAGGGGACAACAAAAGCAAGCTGACAACAGATTTACAAAGGGTCATTTACTTGCTACAAGGACTGGGATACACAGTCAATTTACAAAAGTCAAGGCTGATACCATCCCAAACAAGGACATTCTTGGCTGAATTGGACACAGTACAACAAATGGCATTCCTGACTACAGAAAAACAAAAGAACTTCCTCTTTACTTCTTGGCACTAACAAAACTGAACAAGTTAACAGCAAGAAAAGTTCTGCAGGCCTTGGGCTTCATGGCATCATGCATAATCTTGGTCCCATTTGCCAGACTACATATGAGGAAACTACAGTGGTACCTAAAGAATTTATGGTCCCAACACAGACACAGTCTAGAAACAGAAATCCCACTAATTCCATGCTTAAAACAGGAGTTCCTATGGTGGGCTCAGGCATGCCAGTCAAACCCAGGCCTACCCTTTCGCTGATGTCAACCAAGCCAGACTATCACAACAGACGCTTCAGACCTAGGATGGGGGGCCCACATGCTGGACAAATGCGTGCAAGGATTGTGGACACAGGATCAACTTCACCTGCACATCAATCTAAAAGAAATGCTGGCAGTAAAACTGGCAATCCAAAAGTTCAAACCATTTCTCAAAGAGGGCCAGTTGATGATAAGGACAGACAACACCACAGTCATGTGGTACATCAACAAACAGGGAGGCACTCATTCATACCCCCTATGCAGAATGACCTTGGAGCTGTGGACCCTGGCACTCAGCTACAACATTCAGTTACAGGCAATATTTGTACCGGGGAAATGCAATACTCTAGCAGACATATTAAGCAGAACCACTTCGGATGCCCACGAATGGAAGCTGCACCCGGACATCTTCAAGACCATCTCAAAGAAATGGGGAATGCCACAGATAGACCTATTCGCATCACCTCTCAATCACCAGCTCAAAAAATTCTGCACAAGGACATTCCACCCACTAGCATGGAAAGTGGACTCACTCTCCTTCAACTGGAAAGGCCTAACAGCATATGCATTCCCACCTCTTCCTTTGATACACAAGGTACTACTAAAAATCAAGGAAGAACGTCCAAGGATAATCCTGATAGCTCCAAACTGGCCAAGACAACACTGGTACCCACTACTGAAGAGCATGTCTCGAACAATATGTGGCCAATACCCTGATGCCTTTGATGTTAACTCAGAACAACTACAGCATCATACATCCAAACCTAAAAACGCTGCAACTGACTGCATGGAACATCACATAGCAGCAGCTAATCCAGAACTTTCCCAAAGAGTTAAAGACATTATTCTTGAAGCACGCAGACCTTCAACAAGAAGGAACTATGCTGGAAAATGGAAAAGGTTTGTCATTTGGAGTACGGAAAGAGGAAAAGATGTGTCAAACATAGATATGCCTAACATTCTGGAGTATCTGGCGAACTTCTTCATTCAGGCCTGTCCTACTCCTCCATCAAGATACATGCTTCAGCTATTTCAGCAGAATACAGCTTTGATCCACCTGTTTTTTCGCACCCTCTGCTCAGGCAGTTCCTCAGAGGAATCAAGAATGTAAAACCTCCAAGGAAACCACCATTACCAGCTTGGGATTTAAACTTTGTGCTAGAAAAGTTGACACTATCACCCTTTGAACCAGCAGCAACAGCAGACCTACAACACCTGTCATGGAAAACTGCTTTCCTACTAGCAATTACTTCAGCAAGGAGGGTTTCAGAACTACAGGCCTTAATGGCAGTGCAACCCTTCCTAATCTTCCACCAAGATAGAGTGTCCATGAGGACTAATCCTACATTTATGCCCAAGGTGGTATCCAGAGTGTCTTTAAACCAGGCAATCCACCTACCTACCTTCTTTCCCAACCCACAAAACAGAGGGAAAGAATACTGCATACCTTGGATGTACATAGACAGCTACGCTACTACTTGGACAGAACAAAAATAGCAGAAAGACTGACCAACTTTTGTAGCCTATGCAACAGGAAGGGAAGGAAAAGCTATTTCCAAACAGACAATCTCCAAATGGATAGGAAATTGCATACGATACTGTTACTCCTTCCATGGAAAACCAATTCCACAGAACATAAGACCTCATTCTACAAGGGCAACAGCCACTACCACAGCCTTCTTACGAGGAGTGGCAACCAAAGACATTATTGAGGCGGCTACTTGGACCTCCGTGCATACATTTGCCAAGCATTATAATTTGCCTCTATATTCCAGATCCCGAGCAGGGTTTGCCACTGCTGTACTGCAAGGGATCCTAAACACACCATAATCTATTTTATCCTCCTCCGCTAGTTGGCTATGGTATTCTACCCACTTGTTATGACTGCAGATGCATCCATGAAGGACATAGTACAGTTTTGTACCTACCATAAATGTAGATGTCCGAACTGGATAGCATCTGCAGTCAGGATTACCCTCCCTCCTTCCCTCTGTGGTACTCCTAGGGTGTTTACCCTCCTAATAGCTAGCTGTTGGGGAGTCTTTTATGGTGTATTTGTTTGTATATATGTACATATATGCTTATTGTTGTGTTTACCTCTATCTATTTGGAAACATTGGCATCTATCCAAATTTTAGCCTGCAAGAGGGCTACTGGCATCTGGGGCAAGAAACACTGAGGAAAATGGCGTCGGCTGATGCTTATATACCCGAAGACCAACAGAGATGACGTCGGGTGGAGTGCGACATCAGCCGAAGCCGGACCCGGACTTTGGAATCCGGCCGACTGCAGGGCTGCCTGATGACAGGACAACCCACTTGTTATGACTGCAGATGCTGTCCAGTTCGGACATCTACATTTATGGTAGGTACAAAACTGTACTTTTCCTGCCTTTCTATTTTACCCAGCTGGCTTCCAGAAGTCACCTCACCGCGAGGACGTTCCTGCACGCCGTGGGATACATGACATCTTGCATCCTTCTAATTCCACTGGCCAGGCTTCACATGAGAAAACTTCAGTGGTATCTAAAGAACCTTTGGTGCCAGCACACTCAGTCTCTAGAGACCTCTCTCCCTCTGGTCCCATGTATAAGGGCAGAGTTTCTCTGGTGGGCAGAGGCCTTTGCCTAGAACAAGGGTCTTCCCTTCATCTTCCACCCTGCCGGCCAGACCATCACCACCGACGCTTCAGACATTGCTTGGGCCACTCCCCTAGCAGGCAGGTGCACCCAAGGTCTGGGATGCCCAGCACCTTCACTTACACATCAGTCAGAAAGAAATTATGGCAGTACAAAAGGCTCTGACATTCTTCAAACCCCATCTCAGACCAGGGGTTCTCCTTATAAAAACAGACAACACCACAGTAATGTGGTATATCAACAAACAGGGGGTCCCAATCTTACCCACTGTACAGGCTAGCCATGAGCTTCTGGCTGACAGCCGACAACATGGGTCTACACCTAATTGCCCATTACCTACCAGGGGTCAACACCACCCTGGCAGACCACCTAAGCAGAAACTTACTGGACCCCCATGAATGGCAGCTCCACAGGGAAATCTTTCTGCAAATCACTCAGGAGTGGGAGACTTTGGAGGTGGATCTCTTTGTTTCGCATCTCAACCACCAGCTGCAAAGGTTCTGTACCAGAGAGTATCACATCCTAGCTTGGAAGGTGATGCCTTGACCTTCCCCTGGAGCTCCCTCTTTGTGTACACATTCCCTTCTCTGCTCCTTATTCCCAAGGTACTAATCAAAATAAGGGAGGAGAGACCAAAGGCCATCCTCATTGCTCCGGATTGGCCCATACAGCATTGTTACCCCTTACTGCGCAGCCTGACCTTACAGCCCCCCAAGCAGCTTCACCTGATTTCAGACCTCTTGACCCAGGTGAGGGGGAAGATACTGCACCCAGACTTGCAGACTCTGTCCTTCAGCATGGCTTATACCTTAAAAACTAACAAAGAGTCCCTGTTAAGCAAACAGGAGCTAGACATTCTCACAGAGGCCAGAAGGCCCAGCACCAGAAAATCTTACACAAGGAAATGGAAAAGATCCTGCTCCTGGAGCCAGTCCAGAGAGGCCAAGTACCTCTCATCCTTCCCTCCCTCTTATTTTAGATTACCTAGCTGTGTTGTTCAAAATTGGCCTCTCCTTCTCTTCTATTAAATTCCATGCCTCAGCCATTTCAACCCATTATGATTCAGACCTACCCTTCTTCTCTCATCCTTTGATTGAACAATTCCACAGCGGGGCTTCTAATATCAGACCTCCCAGAAGGCCTCCCACGCCAGCCTGGGACCTGAATTATGTTTTAGAAAAACTAACCTTACCTCCTTTCGAACCTGCTGCATCAAGAGAATTGAAATAAGTCTACTGGAAGACTGCCTTCCTACTAGCTATCACCTCAGCCAGAAGGTTTTCAGAACTTCAGGCACTCATGGCTATTGAGCCCTTCATCATTTTCCATGCAGACAGGGTCTCCCTGAGGACTAACCCCTCCTTTATGCCCAAGGTGGTATCTGATGTGACCCTCAACCAGGCCACACACCTACCCACCTTCTTTCCCAACCCTCAGAACAAGGAAGAAAGAATTCTGCACTCGCTAGATGTGCACAGACAACTCAGATGCTATCTGGACTGTACTAAACCCTTCAGAAAAACAGACCAGCTGCTTGTCAGCTTAGCCCCAGGGACAGAGGGGAAGCCCATTTCCAAGCAAACCCTCAGAACAAGGAAGAAAAAATTCTGCACTCGCTAGATGTGCACAGACAACTCAGATGCTATCTGGACCGTACTAAACCCTTCAGAAAAACAGACCAGCTGTTTGTCAGCTTTGCCCCAGGGACAAAGGGGAAGCCCATTTCCAAGCAAACCATTTCCAAATGGATAGCACACTGTATCCATTTCTGCTACAGACTACATGGGAGCCCCCCCCAAGTCTATTCGTACCCATTCCACTAGGGCAGCCTCCACTTCCATAGCCTTCCTCAGAGGAGGTCCCCACTAGGGACATCTTGGAAGCTGCCACCTGGACCACTGCCCATACCTTTACAAACCATTACCACCTAACTCTTTTTTCTAAGTCTAAGGCAGGGTTTGCCTCTGCAGTTCTGCGGGGCTTGCTGACCCATGCCTAGGGCTCTAACCTGTACTTCCACCCCTCTCCTCAGCTGCAACAGTGAAACACTAAGAACATAGTACAGTTGTATACACGAGTGTATTCACTGTTGCAGTCCTGGTTTCCCTCTTTCCATCCTCTTATATCTTCTTCCCATAGGGGGACATAAGCTTCCCATGGTGGCTTTTAGCCAACAGGACTACTTCACCGGACTTCCTTGTGCTTCTGACGGGTTACCGACTACCTTGCTTTATAGCACTGATGACCAGATGTCAGACTACAGCCAACTGCAGCCGACACAGAAAAACATTGACTCTGTTATTCAGGCCGGCCAAGGGCTACCACAGGAGGGATAACCCACTGTTGACTGCAACAGTGAATACACTCGAGCATCTACATTTATGATAAGTGTATACAACTGTACTTTAGTAAGATAAATGACAGCTGTCTTTCGGCTTGGTACTATACTTTTTTTGTTTGTTTTTTTAGTTAGATGAAGAAAAGCAACATTTCATTGGAAACTGAGCATTTTCCAGTTTATGCAGTGTTACAGTACAATTAATCTCCATTTTTTTCATATAAAGGTTTTTCCAATATGTAGCAAGAATTTCACTTTAGCGGTTTATATTACTTTACTCTCCCCACACCAAGACAGACTAATAGGGAGAATTGCAAAGTCTCTGCTCTCTAGCCTTAGTAGACTGAGGTAAATTCCATTCTGAAATAAAGTGGGATTTTAGGAGGGGAGAAGTGTTGGGACCCTGAAGCATAACACGGATGGGATAAATGGGGTGTAGAATGCCCCAGGCGCAAGGTATTAGGGATGCAGTCACAGGATTGCAGTGCTGACGTTTAGAAATAAATGTCAGTACTGTGTATGAAGCACTGAAGTGCTTCAAGTGTGGTATTCTAACTGTAACAAGTCGGTTGTTACATTTGTAGCTGGCAGGTTACTACAGTTTAATTTTCAAGCATAAGGCTGCCTTTTTTTTCTCCATTTTGCAGAGAAGACCTTTTCTTTTTTGTTCCTCAACTTAGAGTTGAGACGTGCCATATCAGGGAACTGCACTTAGGTACAAGATAAGCTAGGCTGTGTTGGTGTCTTTGTAGTCTGTGTCAGGAACTCAAGTGGAAATTGAAAAAAATTCTCAAGTGTTAATGTTTCTGTGCACTGAATAACATCTAGATATTGCAGCCTGGGAGAAGAAAATAATTCTGGAATAAGTTGAACTACATTGGAGGGTATAGTTTGCCTTTAAATTAGAAAATGTGGTGATTTTCTTAGTTAATATGGTTTTAGTAGGGGGATAATTTCCTGTTTAAATGCTTTATGTGCGTGTGTGTGTGGGGGGGTGATAGCAGAAATCAAGCTTATACTAGTGTCAAAATCATCTGTCAATATCCAGTCCAACAATCCAAGAAATAATTTAGTGGTATGAAGTCGCTGGGAATGGTCTCTTGATTTAGAGTTTACCAAGTGAGACTTGTTAGTCATTCGTTATTAAATAATGTATAGTGTTGTGATAGGGTGTCCAATCATACCAAAGTTGTGATGCGTTTGAGAGACTGATGTTAAGAATTTCACCTCGAGCAGAGCAAAGCTCAAAAGGTGAATCTTGACATCCATGTCAAGGAAATTGTTATACTTCTTTGTAGTACCTGGAGCGTCAGCTGCTCATACTACTAATTACAGGGAAAAAAGTGTATCCTACTTTTTTTTTAATTTATAAAGTACTTAGCACTGCTACGTAACAGGCAGAAGCTATGTGCATCTCTGAGAGACTAATGGCTTTAAAAACTGCTAAACTCTCCAGTCTTTTATGTATTTAATGTTTGGGGGTGAGGCAGTGAAAAGCACTTTACAGCTTGCAAATCCTGTTTTAGCTTCTTGCTGCTGGTATGCCGTGGCAGCTGTATGTGCTCTTGTGTGAAGCTAGAGCATAGCCTTGCAGTACAAAACTTATGTACCTGTTTAGTAAAGAAATGTGCATAACAGGCTTGGCATTTTCACAGTTTTGGAGCATTCCCAGCATATTTCATGTACTGCAGTGAAGTTGTCTCTGGGGAAAAATGTTTAGTACAGAGCATAGCAGGGGTTGTACTGGACCAGGCATGTTGATACAATTTAGCATTACCCTTTTGTCATCATCAGATCGTAAGTATATGCAGACATTTGTAGTGTGAAACATTATGATGCACTATTTGCACTGAAGTATTTCACCACCACTTAATCCTGTGAAAGTCAAATCTGAAGTATGTCAGCCATCAAGTAACTTCCATTTCTACAAGAGGGCAGGTTAGGGACAAGTGTGTATTGTACATGTAATGCTGGAATGGCCACAAAGCATCTAGTTCTTATATTACCTCTTGGTGACTGTTTCCTTGTGGTTATGGGAAGAGCCCAGTGGTTAGAAATCGGGATACAGGCAAGTGTTTACCAGCTTAAAGTACGGTGATGATTTGCAGCTTTTATTAGTTTGGTAAGTCTTTTGAGTTACTGTAGCAATTTCCCACAAAATTCTGAGTCTCAGCCTAAGTATCTTACTGCACAGTGGCTCACGAGTTATTATCTGCTTCACAGCTGCGTGACCTAAGGTTCAGTCCTGATTCTTAAGTGTCTGTAGGGACTTAAAGACTTTACATGTTTTTTCTGGACACTGTGTGTTCCTGGTTTAGTCAATTGAGTTGTGTATTGCATTGGTTTACCCTTGATTTTTAATTTCTCCAAATCTTTTAGGTTTCTAATACCATGACTGGAATGGACCCCATTCCTAAGTCAAAGTGTGATTAAAGTTCATGAAATTGTTATTGTTTCACTCTTTGATGTCAGCCAAAAGTGCTCTTCGTAGCACCCGGAATGTGCCCAGTAATGACTCCTCCTCTTGTAATTCGTACAGTGTTAAATGTATTGGTAGCATATCTAAATATGATTGTAGACTCTCTTTTTTTATAAGACCCGTTGCTCCTACTACTATTGGAACTTTCTGGCTATCTTTCTTCCACATTGCTCTCATTTCTGCTTGCAAATCCTGACATTTTAACTTTGTGTCTCTCTGTATGCAGGACACTATAGTCACTGGGTGTGGCAATTTCAATGATCAGTGCTACTTTTGTTTTCTTTTCTTGGACCACACTATCTTTTGAACTGTTGGTAATGGATGATCCCATGTGATGTAGACTTCATCCTTTTTCTATGAAGCTTTGTGGCTCATGTTCCCAATGTTTTTCAGCCACTTCAATACCATAACCCTTATTTTTTTAATATCCCCAAATCTTTTGGGTTTCTAATACTATGACAGGAATGGACCCCATTCCTAAGTTGAAGTAAGAGTAAAGTTCATAAAATTAGTATTGTTTCAGTCTTTGATGTCAGCCAAAAGTTCTCTTCGCAGCAATCGCAATGTGCCCAGTAATGACTCCTGCAATTCGTACCAGGTTACATGGATTGGTAGTATCTAAATACGATAGTAGTTTCTTTTTTTATAAGACCTGCTGCTCCAGCTACTATTGGAACTGTCTGGGTATCTTTCTTCCACATCGCTCTCTGTTCTGCCTGCAGATCCTGATATTTTATGACTTTGTGTCTCTGTACGCAAGACACTGTAGTCACTGGGTGTGGCAATTTCAATGATTAATGCTATTTTTGTCTTCTTTTCTTGGACCACTATATCAGGTTTTGTAGCATCTATCTTTTGAACTGTTGGTAATGGGTGATGTCCTTCTATTCCCATGTTGCAGTATTTTGCATATGGGTTTCCCTTCAGTCTCGCGTATGTACGGCCAGTATCCAAAAGCTTTCAGTCCCTCTGTGCTGCGTCAGACGTGGACGAGAGTTCGTGGGTCATAAAGGTGACAGCATGCACCAGCCCTCAGAACTTTTCAGCCACCAGTCGTACCGCTGATGTCGCATTCGTTTGTTCAGATAAATACCCCGTTGGGGATCTTTTCAGTCCTTCTAATTTCTTAATATTGCTTGTTAATGTCATCTAGAAAGGGTAAGTGTCAGTGCGGATGCCGGATCCCTCATAAGGACGCCCATGACAAGTGCCTTTTCTGGTTGAGAAAATCTCATGACCATGAGGCCTGTCCTGTCTGCCAGGCGTTCATACCGAAAACTTTGCGTAGTCGCTTGCATGCGTTAAACCTATACCTCAAGAACCGTCTGAAACTACTTACGCTTAGGATGGACAGCTCTTCTGACGTCCCCATAGACCCGCAAAAAAGGAAGGTTAGGACCTTACGGTCTTCGACTACTGCTGAGCCTCTTCCGGTGGATTCCCAACCTGTGGCCGACATAGGCCTGGTTACAGGGTCGGGTTCCAGATCTGCCACTTCGAAAGTTGTGGGTACCTCTAAGAATGCTGCTTCATCCACAGGTGAGAGCATATCTGCAGAGGCTATTCCGGCACCACTAGCCATCACCAGGGGGGAGGGGAACCAGCGTTTTCTGGGGAGTCCGAGCCTTCCAATCCCTTGCAGTTGCCGGTGTCCAGACAGACGTCCACTGGCCCTCTTAAAAGTAGGGAAAAGAGAAAACATATCTCCCCATCTACATAAGCCATGCCTGATTGGCAGGCTTTCAGCCACAGTCTCTTCAATGCATTCATGGCACTGAGGCCTACACCAGCTATTACTGCCTCCACCTCTCCTGAGCCCTAGGCCTCTGCCTACAGATCCAACACCTAGGGAAGAGGAGGTCCTTTCAGATTCCTCTGAGGAATCGCTTTCCTACAACTCCCAACTCTCTCCACCCTTGGGGGTACGGATCCCCCGAGGAAGAGTCACTGGACCCCCTGACTCTGCAGTTGAAAATCTTACCTTCAGTGAGACAATTAGGAGGATGAAGGAACACTGTAAATGGGATTCCTCAGAAATGATTGAGGTACAAAAGAGGTACTACGACCTCATTCAAATTGTAACCCTTAGCTCATCTGCTGTTCCTCCCATCCTGCCTGCCTTTCTAGATGCCTTTTATTCTGCACCCTGACTCACAGCCTTCTGCCCAACGTAGACCTGACAGGCTTTACAAAGTACCTGATACTGCTAAACATCTGATAAAGTGCCCACCGGCTGACCTAGCCACTGTACCTGTTGCCACTGACAAAGCCACTAAACTCTTGCCTACTACCACCATTATCCCAGCTGACAAAGACAACAAGACAGTGGAAAGAGTAGGCAAAAAGATTTATACTTCTGCTACCTTGGCTTTCAGAGCCACAAACTATCAGACTCACATGGCCAAGTACACCTTGCCTCAAACATTTGACAGATATTCTTGACACCCCTACTAAAGCATCACTGTCCTCCCTCCTGGCTCTCTCATCCCAGGTCACCAGACACTGCAAATGTGTAGCTATGCTGCCGCTGAATCCTCTGCCAGGTCAGCAGCATCAGCATCTGCCTTACGCAGATACTCTTGCCTTCATCTACAACCCCTGCCAGATTACTTCAGAGCTAAACTCACTAATGCTCCCCTGGACAATGCTGCACTTTTCGGCTCTAAGGTTGCAGACCTCTTTAAATCTCTGCATAAGAAAGGAAAAGTAATGCAGGACCTTAAGCATTTATTGGTCTTACAAATCCCTAAGTTTCACAGAAACTACCCTTCCAAAACAGTTTATTATGAAGCACTCCCGACCCGCTCCTCCTTCAGGGTCTCATACATCCACCAGAAAACAACCTCCTCTGCCTAGAGCAAACCCCTACCTCCAGCCAGAGGACTCCCTTTCAAGACAGAGCAGGTAGCACCTCTGTTCACCCGCCTCTCTCATTATCACCCTCTTTGGGCTCGTCTCACCTCAGACAAGTGGGTCCTTTTCATCCTACAAAATGGTTACTTCATATCCTAGCTCTTTCCCCTCCCACATGGAGGGGCATTCCTTGACCTCCTGTGCAGTAGTTGCACTTCTTACAACCAGTGCTGCAGATACTGTTAGACCAGGGCACTATAGAGTCAGTCCCCTTCTCTGCAGAAGGAAGAGGTTTCTATTCAAGGCTCTTCCTGGTCCCCAGGAAGGATGGACCATGGACACCCATACTAGACTTCTTCTACTTCAATCTCTTCCTAAAAGTACCTACCTTCAAAATGCTAACTTTGCCAATGCTTTTCCCTCTGATTATCCCACAGGGATTCCTGGCTACATTAGACATAAAAGATGCTTACCTCCACATCCCAATCAGGCCCTCCCACAGGAAATATTTAAAATTCTTGGTGGACTCTTCTCACTTGCAGCTCTCTGCCTTGCACTTTGGACTTTCCACCGCACCCAGAGTCTTTACCAAATGCTTGGCACCTGTAGTGGCTTACTGCAGGACAAAGGGAATACAGATATTTCCCTACCTGGATGACATGCTAGCTAATCTAGGCTGCCAGCCAAGAAATACTGCAAGGGCACATCCACTTTATTTATTTACATTTGTTTGCCGGGAAAGTCCGACTGGGCCAGAAGCCGATTTTCAGTGGAGGCCCGGGGAGAAAAGTTCCACAGAAATACAAACAATATACAATAATTAGATATTACAACAGTATACATACAGTAAGATGCAGAATACATATCTTCTAGTTAGTCTATATAAAGTAGTATTCTATACAGTTTTCTAGTAGATACAGGTTCAAAAAGAAAAACACGAGCATTTCAGTGAATTTCACTGTGAGAAAAAATAGTAGTGTGCACATATTAAATAATAGTTATGACCAAATTACATTTCCTTGATATATATTTATTTTTGAGTAGTAATGAACACTGAGGAGAGGGGGAAAATGAGATAAGGTTTGGCACAGGAGCAATGCCAGTTCTGTGATAGATGTTCAAATGGTAGATTCAGGTGTGTTTTGGAGGGTGTGGGGTAAAGAGTTCCATAACTTGGTTTTATGATTTGAAAATAGGGCTTCCACATAAGTGTTGATGTCCTTCAAGGATGCATCTGCAGTCTTTACAAATGGGTTGTCCTGTCGTCAGGCAGCCCTTAGGTCGGCCGGATTCCAAAGTCTGGGTCTGGCCTCGGCTGGTGTCGCACTTCACCCGATGTCATAGCTGCAGTTATTCGGGTATAAAGGCATCAGCCGACGCCATTTTCCCCAGTCTTTCTTGCCGCGTGGCGCCCGAAGCAGAAGCTGTTCGCAAGTGCCGGTCGGTCAGAACCAGAGATTGCTACTATCGAATACTTCTACTACTACTGAAGACTTCTAAAAAGCTAAGTACCCCGTTGGGGACTCTTTCTTGCCTCAGCCGATGTCAGAAAAAGTGAATAACTGTTTAACTTGTGGGAAACAAATACCTCATAAAGATTTCCACTCTTACTGCTTACCTTGTTTAGGCCCAGACCACGATGTAGCAGCTTGTCTAGCCTGTGCTTCTTTTAACCGACGGACGCTTAGACGTCGGTCGGAATTTGCTGAGCAGTTTTTCGGCTCTGATTTTGCTTATATTATGCCGTCGGATCCTCCGACTTCACAGATATCCAAAAAACGCAAGGAAAAGGACCGACACTCGCGGTCTGCAGGTTTCAGCCGAAACCGCGGTTAAGACAACCGCGAGTGTCTCGGTTTCGGCTGAAACCGAGCAAGCGGTTCTTCCTTCAGCCGAAAGCTTACCTTCTACCGAGGCCTCTTCCAACCTGGTGGAATCGGCTTCTGAAATCCAACCTGCAGTTGTAGTTTCTCAGGAATTATCTGACACTATTCCCTTGGATATTTCGACCCCTGCACATGGAGCTGCTAGGCCTCCTGCAGCCATGTCTATTAAGGCCTTTGCCAGGGCTAAAGCAGCTAAAACTACTAAATCTGTGCCTGTTAAGACCCCCTCTCACAGGCCTAGCTCCAGTTCCCAAATGCTTAGTTTAGCAGAGGATCTCATTTCATTAATCCGGGGATCCCAACCTCTCCCAGACAGGGCCTCTCACCCACCTCCAGAGAAGAGGCCCAGAGCAGAGCCCCCTGAGCCAGTTTCCACAGATGATTCCTCTGATGATTCAGATAATACAGACCCTCCAGAGGCTCCTTTTTCTCCTTATGAAGACTCCGATGCTGAAGAGTCCATCCCCCGGCCCCTGCTAAGTCCGATAGGTTCTACAGGGTCCCGGACACACATCACCATTTATACAAGGCTCCTTTTGCAGATCCCGAGACTATCCCCCAGGGGCCTAAGGCTGTAGCATCTACCTCTACCAAAAATCCCCTCCCCTCTGAAAGGGAATCCAGGTCCTTAGAGAGATGGGGTAAAAAAGTTTACACTTCTACTACTCTGTCAGCTAGGGCCTTGAACTGTCAATTTCATATGATCCAGTATCAAGAATTTATGTTAGACCAGTTAACCAAAAAACTGTCCTCTGATGAACCTTTAGACAAGAAATATGTTCAGGAAATGGTACATAACATTCAGCAAGTTAGTAACCATTCTTTAAAATGCGGCTATGATGCACTGGAGGCTTCCTTTAGATCAGCCATGACTGGCACAGTTATCAGAAGGCATGCATGGTTAAAAGAGCAGGCCTTACCGGACCATGTCAAATCAAAACTATTAGATGCTCCCATGGACAAGGTCAATTTGTTTGGCTCTCCTGCACAACAGGTGCTGAAGAAGATGGAAGAGAAGGCAAAATCTGTCCAAACAGTGAAAGATTTCTTACAGGTCCAACCTCCAAGGTTTAGCAGGAATTGGCCCTCCAAGAATTGGTCCTTTCCAGACTCCTCCAAATCACAGAGAGGCAGGAATAGGCGTTCAAGAGGCAGAAACCAATCCAGAGGTGCCTACAGGGGACGCCAGTGGCAGGGTAACAACCAGCGAGGCACAGACACAGCCACCACCACTACTACAGGACAATCACAGTGACGTGGCTCTGGCACCGCCTACCAGGGAACAACTAGAAGCACCCTTAGGCGGGAAGCTAGCTTTATTTACAAAGAACTGGCATTACATCACAAGGGACAAGTGGATTTTGCAGACAATAGACCGAGGTTACAGGTTTCATTTCCATACTCTACCAGGAAAGAGAGGAATGCCAAACCTACCTCCAAATCAAAAGGCAGAAGCTCTGCAACAAGTAAATCAATTATTAAAGATGAGAGCTGTGGAAAAGGTACCACATATGGAGCAAGGAAAGGGCTTTTACTCCAGACTCTTCCTAATACCAAGGAAAGAAGGCAAATGGAGACCTATTCTCGATCTGTCCGCTTTAAACACATTCCTTATTGTTCCAAAATTCAAAATGCTGACCCTACAGCAGCTTCTTCCCATGCTGGGCAAGGAGTCTTGGCTGGTAACTCTAGATCTCAAGGAGGCATACCTGCACGTCCCCATACGACCAAATTGCAGAAGATACCTCAGATTTCTTGCAGGATCAGAGCATTATCAATTCTCAGCATTGCCCTTTGGCTTATCTACTGCGCCCAGAGTGTTCACGAAATGCCTGGCATCAGTAATCGCTCATTGCAGGCTTCAGGGGATCCAAATCTACCCTTACCTGGACGACTGCCTAATACAAGCGGACAACAAAAGCAAGCTAGCAGAAGACTTACAAAGGGTCATTTACTTGCTACAAGCCCTGGGATACACAGTCAATTTAAAAAAGTCAAAACTGATACCATCCCAGAGAATAACCTTTTTGGGTGCAGAGTTGGACACATCAAAGCAAATGGCATTCCTAACAGTAGAAAAACAGGAGCAGCTACCTCTCTATTTCTTGGCATTAACAAAGCAGAACCATCTGACAGCAAGTAAAGTACTGCAAGCCTTGGGCTTCATGGCATCCTGCATAATATTGGTTCCTCATGCCAGACTGCATATGAGAAAACTACAGTGGTACCTAAGGAATTTATGGTCTCAACACAAGCACAGCTTAGAAACCCAAATTCCAATTATTTCATGCCTGAAGCAAGAATTCCTATGGTGGGCTCAGGCTTGTCAGTCAAACACAGGATTGCCCTTCCACAATACTCAACCAAGCCAAACCATCACGACGGACGCCTCAGACCTCGGTTGGGGGGCACACATGCTGGACAAGTGCATACAAGGCTTATGGACTCAAGACCAGCTGCACCTACACATAAATCTAAAGGAAATGCTGGCAGTAAAACTCGCAATTCAGGCATTCAGACCATTTCTCCAACAAGGTCTATTGATGATAAGGACAGACAACACCACAGTTATGTGGTACATCAACAAGCAGGGAGGCACACATTCGTATCCTCTTTGCCGGATGGCACTGGACCTCTGGAATGTGGCCCTGAGCTACAACATTCAGTTAAAAGCAATTTTTGTACCAGGAAAAGAAAACATTCTAGCAGACATATTAAGCAGGACTACCACGGATGCCCACGAATGTATGCTGCATCCGGATATCTTCAAAACCATTACAAGAAAATGGGGGCTTCCAGAAATAGATTTATTTGCATCCCCACTCAATCACCAGCTAAAGAAATTCTGCACAAGGACGTACCACCCACTTGCTTGGAAGGTGGACTCCCTATCCTTCAGATGGAAAAACCTGACAGCATATGCATTCCCACCGCTTCCTTTGATGCACAAGGTGCTATTGAAGATCAAAGAGGACCGTCCAAGGATCATTCTGATAGCTCCAGACTGACCAAGGCAACATTGGTACCCATTACTGAGGAGCATGTCTCGGGAACAAATATGGCCACTGCCCCTGGTTCCCTTGCTGTTAACACAGAACAACTACAATAATCTGCATCCAAACCTGAAAACTCTGCAGCTGACTGCCTGGAACATTGCATAAGACCAATTAACCCTAATTTATCCCAAAGGGTTAAAGACATAATCTTTGAGGCTCGCAGACCCTCAACAAGAAAAAATTATTCAGCAAAATGGAAAAGATTTCTCATTTGGAGTACTGCAAAAGGAGAAGATGTGTCACTGGTAAACATAGCCAACATCCTGGAATACTTGGCAGAGCTCTTCCACACAGGCCTGTCCTATTCCTCCATCAAGATTCATGCATCAGCTATTTCAGCAAAATACGACTTCGATCCTCCTGTCTTCTCGCATCCTCTGCTCAGACAGTTTCTGAGAGGAATTAAAAATGTAAAGCCTCCTAGGAAGCCACCATTACCAGCATGGGACTTGAACTTTGTGCGAGAAAAATTGACACTTCCTCCTTTCGAACCAGCAGCAACAGCAGAACTACAATACTTATCATGGAAGACTGCCTTCCTGCTGGCAATCACTTCAGCAAGAAGGGTATCTGAACTTCAGGCATTAATGGCAGTACAACCCTTCCTGATCTTCCATCAAGACAGAGTGTCCATGAGAACAAATCCTTCCTTTATGCCTAAGGTGGTCTCCAGAGTTTCTTTGAATCAGGCTATCCACCTACCTACATTCTTCCCCAACCCACAGAACAGGGGAGAAAGACTGCTGCATACCTTGGATGTACATAGACAATTACGCTACCTGGACAGGACCAAGGGCAATAGAAAAACTGACCAGCTACTGGTAGCATATGCAACAGGAAGGGAAGGAAAAGCAATTTCAAAACAGACAATCTCCAAGTGGATAGGAAATTGCATTAGATTTTGTTACTCCTACCATGGAAAGAAAACTCCAGAGAACATCAGGCCTCACTCTACAAGGGCTACAGCCACTACCACAGCCTTCTTACGAGGAGTGGCTACCAAGGACATTTTAGAGGCTGCCACTTGGAGCTCCGTGCATACATTTGCCAAGCATTATAATTTACCTTTATACTCTAGATCCCGAGCAGGTTTTGCCACTGCTGTTTTGCAAGGGATCCTAACTACACCATAACTTTATTTTTCCACCTCCCCAGTTTGGCTATGGTATTCTACCCATTTGTAAGGACTGCAGATGCATCCTTGAAGGACATAGTACAGTTTTGTACCTACCATAAATGTAGATGTCCGATAGGAATGCATCTGCAGTCAGGATTACCCACCGCCTTCCCTCTGTGGTGCTCCTAGGGTATTTGCCCATCTTATAGCTAGCTGGGGGAATCTATTATGGTGTATTTGTTTGTATATATGTACATACATGCTTATTTTTTGTGTTTGCTCTCTACTATTTGGAATCATTGGCATTTATCCAAATTTAGCCTTCCAAGAGGGCACCTGGCATCTGGGGCAAGAAACACTGAGGAAAATGGCGTCGGCTGATGCCTTTATACCCGAATAACTGCAGCTATGACATCGGGTGAAGTGCGACACCAGCCGAGGCCAGACCCAGACTTTGGAATCCGGCCGACCAAAGGGCTGCCTGACGACAGGACAACCCATTTGTAAGGACTGCAGATGCATTCCTATCGGACATCTACATTTATGGTAGGTACAAAACTGTACTTTAGTTTTGTTTACTGTGAGATAATTTTTGTCTGCAGATCTTAGATTTCGTAGGCATGAGTAGGGAGCAACAAGTTCCTTGAGGGATGTGCAACTGTCAGGATGGAAGATGATACTGTGTGTGAATTTAAGTTGGTAGAGAGAAAGAAAGTTAGGTAGCTCAAGCCAATTTAATTTATGTAGAGCAATACAGTGGTGGGCTTGATGGGGAAGGTTGGCTCCAAAACGGGCTATTTTGCTGTAGCAAGTTTCCAATTTGGTTAAGTCTGATTTTTTAAGTTGGTAAAGAGAGAGAAAGCATATAGGTGTGTAGAGAGGAGGAAGGTTCTGGATTATGGCTAGTCTCTGGTATTGTCAGTGAGGAATGACTTGCTTCTGTACAGTGACACAAGTTTGATGTGAACTTTCTTAATTGTGGTGGCTATCTGTTGGTCAAGTCTAAGTTAGTTCATTGTCACTCCAAGGAGTTTTGTATGCCCAACTGGTTGGATGACTGTGCTGAGAGAGTAGTGAAATGAGGGGTGGTCGGTGATTGTTTGCTACTGGTAAATTGCATTAACTGTGTCTTTTTGGGGTTGAAGATTAGTTGTGATTTAGTTAGATATGTTTCTATATTATTAAAAGCTTGTTGGGCTACTATTTGGAGATCTGCTAAGGTATCTGCTGAGCAGATTTAAGTTGAATCATTTGCATACTGAACTACTTTAGCATGTGTTGTGGATGAGGCTAGATCATTAGAGAAGATGGTGAAAGGAAGGTGTCCTAATATGGACCCTTGGACTCCAACCGAGACAGGCAGAAGTGGTGAGAGTTCAGATTTCCATCATACTGCTTGTTTGTCAGAAAGCTAGCTTAGGAATCCGGAGAGGGAAATCTTTGATAGGTTTAGTGAGGCAAGAATACTAAGGAGTTTCTGATGGGAGATGGTGTCAAATGCTTTTGACTTGTCCAAGATGATTGATGCTACTTGCTGGTTTAAATTTCTCAGCTGGTTGATGGTGCTAGAGTAATTAGGACTGTGGTGGTGCTATGTTTTGGTCTGAAACCATGTTGGGAGGGAGAGAGAAGGTTGTGAGATAACTGGTATTGTAGCAATTGAGTGTGGATACATTTTTCCAGAATTTTGACATGGGGAAAGGATGGCTATGGGTATGTAATTGTTTAATTCTGTTGATGTTCCTCCTTTATGCAGAAGGGTGATGTAGGAAATTTTCCATAATTTTGGGACATATTGTTCTGCTATAGATCTATTTACCAGAATGGAGATAGGTAGAGCTATGGCATCAGCTGACAGTTTGAGGTACTCATTGGGGCGTTGGTCAGCTGCTAAGGAAGAAGGTTTAATTTTTTTCAGCATTGTTCTTATGGTGTTAGTTGGGACAGGTTTGAGGTCAAAATGTTGTTGCTAGTGTCCACATTAGATGGAAGAGAGAGAGGGGTGAACTGTTCCCTGTAACTAAGGAGAGGATGTTTTTTTATAAAGTAGGTGTTAATTTGTGAGGGAGTACTCACGCTTTGGTTGTTGGTTCTGGAGTTGTAGCTTTACCTGGGTGGAGGAGGGAGTTAATTGCTTGCCAGAACTTTTTGGGATTGTTTTCATATTTGTTTTGCTTATTTGCGTAATATTTTTTTTTTGTCTAGTTTGAGTTTTTTTTTATTGCGGAGCTGCTGGTGTGCTAGCAGAGTTTTAATTTTCTTTTGTTTTTTGGTATTGATACCAGGTTTTGTCCCTTAGTTTTTGAAGTTTAATGGTGCCTTTTGTTATCCAGGGCAGCCTCTTATTTTTAATGCATGTATGAGTTGGTGTTAAGCTATTTAGAATAGCTAGAAATATGTCATTGAAGTATGTTATGGCCTGTTCAAGTTGGAGATGGAGTAGTGTCCAATTGCATTTATTTGAGCATGTGTATGAATGCTTCATTGGAGAAGTTTTTGGTATTTCGTACAACTTTGTAAACTATGGTTCTGGGTGAGTTGAGCAGATAACGGATTAAGTAGGTAGGTCTATGGTCACTTAAATTATTTGGAAGGCATCCAGAGAGATAGTTGTGGGTGGTACTGTTGATAAGGGACCAGGTTGCCTTTTGCTGTGTGTATCTATTCATATGGGAAACTGGAGTGTTTGGGAGAAACTATTTAGATTTATGAAGGTAGAAGGGTTATCACCAGTGCAAGTGTTCCAGTCTAAGTTGAAGTCTGCTGTAAAAATGGTTTCATTGGTGTAGGTGGAGGCTGTCCAGGCTATGTGTTCCTCAATGGCAGTGGAAGTATTCTTGGGAAGTATGTAAGTGGCTATTATGGTAATATTTTTCTTTGAGTTGATTCTGAGCCGTGTTACTAGAACTTCAAAGTTATCATAAGGGTATCTGATGGGTACATAGTCTATGCTTAGGTTAACTTTGTAGAAGATTGCAGCCCCGTCACCCTTCTTCCTGATCCTGTCTAACCTGTGTACACTATAACCTTGTGGGAGTATGTCTGGGTCTCTTATATGGGGTTTTAGCCAAGTTTCTGTTGCTGTAAGAATGTCTGGTGAGTATTGTGCAATTCTTAAAAAGCAGTGGTGTTAGTACCAATAGTCAAACCAAACCAAATATGAAATTACACCATAAAAAGTTTATTCAATAAAGCTTCCGGGTCTACACCCTTCATCAGTATACTTCTACAACAATACTAAAACATTTAAATAGGAGAATCAATTAAACACATGCTTCAGCCCAGCCCATCCTATCAACAATTAATTAAATATTTAAAAGGGCAACATCATATAACATAAAATTACATTATAAGCTTGATATCTCATTTAATTATAATTAAAAACAATACATATAAATTTATATAAATATAAACGTGCTTTATGATATTTAATATAACTCTTATATATCTCTACTTGTAAATATATGCCTATAAAAACACAATACAAAATTTCAAATTCAAATACCCTACCTTTATGTTATAGTTAATTGCTACTTCATAACTTTTCTCTCTGTCTCTTAACTAATAAAGGTTTCAAGTTCACAGCATTATTTAAACCTGGATTTGCATCAGCTTGAAGCCTGATGATCCATTCCAATTATTTTAATTCTAGGAGATTATTAATATCTCCTTTTCTTATACTATTATTAACTGTTGCTAATACCCTAAATTTAAATAGGTTCATAGGTTCATAGGTTCATACTAGGCTATCTGCCCAAGGGCATTTACAAGCCTAGCCCATAGTTTTGTGGCTTACTTTAGTATGGGGAACTATACCCATTATTTTGCTGTGCCTCTGTCGAGCAGTGACACTGAGGTAATCCCTGGGGTATATCTGCGATCTCCCATCCATTGGTCAAGATTTCTCTTGAACAAGGCCAGCGAGGTGCTCTGCCTCACATATACCGGGATTTTATTCCACAGCATAGGGAGTCTTTGGGTGATGAATCTATCCCTCCAGCACGTCCTATTAATAGCCGTGTCGAGGTTTAAGTCTCCCGCCCTTGTGGCTCTGACGGATCTAGATTTTTTGAGGTGAAGCATATTCATCAAATCTGGGTTTGACATGGCCTTGTATGTTAGGCAAAGGTCACCTCTGAGCAAGCGGTAAGCGACTGAATAGAGCTGGAGTTCTTTCAGTCGGGCAGCATAGGACAGATGTTTGAGACCCTTTATCCTTTTGGTGAGGAACTTTTGTGGCCTCTCCAGCTGCTGCAAGTGTCGGGTCAGATACATTCCGAATGGGGCATTGTACTCAATCATTGGTCTGATGAGTGATGAGTATAGGGAGACTATGACCTCCCTTGATCTAGATGAGAATCCCTTCATGATAAGGTGGGCAATGTAGAAGGTCTTCCTAACTACTTTAGCTACATGGGTGTCGAATGACAGACTACTATCAACCTGGGTCCCCAGGTCCCTGATAACTTCTTCTGTGCTCAGTGGATTGCCACCTATTTGGTAGCTAGGGGTAACCTTGTTTTTCCCGAAGGGTATGACTATGCATTTTTGGCATTTAACTTTAGGCCATGGCTCTGGCACCAGTTATCCGTTTCTGTGAGACCCTTCTGAAGGATATCTGTGTCAGATGTGTTTTCTACTATGGCCAGTTTGCAGTCATCTGCAAACTTTGTCAGCCATAACCCTCCTGTGTTTGCTTGTACTTGGAAAAGTAAATGCCAAACAAGAGTGGGCCCAGGACTGAGCCCTGTGGTACACCACTTGTGACAGGCTTTGAGTCTGACATGGCGCCAGCAACTCTGACCCTGTGGGTTCTGTCACTCAGCCAGTTTGCAACCCATCTTGTGATGTATGGGTTAACATTTAAGCTGATGAGTTTTTCAATGATACCCGAGTGGGGTATTGTATCAAGGCCTTCGCCAGATCGAGGTAGGCTGTATGGACTGCCTTTCCTCATCAATGGCTTTGGTGACTGTTTCAAAAAGTCAACCAAGTTTAGAAGGCATGATCTGCCTTTGACAAAGCCAAACTGGGATGGATCCAAAGTCTGCAAATTCCCTATGTCTTTATTTATGAGGTCCATTATGATCCTCTCCATGGCTTTGCAGATAAGGCTTGCCAAGCTAATGGGCGGTAATTTCCAGGGTCGGTGGAGGCACCGCCTTTGTGAAGTGGGACCACAGTTGCAGTGCGCCACTCCTGGAATGTATCCAGAGGTAAGACTATGATTAAACAGCTGTCCTAGCTGTGGGTTTAATTCCTCGTTGAGTTCGTGGAGCACACAGCCGGGGACACCATCAGGTCCCATGGATGCTGTGTTTTTTGCTTTGGAGAGAGCAGTTCTCACTTGGGCGTTGGAGATGTTTGCGGGGCTGCAATCGCTTGGTATAGATATCTCTCCTTTTGGGGGGGGGAGAAGTTTGCACTGAACCTGTCAGCCAGTATGTTGGCAATGTCTGTAGGATCAGTAATCTTCACATCATTTTGAACTAGTTCTGAGCATATCTGGGAGTTTCCTCCCAGGTTTCTAACATAGCTAAAGAAGGCCTTATGATTGTCTTTTGAGTCTTTAGCTATTTTTCTCTCAAAATTTGCTTTGGATGATTTTATGAGAGCTCTTAGTTTTTTACTTATAGTGATCAAGGGTGTCTTACCTTTTAAGGATTTTGCTCTATCTTGTAGTAGCTTCCTCCTTTTGTTGTAGAGTTTGTTTATGGCTGGGGTCCACCAGACTGGACGCTTGCCTTTGGTACAAAGAGTCTTTGTTTTGCTTGGGATTGCCTTATCCATGCAGTCCTGCAGGTGCTGGTAGAAGGCATTTGTAAGTGATTCAGCGGCTTGAGTACTGTTTTCCACCGCTCGGGGCCTTAAAGGAGACCACACTAGTCTTTAGAAGTGTGAAGTCGGCTTTCGAGAAGTTCTTTACTGTGGTCTTTTTATTTCAGGTGGGGTGGGATGAGGACCTCCAGCGAGATTAGTTTGTGATCTGATCTCACCAGTGAGGGGTATACTTCGGTGTTGAACATTGTGCTCCCATGTTCGTGATGATGAGATCAAGTATGTTTTCTCCTCTTGTGGGGATGGTGACTAGTTGTTCCATGGCATTTGAGTTTATGAATTCCAGGAACTTTTGGGCTAGGGTGTTTGGGCTTGAGTAGTGTTCCCAGTCTATATTAGGGTAATTGAAGTCACCTAGTATGATGGTGTTTGGTGATACATTTATCCCCTCTAGTGTTTTCAGGAAGGCCACGTGAGGTTCCTGAGTTTGTGAGGGTGGCCTGTAACATGCTACAATTTGCAGAGCAGTCTTGCCTATGGTTAATTGCACCTGGATGGTCTCCGATGCATCGCGTTGCCACCAGTCTTGAGGTGTGGGTGTCCTTGATGAATATGGATACCCCCCCTCCTTTCTTGGTATTGTCCGGATTTTGGGGCTGGAACGCATGATAAGAGGTAAAACCTGATAGTGCTGGGGTGCTCTCAGGAGCCTTGAACCAGGTTTCTGTCACTGCACAGACATCGATGTTCTCCATACTGAGAAGGGCCTCGAGTGCGTGCATTTTGAGATTTAGACTTCTGGCATTGAGCAGCATTACCCTTAGTTTTTTTCCTTTTTTGTGTTCTAGGGTGGTAGGTTTAGAATTTGAGCCTTGCCTAAAAAGGCACTATGGGGTGGCAAGAGCCTTTGCCAATATCCGGAATCCCAGGGTGACAGGTGCAAGCCGTCCCTTGAAGCAGCGTGGCTTGTCCAGCATGTCATCCCAGGCAGACAGACATTGGATCCCCTTTGAATGACACCAGAGTTTAAGCCAATTGTTAAAGCTGATCATCTTATCTCTGTATTGTGGCATCATTCTTGGTGAAGGTAGGATACTGCTCAAGGTCAGGGTCATACCTGCCTGGGCTACATAATCAGAGAGCTCCTCAATGTCTCTTTTCATGTAGTCCAAGGAGGTGCGTCTCAGGTCGTTTACACCAGCGTGGACAATGACTGAGTCGTATTTGTACCTGCTGTTGAGAGACCTGAGTGCTTGCGTTATGTGGCGGATTCTAGCGCCCGACAGGCAGCTTACTGTGACCTTCTCCTTACTCAGTCTGGTGAGCGGGACGTCAGTGTGTCTGACTATGGAGTCACCAATGACTAGTGTGTCTGGCATTGTGTTTGGCCTTAAGGGCTGTGACTGTTTGACACTCTGACTGTGAGGTCTATGTGTTGCAGGTGTTGTGTTCTGAGGTGGTGGTTGTTTGGGTGTCTGCTTTGGTGGCCTCTGCTGTTTTGGTAGATTTTTGATCAGAGCCGCCGAGTATGTCTTTGTGTGTTTATGTGTATGATTTGAGGTTGTGATGGTACTATGTGAGACTGGGTCTATAGTGTGTGTGGTAACCTTCTCCTCCTGACTGGTCTTGCCAGTCCTATGTTGAGAGAGCTCAGCCTCCAGTTTGGCCGTATTGTTGCATCTCTCGCATGTATTTGTGTTTTGTGGGAGGAGGAGAGGGTTGTCTGTGTACATGAGGCAATTGTAACATTGCCTCAATATTCCCAGGTTCACCAGCTGAGCAGGAGAGGACACTAGCAACTGATCCTCGACATGCTAGAAGGACTAGACAAAAAAACTTTAAAAGAGATTCCGGGGGACGTGGGTGACCGAGAAATGGGGGTTTGCCTTTTTGGGTGCTATCTATAAGAGTGCCGTATCAAGGTAATAAGTACTGTAGGAGCAAGTGCTAGGTTTAACAGATAGAGAAAAGTCTACTTGGAGTCAAGTAGAGATGATCGTTTTAGGTATTAGAGAAAGTGCTAGTAACAGGGATGCTTAAAGGTAAGATTGAAAAGAATGCACTCTGCAGTGTGCACTAGAGAAGTTAGATATGAAAGTAGGTAACTTGAGTTTTACCTGTTTAAAAAGTTAAGGTTTAGTGGAGAGTTACTATTTTTAAAACAGCAAGATGGACTGAAATGGGTGGTTACTTTTGTATTTTGGTACTATGAAATACTGTAGGATGGCCAATAAATTTAAATAATTGAAGGGGTGGGATTTCAAAAGTGATGGTTTTGTGATTACTCACATAAGCCAGTGAAAGTAGAGAGAAATGAGATATATGGTCAGATTAACATAAGAGGTGGGCAACTAGAAAGACAGTGGTATTTAACAAGACAACTTAAATGGGTGGGAGGGAGGTTCTGCCTGACTCAGAACAGAGAGAGCTGTGGTCTCTTTTTAAGTTTTAATATGCTGTTAAAACAGAATGCAAGCAAAACACAAGGTAAAGAAAACAAACTACAGTATTCAAAATATAGAAAGGCAATACAGAAATACAAAAAATAACAGCAAACTAACCTTTCCTTCACAGCAAAGTGTAGCAGAGTCTGGATGAGCCTTTCTGGTAAAGCCAGATACATGATACATGATTTAGCCCTTTTTCCATAATATGTTTACTTAAAGCATTCGTTACTATTTTTCTCCTAATTTCTGATTTATGTTCTATTATTCTTTCTTTGAGCTTTCTAGTGGTTTTGCCTACATAAAAATTAAGTGCAGGCTGAACATGTAGCTAAGTACACAATTTTTTCTGCATTACATGTTGTTAGTGTATTTATTTTAAAGGTTTGACCATCAATCGGGTGTTGAAAATAGTCTCTGCCTTCGAATAAATCAACACAACATGAGCAATTATGGCATTTTCTTTTCTTTCTCTTTCTTTCTTTTTTCTCTCTATCTCTCTTTCTTTAACACTGTATTACAAATTTTTAAATCAGCAAAATCGAAAGCGATGACCAAGGCAGGATGAGAATAATCTCCAATTTATTGCACCAACAGTTGTAGTCAAGCACGATAAATACGATAAATACAAAAAAATGAACGCATTCACATTGTCAGCGTTTTCGTCCAAAGGGACTTCATCAGATGAAATGCCATACTATATTAAACAAGTCCTTTTGTATAAAAAACATTGTGTAGCATCCAATCATTATTCATTCCCATTATGAACTTACCAATCACATTCTCCCTACTACATAATTTAGTATTTCATCACTTCCTTTCCATTTAAAATCATTATTTAATATTCCTTGTATCAAAACCCTTTAAAAGTAAATACATATGTTTTATATAAAAAATTCACTGTATTAAAATGTTGACATGTTGCAAAAATCGTTTTGTAAAAACCATCTTTTAAAAAAAAGATCATTAAAAACTACTATTTACAAATTCTGTACGTGTGTGTAAGACAATGTTTTCTAGTTAGGGTAAGGGTGACACCTACTGTCCAAATCAGGTAATGCATATTCCTTCACAGCTTAGCTGATCTAATTTTCAACAGGGGCAAAATGGAAATATATTCATTTAGCCCAGGCTTTTTATTCGCCTCCAAAGCCACTTGCCACCATAATTCTTTATAGGCTATATTTTCCTCCCAAGGGCCACCTCTTATATTCCTTTTTATTTGGTCTAATACAAAGAACAAAAATTTGGCTCCTACGCATGTCCTAGTATGTCTGTATAATGCGTTTGTATCTTTTTCTTTTTTGACATCATACATATGTTCATAAACTCGCCTCTTTAGAGTCCTTTCTGTCTTCCCTATGTAGAATGACTCACATTCCATACAAATAGCCAAATACACAATTCCTATAGAGTCACAATTGTAGTAATCCTTACTTTTTATGTCTCTTCTCCTACTAGCCAAAAAAACATGGTCACTATTAATAATGTGCTCACATTGCTTGCATTTCCCACATTTAAACGTTCCAACCTTAGCTCTAATTCCTATTTGATTTCCCCTGTTACTATAATGATTATTTTCCAAAATTCCTTTTATATTTATTGGGTTTTTAAATACCACTTTTGATGTAACTTGGGGTAATCCTTCCAAGTCAGTGAGGGCCATAAATCTTTCCCATTCCCTCTGGAACACGAATTTGATATTTTGATTCAATAAATTATATTCTATAATCAGGGATTTTTGAAAATTTCCAACTTTGTCCTCTTCTAAATTGTTACTGTCACTATTTTTTCCAAAGATGGGTTGAAACCTTCCTTTTCTTCCCTCTTCCACTTCGGATCTAATATTTCTAATAAATACTATGGGATATTCTCTTTCAAGGAACATTCCTTCTAACAATTCGCATTCAGCTTTAAATTTTTCTTCATTATTGGTCATCCTGGACCCCCTCACAAATTGCCCCTTTACAATATTTTTCTTACAATATATTGGATGGGCACTTTTGTAATGCAAAAAGGAATTTACGTATGTGGGTTTTCTATACACACACGTTTCGAAACTCTTATCTTTTTTTGTAATTTCAACATCCAGGTATTGAATATTGTTTTCTGAATAGTTGTAGGTAAATTTTAAAAAATCTGTAGTCCTACCTATATAATCAATGAATTCATCCAATACTTTCTTCCCCCCTGTCCAAAAAATTAAAATGTCATCAAGAAACCTCTTGTATAAAGTCCAACACTTAGCATATGGAGACTTCAAAATATATTGTTCCTCCCAATTTGCAAGTACTAAGTTAGCAAAGGTAGGTGCACAGGCAGCCCCCATTGATACACCTTGTAATTGTTGAAAAAATTCCCCATTAAAGGTTAAATAATTATTTTTCAACACTAAATCCATTAACCCTGTGCACACTACCTTTTCTTCAAGAGTTAAAGTACTGTCTCCGAAAACCTCTTCTTCAAACATCCTTATACCAGCCTCATAAGGAATGGATCCAAATAGGTCCACAATATCAATGGAAACAAAGATCAACTCATCATCAAACAGGTTACTATTCAATCCTCTCAGTAGGTCCCAAGAGTCCTTTAGAATAGCTCCTTTCTGTACCCATATATGTTTAGCCTTTTGGTCGACGTATTTGGCTAGTGAATTCGTTTTTGACCCACCCGCTGAGACAATGGGCCTCAGGGGGGGATCCAAACTGTTTTTGTGAATCTTTGGTATACCAAAGATGGCCGGTATAGTTGGTTTTTCAATTTTCAAAAAGGCTAAGGTTTTCATAGTAAAAAGGTTTTCATTAAACATATCCTCCAAAATGTTATCAATACGTAAATATGCTGTATTGATTTCTGTAATAGAAACTTCCCTATACTTAGTCTCATTTCTTATTATATCATTCATCTTTCCTTCATACAAGATAACGTCCATTACAACTATCCCCCCACCCTTATCGGGTTTCATTACCCTTACATTTTTATTCATTTTTAGTTCTTTTAATTTCCCATATTCATGTGGGTTAAGGTTGTAATGAGCTGTATTTTGTTTGACTCTTTTTTCATGCTTCCTGATTTCTTTTTCCATTATAATTTCAAAGTTCTTTAACTGATTATGAACAGGGGGGTTGAAAGTAGATTTCTTAACTAACTGATTTTTATTATTATAATTACTATTCCCTATTACCAGATTACTATAGGAATTTATCCCTTCTTTATGGTATAACAACTCTAGATTCATTTTTCTTAAAAAAAGTTTCATATCTATCAATGTCTGGGTAGAATTACCTCGAGTAAGTGGAATAAATTTAAAACCTTTTTCCAATAATTTAAAATGCTGTATATCTAACACCAAATTACTAAAATTGTAAATGGTAAACCCTTCAAGGGTATTTTTGTTTTCGTTCACTTCTATTACAGGTTCATTTTCTTTCGGGTGGGGGTCCACTAATAAAGTGGTCTCCCCCTCCCCCTTCTCCCCCCTCGTTTCTGAAAATTTCCAAAACCCCTATTATTTACCCACCTCTCTCCATTATATCTATCAAGGGGTGGAAATTCCACATCATATTCATTACTAAATCCCTCATTACACTCATCATTTACAAAATAATTCTCCACCACTTTTTTATTTTTATTATTAAAATTATTATTATTAATATTAGTATTGTTGTAATACTGGTTCCTATAGGGTGGGGGTTTAGGGTAACAAACCTGATTTTCATATTCAAAAATGTCCCTCCTTAGTTTATCCATTTTCCTATCTACTAATACATTGCATTTAATGTCAACATCATCTTTCAATTTAAAATATTTTTGTCTTTCATTCTCCACTTCAAACATTAAGTCATCTTTAATAGCCACATCAAGGACATCTATTTGTCCTTGTAAATTCTCCAGGTTCCTTTTGTTCTCATCAATTATTAGTTTAACAATTTCCAAACCACATCTATTAAAAACGACTAACAATTCTTTGTGAAAGACAGATCCCACTTGTACATTGTTCGGATATTTCCAGGTCCTAAGACCTTTAGGAACAATATCCTTTTTTAGGCATTCATCCAAATAAGCGTTTTCAATAACAATGCTTTTATATTTGTGTAATAACTTAAACAAATTGTCCACTTTTTTGTTGTAAGAATCTGTATTGTTTCCAGCTGGTACCTTTTTACCAGAAATGTTAAAACTGTATTGCGCTTGCAACCAGTCTTTCATACCGAAAACATTTTTGTTAGTAAAAGTACCTTTTAAAGCGCTTCTTGTCTCCGTTTGATTGATTTCGGCACTCGCTACACCAGCTTCGTGTGTACCACTGCATAGAATCCCAGGAGTAGCTGCTGTATTGAAGCCGCTACCATTAGAATCCTCAATGTCACGAATGTTTCCTTCACAATGAAACAGTTCTCTTTTCCTTTTACTTCTCTGTCCGTTGGCGATATGGTCTCCATTTCCGGGTTCCTTACCCCACGCTCCTCTTTCGTCATGGTCCAACAAAGATTTACAAAGGGGCGTCAACAAGTCTATAAGCTCACTTAACTGTCCAATGAGCTTCCTAGACTGCCCCGAGTCCTTGGTTTCGTTGATTCTCCCCTGCGTCTCCGCTTCCATAATCACCTCCAAACACCAAAAAAACTGCTGAAAAAGACCACGTTACACCACCAAACCAGCAAAAATCGAAAGCGATGACCAAGGCAGGATGAGAATAGCTCCAATTTATTACACCAACAGTTGTAGTTAAGCACGATAAATACAAAAAAATACAAAAAAAGAACGCATTCACATTGTCAGCGTTTATTCAAAGGACTTCATCAGATGAAATGCCATACTATATTAAACAAGTCCTTTTGTATAAAAAACATTGTGTAGCATCCAATCATTATTCATTCCCATTATGAACTTACAAATCACATTCTCCCTACTACATAATTTAGTATTTCATCACTTCCTTTCCATTTAAAATCATTATTTAATATTCCTTGTATCAAAACCCTTTAAAAGTAAATACATATGTTTTATATAAAAAATTCACTGTATTAAAATGTTGACATGTTGCAAAAATCGTTTTGTAAAAACCATCTTTTAAAAAAAAGATCATTAAAAACTACTATTTACAAATTCTGTACGTGTGTGTAAGACAATGTTTTCTAGTTAGGGTAAGGGTGACACCTACTGTCCAAATCAGGTAATGCATATTCCTTCACAGCTTAGCTGATCTAATTTTCAACAGGGGCAAAATGGAAATATATTCATTTAGCCCAGGCTTTTTATTCGCCTCCAAAGCCACTTGCCACCATAATTCTTTATAGGCTATATTTTCCTCCCAAGGGCCACCTCTTATATTCCTTTTTATTTGGTCTAATACAAAGAACAAAAATTTGGCTCCTACGCATGTCCTAGTATGTCTGTATAATGCGTTTGTATCTTTTTCTTTTTTGACATCATACATATGTTCATAAAATGTTTTAATACAGTGAATTTTTTATATAAAACATATGTATTTACTTTTAAAGGGTTTTGATACAAGGAATATTAAATAATGATTTTAAATGGAAAGGAAGTGATGAAATACTAAATTATGTAGTAGGGAGAATGTGATTTGTAAGTTCATAATGGGAATGAATAATGATTGGATGCTACACAATGTTTTTTATACAAAAGGACTTGTTTAATATAGTATGGCATTTCATCTGATGAAGTCCCTTTGGACGAAAACGCTGACAATGTGAATGCGTTCATTTTTTTGTATTTATCGTATTTATCGTGCTTGACTACAACTGTTGGTGCAATAAATTGGAGATTATTCTCATCCTGCCTTGGTCATCGCTTTCGATTTTGCTGGTTTGGTGGTGCAACGTGGTCTTTTTTAGCACAAATTTTTAAATATTTACCTAATATATTCTGTAAATACTTAGAAATGGGTTCTGTTACCCATCCACCACCTGAGACTATAGGCCTCAGGGGTGGATCTAATAAATCTTTGTGTATTTTTGGATTGCCTAAAGAAATTATTGACCAGGAATTGGGTAAAGTTATACTAGAGAGAGAAGGGAAGTATAAACCTATATTAAGAGGAGGCGTACCATTTGAAAGAGATAAAGTATATAAAGATAAGGAGTCAGTTAGGTATATAACCACTTATAACCTTAATACATTTAATGTGAATGCTATATTAAGAAAAAATTGGCCTATATTGCTAGCTATGCCTGAAATTCAACATATAGTGGGAGATAAACCCAGCCTGGCATATAGAAGTGCTGAAACCTTGAAACATAAGCTGTGCTATAAAGATTTTCAAACAAAATCTACAGTTAAGAAAGAGATAGGTATAAGAAAATGCCATAATTGCTCATGTTGTGTTGATTTATTCGAAGGCAGAGACTATTTTCAACACCCAATTGATGGTCAAACTTTTAAAGTAAATACACTAACAACATGTAATGCAGAAAAAATTGTGTACTTAGCTACGTGTTCAGCCTGCACTTCATTTTATGTAGGCAAAACCAGTAGAAAGCTCAAAGAAAGAATAATAGAACATAAATCAGAAATTAGGAGAAAAATAGTAACGAATGCTTTAAGTAAACATATTATGGAAAAAGTGATAAATCATGTATTTAAATTTAGGGTATTAGCAGCAGTTAATAATAGTATAAGAAAAGGAGATATTAATAATCTCCTAGAATTAAAAGAATTGGAATGGATCATCAGGCTTCAAGCTGATGCAAATCCAGGTTTAAATAATGCTGTGAACTTGAAACCTTTATTAGTTAAGAGACAGAGAGAAAAGTTATGAAGTAGCAATTAACTATAACATAAAGGTAGGGTATTTGAATTTGAAATTTTGTATTGTGTTTTTATAGGCATATATTTACAAGTAGAGATATACAAGAGTTATATTAAATATCATAAAGCACGTTTATATTTATATTTATATAAATTTATATGTATTGTTTTTTAATTATAATTAAATGAGATATCAAGCTTATAATGTAATTTTATGTTATATGATGTTGCCCTTTTAAATATTTAATTAATTGTTGATAGGATGGGCTGGGCTGAAGCATGTGTTTAATTGATTCTCCTATTTAAATGTTTTAATATTGTTGTAGAAGTATACTGATGAAGGGTGTAGACCCGAAAGCTTTATCGAATAAACTTTTTATGGTGTAATTTCATAATTGAGTATTGTGCAATGACTGCATGAAAGTCTGTGATCTTGTTAACTAGGCTTCCAAGGTTCATGTTAAGAATGAGAAGGTCTGTAGTTTTGATATGAGGAAGGGGTGGAATGGTAGTCATGATCGTATGTTGTGCAGTATGTGGCCCAGGACTGGGATTTATATCACCACTACAGAGAATCTGTGATAATACACATGCATGTTTCTGTGACAATTTGGAGAGTATGTGAAGGTGTTTGCTGAAGTGGTTAGTGGTATTATTGACAACTACATGTTTGAAGTGGAAGTATGCAGTAGGTGCATGATTGTAAAGTTGAGGGGGAGACTGCAAAGCAGGAGAGTGAGGAGTGGATGGTATTAGTATAGTGTGGGGCTATAGACATGTATCTGTAAGTGACTGTAGAATGTTCGATAGTATGCAGATAGCAGTAGGGTATAGTGTGTGGCAGGAGAAAGAGCATGGTGTGCATTCTTTTTAAAAAGTAGGTTGCTTGGACGGTGTAATGAAGATATAGGGAAAGAGAGGTGCTGGTGTAGTGTGGTGGAAGAAGTGTGATTAAGGACTGTTCAATTAAGTTGTGTGAGGAGAGGGGGAGGAGTGTTACAAATAGAGTGATTGGTTAACTGAGGTGTGACTGGCAGATGGAGGCAAATTCTTGATTGGAGGAAGTTAGGGGAGTAGTTAGGGTTGGAATAAGTCTAGGTGATGCAGGGTGGGTGGGAATGGGAGTAGGAGCGGAGTTAGCCTGAGCAGAGCAGGCTGGCACTCCCTCACAAAAGAGAGCAAAGAAAAACAGTCAGTATGAGAAGTAGAAGCTTTGGAGCTGTAAGGTAAGTGAACGCAAGGAAGAAGTAGAGGCAGAAAAGTAGGAGTGTAAGCAGGTAGTTGCAGACAAACTATATTTATGGCCTTGGTGTGTAAGAAAACAAAGGAAGGCAACTCTATCTGGGGACAAAATACACCAAGTAAATGGTACTAGCCTTACTTTACAGGAATTCTAATGGGTAGGCAAATTTAGTTGAGACAAGATACAAGTAGCATACTATTAGTTGTGCCACTTAGTGGCAAGAGACCAAGCTATAGTTGCCTGGGGTGGGAGTGGAGCCCTTGCAAGCGTGCACGCCGGCCAAAGCAATGTTTAAAAATAACTAGTAAAAGTAACAAGTACGCTATTAAAAAAATGCAAACAACCTGACATAATGTTTAAAACATAACTGTTAAGGACCAATTCTGCTAATAACAAGAAACTGCAAACATCCAGTCACCTATGCAGACTTGTTTGGTGGGTATCCTTAAGAGGTGTTGCTCTTGGCTTGCAGTAACTGTAGCGTAACAGTGGTTCTATTTGCCAGTGTTGTAGTTGCTGGGGGGGAAGGGGACACAAGCTGTGCTGATACAGGCAGACCAAGTGTGTTGTAAAAGAGATAAGTGATGTTAGGATTATGGCTAGTTATTACAAAGTCCACAAAACCTCATTGAGCAGTAAAGTAAGAGGAGTGAGGGTGAGTTGACTGAGACTGGATGTGTGTTGTTAGGAGAGGTACAAAGGAAGCTACCGAGGCTGTAAGGGGACCTGTGGTGTCTGTATAGTGAGCGTATAATGACTGAGATAGAAAGTTGCAACAGACCATAATGTATGGACTGCTGACCTTTGGGGGGGGGGCTTGTAGTGGATTAGATAACAGGCAGACATCATATAATACTAACAGTAATACATACTTATGGAGTCATCATTTCTCAAAATAGTGCAGTAGGCAATAAGTGGTTCGAAACATTTCAGGATAGCACAACACACACTTATGCAGGACTGCAATATGAAGTAATACAGACTATAGTACTGATCACTAGAGGAACAAGCATTTCTGTCTCTTGCAATTTAAAACAGTGCTTTAGTAAATGGAATATGTGCAGTTGCAGCTTCTACAAATTAGGGAAAAGATACTATAGGCAAGTACACAAAACAGTCAAGACCATTTAAGGAGCATTACATTACCCAAGTCTCCAGCCAAAATCCATTGTAAGTATAACAGCATATTTAACAGCAAACAGTTTATGTAGTAGAAGCAATCACTGCTTCAGTTAGTCCCTTAGACCATTGTAAGCATAACAGCATATGTAACAGCAAACAGTTTCTGTAGTAAAAGCAGTCACTACTTCAGTTAGTTCCCTTGACTACATAAAAGTTATTTAAGTACTTCAGTTGGAAAGCATAAAATTGACTATTAATCCAGGTTCACCACAAATATTTGAAAATAGCTTAAACAATTACAGGCACATACTTGCAGGCGTGCACACTGAAAAGGGGATGGAGAGAGGTTCCTCACCACAAGCAGGCCAAAAACAACTATTTCAAAATGGCACCACTCAAGAAGACACACTAATATAGACTAGCTAATGTGCATGGGGGAGGGGGAAGTCAGAGGAGGGAGATACAAAATGGGGGAAGGTAGAACCAGAACAAGCAGCTAGAGATATGCTCTGCCCCCTCACAGAAGAGTGCAAAGAAAAACAATTAGTATGAAAAGTAGAAGCTTTGGAGCTATAAGGTACGTGAAAGCAAGGAAGAGGTAGCGGCAGAAAGGTAGGAGTGTAAGCAGATAATTATAGATGCACTATATTTATGGCCTTGGTGTGTAAGTAAAACAAAGGAAGGCAAATCTATCTGGGGACAAAATACACCAAGTAAATGGTGCTAGGCTTACTTTACAGGAATTCTAATGGTGAGTCAAATTTAGTTGAGACAAGATATTCTGCTAACAACAAGAAACTGCAAACATCCAGTCCCCTATGCAGACTTGTCTGGTGGGTATCCTTAAGAGGTGTTGCTCTTGGCTTGCAATAACTGTAGCATAGCAGTGGTTCTATTTGCCAATGTTGTAGTTGCTGGGGGGGGGAAGCGAGCTGTGGTGAGTCTACTACAATCTCTGGGATTTCAGATAAATCTGCCAAAATCCCATCTTCATCCAACACAAGACATTGTGTTCCTTGGATACAGAATCTGCTCAGATCTCATGGAGACATACCTACCCCTCCAAAGGGTGAGCTCCTTGACAGAACATCTCCTCCTGGTGCTTCACTCTATGGAGTTGACTGCAAGGTAGTACCTCAAGCTGCTGGGCTGCATGGCAGCCACAATACCCATGCTTCCTTTAGCAAGGCTACACATGAAGCTGCAGTGGTACCTCCACTCAGTCTAGAAGCAACACAACCAAGCTCTGGAGCACATTGTGCCCCTTCTACCCTGCCTAAAAAAAGGAAATACTGTGGTGATTGGATCAGGTACAAAGCAGCCCTGGGCTCCCACTCCAACCACCACAACCCACGCAGGTCATGCACACAGATGCTTCAGACCTGGGATGGGGGGCCACCCTCAGACACCGACAGGTGCAGGGCCTGTGGCCAGTTCACCTCAACTCAGTACACATCAGTGCCAGAGAGATGAGGGCAATCCTTCTAAACCTCCAGGCATTTCAACCGTTCATTCAACAGGAGGCACTTCTGATATACACAGACAACACGACTGTACTGTGGGATATATCAACAAGCAGAGAGGGACCAAGTTCTTCCTGCTCTGCAGGCTAGCCCTTTTGGTATGAGAATTGGCTACCTCGCAGGGAATATCCCCTGTAGGCGACCTACATTCCCTCCCTCCACAACAAAGAGGCAGATTATTTGAGCAGAACCAGCACAAACAACCACTAATGGATGCTGCACAGAGATGTTTCCTGGATCTGGTCCACAGGTGGGGTATACCTCAAATAGACATGTTTGCCTCCAGCATCAACAGGCAACTTCCTGGCTTTTGCACCAGGACACCCGAACCACAGGCACTGGCAACAGATGCCTCCTCAATTTCTTGGAAAGGGAAATATCTATATGCAGTCCCCCATTCTCACTCATTCAGAAAGTCCTGCAAAAAAAATTAACAGGACAACCTGAAAATCTTGTTGGTAACTCCCTACTGGCCCAGACAGCACTGGTTCCCCTTACTCCTACAGTTGGCCAAGGGCAATCACCACAAGTTACCCCCCATAGTGGACCTCCTCAATTAGCACAAGGGGTCACTAATCCATCCACAGTGCCAGATGCTGCACCTTACTCTGTGGCTGATAGGATTCTGATCCCATTTAGACACCTTTACAGTGAGGACATGCTCAATATCCTGCAGGAGGCCAGGAAACCAAATACTACAAAATCACATCTTTCCAAGTGAAACGATTCACTGCTGTCATAAAAGACAGCTGGATCCGCTTCTCAGCAAACCCCCTGTAGTGCTGTCTTATTTGTGTGAGCTACTGCAGTCTGGACTGGCTTATTCATCCATCAAAGCCCATCTGTCTGCTATTTCTGCTTGCCTGCCTTTGGATCCCCCATTAGCATCCAAACTCCCTTACAAACTCATCCTCAAGTGGGTACTGCACCTTAGCCCCCCCCCCAGGAAACCCATTCCCCCCCCACCTTGGGACCTCAACTACGTGCTAGAGAAGCTTATGCTACCTCCCTTTGAGCCAGCAAACAAAGCCTCATTAAAGCACTGTACTTGGAAAACTGTTCTTTTAGTGGCCTTAACGTCACCCAGGAGAGTGTCCGAACTCCAAGCCCTTATGGCTATTCCTCCCTTCCTAGTTTGCCACAAGGACAGGATTACCCTTAGGACAAATCCATCCTTCATGCCCAAGGTAGTCAATGACCTGTCCCTTAATCAGGCCATACAGTTACCCATTTTTTTCCCAAACCCACAAGGAGACAGTGAGAGAGTGCTGCATTCCCTGGATGTTCACAGGCAAATCAGATTTTATCTGCACAACACCAAGTCTATCAGACAGACTGACCAACTGTTTGTATCCTTTCACCCCAAAGCTCTGGGGAAGACAGTGACCAAGGAGACTATTTCTACTTAGAGCTCCAAAACCATTACCTTCTGCTACCAATTCCATGGTAGGTCCCTGCAGGGTACAGTTAAAGCTCATTCCACAAGAGCAATGGTATCTTCAGGAGCCTTCTTCAAGGGTTTGGATACCTCTTCTATCCCGGAAGCCGCTACTTGGTCCTCAGTCCATACCTTCACCAAGCACTACAAGCTTGAACTCGTCTCCAGGTCCAGGGCAGGGTTCGGCAGGGCTATCCTTCATGGATTCCTGGAGTCTGCCTCTAGACCACCACCCCAACCTCAGTGAGCTTTGGCACTCACCCAGATGCAGAATACTGCAACGTGGGAATAGGACAAAGAAAAGTTGTGTTAAATCTTACCATAACCCCATAGATGTCCTTCTCTTCCATGTTACAGTGTTCCTTTCCACCCTCTTGTCAGCTAAGAACTTCCCTTTCTGGATGGCAATGATGTAGCATTGCCCTTACCGGACTGGCTCCGACTGGTGCTACTGCTCTGAGGGTGCCAACGTCATTTTTATGGCCCACAGACTCATTCGTGGCTGATGCACCACAGATGGACTGGAAGCTTTTGAATACTGGCCATACATACACAAGACTGAAGGGAAAACCCATATGCAGAATACTGCAACATGGAAGAGAAAGACTTCTATGGTTATGGTAAGATTTTACACAACTTTTACTATCCCATGTGATATAAACTTCATTATTTTCTATGATGTTTTGTGGCTCATGTTTCCAGTGTTTCTCAGCCACTTCAATACCATAATCTTTGCACAATCCTCATTGCAACACTCTTGCCACATTATTATGCCTTTCAGTGTACAGTCCATCTGCCATTAGTATGTCACAACCAGCAACGAGCTATGCGACTGTTTCCAATTCGGTTTTACAAAACCTACATTTGTCTGTTTCTCCCACATGTTCAGTGGACTTTGTAAAAGGGGATCCAGTGTCTGTCTGCCTGGGATGACATGCTTGACAAGCCACGATGCTTCGCAAGGGACGGCTTGCACCTGTCACCCCTGGGATTCCGGATATTGGCTAAGGCTCTTGCCACCCCCATAGTGCCTTTTTTAGGCAAGGCTCAAATTCTAACCCTAGAAAACAAAAATGGGAAGAAACTAAGGGTAATGCTGCTCGATGCCAGAAGTCTAAATCTCAAAATGCACGCACTCGAGGCCCTTCTCAGTATGGAGAACATCGATGTCTGTGCTGTGACTGAAACCTGGTTCAAGGCTCCTGAGAGCACCCCGGCACTATCAGGTTTTACCTCATATCATGCGTTCTGGCCCCAAAACCCAGACCACACCACAAAAGGAGGGGGTGTATCCATATTCATCAAGGATACCCACACCTCCAGGTTGGTGGCAACGCAGGAAGCATCGGAAACCATCCAGGTGCAATTAACCATAGGCAAAACTGCTCTACAATTTGTAGCATGCTACAGGCCACCCTCTCAAACTCAGGAACCCCACACAGCCTTCCTGAAGACACTGGAGGGTATAAATGTATCTCCAAACACCATTATATTGGGTGACTTCAACTACCCGAATATAGACTGGGAACATTACTCAAAACCAAACTTTCTAGCCCAAAGGTTCCTGGAGTTCATAAATTCAAATGCCATGGAACAACTAGTCACCATTCCCACAAGAGGAGAAAATATACTAGATCTCATCATCACAAACATGGGGACAAAATGCTCCACACCGGAAGTATATCCCTCATTGGTGAGATCAGATCATAAACTAATCTCACTGGATATCCACATCCCGCCCCCACCCCAAACAAAAAAGACCACAGTGAAGAACTTCTCTAAAGCAAACTTCACACTACTCAAGAATGGTGTGGTATCCTTCAAGGCCCCCGAGCCAGTGGAAACCACAACCCAAGCTGCGGAAGCCCTTACAAATGCCTTCTACGAACACCTCCAGGACTGCATGGATCAGGCAATCCCTAATAAAGCCAAGACTCTTTCCACCAAGGGCAAATGTCCAGTCTGGTGGATCCCAGCCATAAACAAACTTTACAATAAGAGGAGAAAGCTGTTACATGATAGAGCAAAATCCATAAAAGAGAAGACACCTTTGATCATTATTAGTAAAAAAATACAAGCACTCATAAAATCATCCAAGGCCAACTTTGAGAGAAAAATTGCCATAGATTCAAAAGACAATCATAAGGCCTTCTTCAGCTATGGTAGAAACCTGGGTGGAAACTCCCAGATATGCTCAGAATTAGTCCAAAATTATACAAAAATCACTGAACCCACAGACATTGCCAACATACTGGCAGACAGGTTCAGTGCAAACTTCACCCCCCTCTCCCCCCCAAAAGGAGAGATAACTATCCCAGCGGAGTGCTGCCTCCCAGACATCTCCAATGCGCAGGTGAAAGCTGTTCTCTCTAAAGCTAAAAAGACAGCATCAATGGGACCGGATGGTGTCCCCGGCTGTGTGCTACACGAACTCAATGAGGAACTAAACCCGCACATAAGGCAGCTGTTTAATCTTAGCCTTACCACAGGATACGTGCCCAAGGAGTGGCGTACGGCAACTGTGGTCCCACTCCACAAAGGCGGTGCCTCTACGGACCCTGGTAATTACCGCCCCATAAGCTTAACAAGCCTGTTCTGCAAAGCTATGGAGAGGATCATAATGGAACTCATAAACAAAGACATAGGGGACTTGCAGTCATTGGACCCGACCCAGTTTGGCTTTGTCAAGGGCAGATCATGCCTTTTGAACTTGGTCGACTTCTTCGAAACAGTCACCAAGGCCATTGATGAGGGAAAGGCAGTCCATACAGCCTACCTTGACCTTGCAAAAGCTTTCGACACAATACCCCACTTGGGTATTATAGAGAAACTTACCAGCTTAAATGTAAACCCATATGTCATAAGATGGGTTGCAAACTGGCTAAAGGACAGAACCCACAGGGTTAGAGTAGCTGGCACCATGTCAGACTCCAAGCCGGTCACAAGTGGTGTCCCACAGGGCTCAGTCCTTGGCCCCCTGTTGTTCGGCATCTACTTCTCAGAAGTACAGGCAAACATAGGAGGACTATGGCTGACAAAGTTTGCAGATGACTGCAAACTGAGAGCCATAGTGGAAAGTACATCGGACACAGATATCCTTCAGAGGGGTCTCACAGAAACTGATAGCTGGTGCCAGAGCCATGGCCTGAAGTTAAATGCCAAAAAATGTATAGTCATACCCTTCGGGAAAAACAAGGTAACCCCAAGCTACCATATAGGTGGCAATCCACTAAGCACAGAAGAGGTTATCAGGGACCTGGGGACCCAGGTTGATAGTGGCCTTTCTTTTGACACTCACATTGCTAAAGTGGTTAGAAAAACCTTCTACATTGCCCACCTGATCATGAAGGGATTCACATCCAGATCAAGTGAGGTCATTGTTCCCCCTGTACTCTTCACTTATCAGACCAATGATCGAGTACAATGCCCCATTCGGGATGCATCTCGCCCGACACCTGCAGCAATTGGAGAGACCCCAAAAGTTCCTCACCAAAAGGATAAAGGGACTCCAAAATCTGTCATATGCTGCCAGACTGAAGAAACTCCAGCTCTATTCAGTCGCATACCGTCTGCTCAGAGGTGACCTGTGCCTGACATACAAGGCCATGTCCAACCCGGAATTAATGGACATGCTCCACCTCAAAAAATCCAAATCTACCAGATCCACTAGAGCAAGCGACTTAAACCTTAGCACGGATATAAATAGGACATGCTGGAGGGATAGATTTGTCACCCAGAGACTCCATATGTTGTGGAATAAAATCCCGGTCCATGTGAGGCAGAGCACCTCGCTGGCTCTGTTCAAGAGAAATCTTGACCGGTGGATGGGAGATCGTAGGTTTACCCCGGGAATCATCTCTGTGTCACTGCTGGACAGAGGCACAACAAACTAATGGGCACAGTATTTTTTAACATAAGGGGTGGCGTAAGCCACAAAACTCTGGGCTAGGCTTATAAATGCCTTAGGGCAGGTAGCCTAGTATAAACCTATGAACCTATAAAGCAGCCTGTACATAGCACACTGTTTTGGCCTGCTAATATTAAATTTTCATCTCTTGGTTTAAATTTGCTTCTCCTTAACCATTCCTGATCAACATGAGGTTCTTCTTGAAGTTTTCTATACTTGCAACTATATTTATGCTTTTTCCACATTTCTTGCCTTCTCATCTGGTCCTTCACCTTATAGTCTTTCTTTTGTTTTTTGGCACATTCAGTTCCTGTCTGATTTTTATCTACTTCTGGTTTGATTTCTGTTCCTGCTTGACACTGATATGATTCTGCTAAATTAAGCAGAGAAATCGTCATAAATTCATTCTCTTCATGTTTCAAAACTTTTATTACGTTTGGGTCTTGCGAGGTCAGCAGATGTGTGTGGAATCCCACGATTGCAGATCTATACATGTAATCATTTTCAAGGAGGCCCATCCCTCCTTCAGAACGGGGAATATATAATCTTGGTGTGCACTGATTTTTTATAGATCATTTGATGAGCATGAAGCATCTTTCTTGTTTTAATATCTAATCTGTCCAACACATTTTGGGGCCAATCAATCACTCCAAAACTGTAAATTAGGACAGGAAGAGCAAATTGGCTTACAGCTTGGATTTTGTTCCTAGATGTCAATGCTGTTTTCACAATTAATTTGTCATCTAAAGTATTCCTTACTAAGTTTTATTCACATTTGTTCACGTTTTATTGTTGATCCTTCATCAATTCCCAAATATTTATACATTCCCTCTTGCTCAAGGTCTTTTATATCAGTCTTGTCCCAAACTGATGTTTTCCTAGTGCTGCAGTTTTCCTGCATTAAAGGTTGCTTTTGCACATTTATCAAGACCAAATGACATTCCTGTGTCAAGTGAAAAAGTTTTAGCAACCTGCAGCTGTGCTTTCAATTCCTCATCTGATGAGCTGTACAGTTTTAAAACATCAACAGCGAAGAAGATAAGTCTTTACACTGTTGTTTTTGTAGGAGCCAAATTGTAGCCGTGGCCTAAGTTGTTAAGTAAACATCTTAATGGGTTAATGGCAAGGCAGAATAGCAACAGTGACATAGGCATCCTGTAATATCTCTCTTTGAAATTTTATCCCTGGGATAATAATCTGTCCTTTATCATGGCTTAAATTGCAAAGTGGCTTGCCACTGTTTCATGGTCACTGTAATGTAGTTGATCAGTGTAGGGTGTATCTTGCACATTTTAAGCACACTCTTATCCATGAATGTGGGATACTATCAAATGCTTTTTTGTAGTCAATCCATGCCATACTTAAATTCTTCCACTTTTTACAGTTCTCCAATATGACTTTAACAACAAATGATCCTTTGTTCCATAGGACTTTCTTTTATTGCCTTTTTGTTCTACTGCCATAATTTAGTTTTCTTCTAAATTACCATAAACTTTGTCATTATCAATTCCCATGTATAGTTTATACGTCATCGGAAGGCAAGTTATTGGCCTAAAATTTTTAGGGTAGCTTGCAGGTTCACCCTTAAGAAGGAGCATTGTTTTGCCTGTTGTTAGCCAGGTTGGTGTCTCTTAGGGGTGCTCATATAAATAGTTCTTACTCATGGCTAAATCCTCGTGCAAAGATGTTAATACTTTTAAGCATCTGGGCCTGGTGTTTTCCAATTAGAGGCTTTTTTTTTTTTTTTTTTTTTTTTTTTTTTTTTTACTTTGTCTCAATCTCTCTGGCTGTTGCTTTGTCCCATTTCATATCCTGCACCTTTAAACTTCTTATTCTTTCTTTTAATTCTTCTATCCAGTTAGCATCTTTGTTATCTTCTACAGGATCTTCTTATATACTTCTCCAAACTGCATCTACTTCCTCTTTTTATTTTTTTTTTGGTGGTCTTTCACTTCCTTTTACCTTATTTCCCAATTCTCTATAAAAGTTTTTTGGGTCATCAATAAATTGCTTATTTTGTACTTTTCCTTTATATTTATCTGTGCATCTTCTAATTGTTTTGCTTGTGTTGAAATGTTTAGTTTATTTGTGATAGTGCATGATGGATCCTGGTCTGTTCTAATACCTTGCATTGCTTTAATCACCTCAATCTTTCTTGGTATGTTTGGTGATCTATTCCCTCTTCTATAGTCTTCTAAGAGTGACACTTCTTCTCTTAATTGCTTTATAGCTTTCTCTGTTCGATACTTCCATGATGGTATTCGATTTCTCCCCTTCCTTTCTTTCACTACTCTGTGTTGTTGTGGTAGAACGTTATCATTTATTAATTTAGCAGCACAGTAATATATCCTGTTTATTTCTGTTATATCACATGGATCTCTCTGGACAGTTCTAATTACTGCATTCATTTGCCTCATCAGACTTCTGACTTTTTGGGGTTTATTGAGCACCTGCAGTCTATTTCTCTCATTGATCTTTGATATATCTATCCATGTCTTGTTAAAATAATCAAGCAACTTTTCTCTTAGGTCATTTTCTTACAAACTGAGGGCACATCCCTTGTTTCCCATTTCCTGTGGACATTCTATAGAAAGTTCTATAGCATCGTCCTGTGGCACCTTCTCTTCAATTTCATCCTGTGCCATCTGTTGCTCTGTCATAAAGGAACTCACTGGCCTATCACTCCTCAACCTTGACTGCATCAGAGTTTCCTGTTCCTTTCCTTGCTGTCTAGCTTCAAGTAAATCTTTATACTGATTTCCTTTGGAAGGCTCCAAAATATCTTAATATGGCACCTGACCAATTGCTTCCTGTTCTACTGGTTTCCCCTTAATTTGGATATTCATTGCTCTATCCTGTTTTGGTGCTTTATGCATTCAATTTTCTACACTGAATCCTTCACTTTGCAGGTACTCCATAAACTCAGTTTCTATTTCTTTACCTTCTCCGTTACTAATCTCCTTTTCTACTTTTCATCTTTGTCATCTTATTTTTTGTATTGTAAAGTTTTCTATGTTCGGATTCCTTTGTCTGTATTTCTCTTCAGATATCTTTGGTGCTGCTCTTTTTGTATTGGTTAGTTTTGTTTTCTCCTTTGCATAAAGATTACACCATATTAAATGGCTTTTTCTTTCCCTTGCCCATATTTCCTCTTCACATGTCTCCTGATCTTCCTGTTTCTCCTTACTTTGGGGACTCAGTCCATCATTCTGTGATGTAACCTGTATTAGACCTTGTACACCAAATCCTTCACTTCGCAGACACTCCATAACTTCAGCTTCTGTTTTTTTTTTTAACTTTTACTTTACTAATCATCTTTTCTACGTTCCATCTTTGTGATTTTTCTTTTTTTATTGTAAAATTTTCCATATCCGAATGTCTTTGCCTGTATTTCTCTTCGAATATCTTTGGGGTTGCCTTCTTTATATTGATTAATTTGGCTTTCTCCTTTGCATAAATATTGCACTGTATCAAATCTTTCTTTCCCATGTCCATATTTCTTTTTTATATTGTTCAAATATCTCTAAGCTCTTGTTTATATGTTCGCACTTCCTCAGGTGCTTCTTTTTCCAAAAGGATCAAAGTTTCTTGATCTGTGTACTGTTTTTCACAGATCTGTTGTATTAATGAATGCAAATTTTGATTTGAAGCATCTGAAGGTTTTTCTTGCGGAAATATTTTTCTTTTCTCTAATTTCTCTCAATTGTTTTGCACATCTCGTGTCTGGAAATTCTGGGATTTTTGCATAATAGTAAGTTTGTTTGTCTCTTCAGCTTTTCCCGGTTGGGGGTCACCACAGCGGAACTCCGGTCTGCTAATGATTGGCAGGAGATTTTTATGGTGCCGAGTTGCCAGCCCGACGCCCAACATTCAGCAAAGGCACGCCCATTCACGCATGTCTTTCGAAGGCCACTCTACAACGGGGAGGACATGCAGACTCCACACAGATAGTAACAGTACATAATTTAAATAGTCCACTCTGTCGTCTTTATGGCTGATCTTTGGCCTGTCAGTTTTTGTGGACTGCTACTTCCTTCCTGGCCTTGCCCCATTGTAGGAATGTTTCTGTACTTTGAGGATTCTACACTGTCATTTTTTTCTAGTCCTGGCACCAGTGCACCTACCAGGATTGGGCACTTTTTATCCTGGATCTTGTGCACCCAGCTATCTCTTTTAATTTTTGACCTACTTCTGTCCATGATATATGCTATATAAATACAGTCTATATATCAGTGTCGCTTTGGTGAGATTTTGTGAAACCAGGGTTCACCTCGCGAAGGTACTCACCAAGACTTGAGGATGAATTAAATTTCAGCACTACTCCTCTCCTTTGCTTGCTGACTTTTTCTCTCTCCATTTGGACCCCTTGCCTTTTGTCCAAGAAGGTGCTGTGAAAGACCAGTTAACTTGCCCAGCTATGTCAAGTTTGCAAATAAGTTAAACATATTAGTGTGTGGTAAGATTGAGCCAACCAAAGGTTTTAGGCATTATTCCCAAGGTAGGTTGTATTTATTTTGAATGTTTAAGGAGATTATTGCATCCCATACTCATTGATGTTGATTCCAGCAGGTCTAGTGATATGGGGAACCCTTTGCAGACAAGAACTTGCATGTTAGTTTGGCGATGTAGGTTTTGATCTGAAAAAGTCTTGTTGGTTAGATACTGCCATGTGGCAAAGAGGAATGACAGACATTTAAGCGTGAGGTCATTATACAGGAATTAGATGTTGAAATTTCTGTTGCCTGATATGCAAGAACATTGATAATTGTTTTGCTTTCTGAAAATATATCGGTCAGCAGTATTTTTAAATGTTAATATACAAACTATTTTAACATATTTTTAATCTCTTTTCTCCTTTTTTCCAGATGACTGCTACTATTGACATGAATTTCCAGAGTGATTTAATGGCAATATTTGAAGAGAATCTTTTTTAAGGGCTCTGGCTTTTCAAATCGTGACTTTTAAAAGTACTCTTGAACTTTCCAGTGAAACTTTAAATCTATAGTGTTAATGCCAGCTTGGGGGGAGGGGCATCGATTCCCGGTGCACAGTTTTCCTGCATGTATAATGTCTGTGGATCTTTGAACTGATGCCTTGGATGGTCAGTAATCTGCCTTACGTTAAATTTCCACATGCATACTTAAAACATACACTTTATCTTATTTGCAGGAATGAACAGAGAAAACCCAGCCCTAGCAATGGGGTAGCTGAGCATTTGCTTTGCTCTTCTGAATGTTTTACCTTAAAAGGTTTCCCCTAAAAGTCAGTTACTCTTTCTGCCAAATGTTGCATTTTATTGAGGACTTCACATGCTTCAGAGTTTTGTTTTACAAAACATCGAAAAAGCTAATATAAGGTTGGTGGAAGAAGTTACCTTTGAGTATAGTATGTTACCACTACAGCTTTTTTTATTCCCCTTAAATTAAAGGAGTCTAACATGAAGATGAAGAAAAGAAGAACTAGTCGTCACAATGGAGAAGTACAGAGAATTAAGATTTTATTCATTACAAAGCTTGTATTGTCTGACTTTCCCTCTCTGTCCATCTGCCTCGCTCTCTCTCTCTATATATATTATATATATATATTGTATTATATATGACAAGCAAAGAAAAACAGTTTAGTGTACAATTAGCTGTGAACTGTAAGTTTTCAGCTTCAAAAAGGGAATAATACATCAGAAGTGTTAAATTAAAGAAGCAGTTGTGTTTAAATCTTCTTGAAACTTTGCAGCGCTGTAGCAGTTCTGGGATCAAAGCTAATCAGTCAGCCAAAGTCTGCTCCATTAAGTTAATTTTCCTTGGGAGGAACTAAGTGCACTGCTTTGTGTTTTATATGGCCTTTTGTTTGTCTCTATGCTGGGGTGGAAACAAACTAATGTTTCTTTTGAAGATCATAGGGTGCTCCCACCCTTTCAGCAGTGTTTGACTGTGGCTGTATTGTATAGTGAATATAGTTGGCATATTTGAGTTTGGGAGTTCAGGGGGAGAGCTAAGTTCTGTGTTGACACTTCAATTTTACCTTTTGCTCAGTTTTAATCATAGCCGTTTTTATAATGTAAAACAAACTACCATTATTTTTGTTTTTACATGAACAGTCTGGTTGTGCTAGAATTTTTTTATACAGAAGAGAAGCTATAAAAGAAAGACATGATGAATATTATAGGCCCAGTTATGGAACTCCCTAATATGCAGTGTCAGTTAGTATTCATTTATGTCCAATTCCAGCTGGTGCATTTTCTAATGCGCCAGCATATTGTATGCTTGTTTTCATTCCTTACCCATACTGTTGCTATATTTTTGTTCATTACTTAAGCAAAACTTTGTGTGCCATAAATACCCACTATACAGTACAATACTGATGTCAGTATTGGCCTTTTTTCTGATTAAACAAATGGTTTTACAGAATATGGTAAATATGCATTGGTCTGTATTGATCATGGAATAAACTTTTTTTTTTTTTTTTTAAAGGCTGGTGTGTCTGTTTTTGGCAGATTTATAATGGCACCATGTTGTTTAGAATGGACCTTTACCTAAGCAAGTAACTCTAGTGAGTTTGTAAAAAAAATTTACATTTTCACTGCAGTGTTAACCTTTAGACCAGTCCCCACTTCTAAGTAGTACCTTATTAGGATTGCTTATTTTATTATAGGAAAGAATGTGCACAGATGATCCATCTCTCTTTTAATGAAAAGCATTTTCTGTTTGTGATGAAATTGGTTAGAGTTGATGTCCCTGCCCTGTGCTCCTGAGTGAACATCAATTGATTTTGTTTACTGCCATTTGAATATTAGAAGCAGCAGAAATGTACTAGGTAACACATTGGTGTTGCACTAGATATATACATATCTGTCTTGTTTTAAGCTTAGTCGTCTTTGATTTTTTTTTTTTTTTTTTTTTTTTTTTTTTTTTTTTTTTTTTTGTGGCTTGGAGCACAGCAACAGTATATGCATAATCCAGTCATGACTTATGTGCACAAGCTTCTTTCACTTTTCTTTGCCCATAGTGGTGGGAATATAGTACATGACTACATATCTAGGTTGTACTAAGCTACTGCAAAATTCCTCCTATTAAGTCTTGGTTGCAGTTTTCCTTTCACACAGCACAGCATACTTGAGCTTGTTATATCACAAGACATGGCAGTTTAAATATATTTGTAGTTTTGTCCTGGGTCGCTTAGTGCTGTTTGTTTCCAAGTCATTTAGTTTTGGTGTGCTGAGTTGCTTAGATTCCACTGTTCAGTAGTACGGGTCGTAATACCCAAGGTTTGGAACTTAGACTACTGGAGAAAAGCAAAAAGTATATTTCAGTCACAAGGTGTAGAGGTATTGAGGCACCTTTCAGAGCATGTTTTTTTTGTTTTGTTCTGATCAGTCACTGTCCCCCAACTTGTAGGGAAATGGTGCCAAAGGTAAGATTGTTAACTTTTGTTTGTGCTTCTCTGAGGTAGATTATGCTGCTGCTGCTTGTAAATTCTGCATCCAAACAAATTACTTTTGTATGCAAGCAGCATTTAGTTTTTTTATGCTTCAGCATCAGGGTGCACACTTATATATGTATCGTGTTAAAATGTGTGGATAGTAAAGCACTAGTCTTTTGACCATAAGTGAGGTGATGTATACAGTAATTAAGTGACTTTTACTGCAGCTATCACTCATATTGTTTTTGTAGGCTTTGATTATGTTGCAATAATCACATAATAGAAATGTCATCTGTCGGTTACAGAACATTTGAGAGAAAGAATCCCACGAACAAAATCCCTATTAATTTTTTTTCCCTAGGTGTATCCCCCACTTCTGTGCCTGCTAGTTGTCCATCTTCTTCCTGTCAGTTTCTACCCGTTTGTTCCCTTGTTGTGTAGAACTCTGCTTGCATGAAGGCTGAGAGATGACCAGTGATGTGCAGCCATCCATGCAGTCATGGAGATGTTTTTTCTCCTTCGTGTATCTCCTCCTCCTGTGTGTCTTGCAAAGGTGCGGACAGTCCATAATCGTATCACCTGAGGGTCTGACTGTACCCCCCCCCCCTTCAGCTGAGGTGGCTTGTGTTTCTGGATTGGAACCTAGTGCTATGAGAGTAATTTTGTGGTAGCCTTAATCCCACTTCTGAGTAGTTGATGTGGTCACTTGTCACCACTTGGACCTGCTTTGCCATCTCTTAGCATTTACATGCTCTCACCCATATACACATCAAGGGCCAGTATGACATGCTTGGTGGCACCAGACCCACCTCTGTCTTAATTTAGGTTCATAGGTTCATACTAGGCTATCTGCCCTAGGGCATTTATAAGCCTAGCCAGAGTGTGTTTGGCTTTCGCCACTCATTTTAAATTAATTTTGCTATGCCTTTTTTCGAGGTTAGTATACTGTGCCTCTGTCTAACAGTGACACAGAAGTGATAGCCGGGGTAAACCTACGATCTCCCATCCACTCATCAAGATTCCTCTTGAAGAGAGTCAATGTGGGACTCTGCCTAACCTGGACTGGGATTTTATTCCAGAGTGAAAGGAGCCTCTGGGTTATGAATCTGTCCCTCCAGCATGTCCTATTTATTTCAGTGCTGAGGTTCAAGTCTCTCGAGCGCGTAGCTCGATGGGATTTGGATTTTCTGAGGTGCAGCATGTCCATTAATTCCGGGTTGGACATGGCTTTATACGTCAGGCACGGATCGCCTCTGAGCAGGCTGTATGCCACTGAGTAGAGCTGGAGTTTCTTTAACTGGGCAGCATATGGCATCTGTTTGAGCCCTTTGATCCTCTTGGTGAGGTACTTTTGGGGTCTTTCCAGTTGCTGCAGGTGTCTGGTAAGGTACATCCCAAAAGGGGCATTGTACTCAATCATGGGCCTGATGAGGGATAAGTAAAGAGGTACGATGACCTCCCCTGATCTAGATGTGAATCCCTTCATGATTAGGTGGGCTATATAAAATGTTTTTCTAACCACTTTGGCCACGTGGTTGTCAAATGAGAGATTGCTATCAACTTGGGTCCCCAGGTCCCTAATGACGACTTCTGTACTTAATGGATTACCACCTATGTGGTAATTTGTGGGCACTTTGTTTTTGCCAAAGGGGATGACTATACACTTTTTGGCGTTTAGCTTGAGGCCATGGCTCTGGCACCAGTTGTCTGTTTCTATGAGGCCTTTTTGGAGGATGCTTGTGTCAGCTGGAGAGTTGATTATGGCGCCCAGTTTGAAGTCATCTGCGAACTTGGTCAGCCACAGTCCTTCCATGTTGGCCTGTACCGCCGAGAAATATATACCGAACAAGAGAGGTCCCAGGACTGAGCCTTGTGGGACGCCACTTGTAACTGGTTTGGAGTCTGACATGGCTCCAGCAATTCTAACCATGTGGGTTCTGTCCTTGAGCCAGTTTGGAACCCATATAGTGACATAGGGGTTTATATTTAAGCTGGTGAGCTTATCTATAATGCCCGAGTGGGGTATTGTATCGAAGGCTTTTGCGAGGTCCAGGTAGGCTGTGTGGACCACCTTCCCCTCGTCAATGGCCTTGGTGACTGTTTCAAAGAAATCAACCAGGTTTAAGAGGCAGGATCTGCCCTTAAAGCCGAACTGGGTAGGATCCAGTGTCTGTAGGTCCCCAATATCTTTATTTATGAGGTCCATGATGATCCTTTCCATAGCTTTGCAGACCAAGCTAGACAGGCTTATGGGGCGATAGTTTCCAGTATCCGTTGAGGCACCACCTTTATGGAGAGGGACCACTGTTGCTGTACGCCACTCTTTGGGCACATATCCTGTAGTAAGGCTGAGATTGAACAGTAGTTTTATGTTTGGGTTTAGCTCTTCTTGGAGTTCATGTAGGACACAGCCCGGGACACCGTCTGGTCCCATTGATGCTGTGTTTTTTGCTTTGGAGAGGGTGGCTCTTACCTGAGCATCTGAGATGTCAGGGGGGGCAGCACTCTGCTGGGATAGATATTTGCCCTTTTGGGGGGGGGGGGGTTTGCACTGAACCTGTCAGCTAGGATATTGGCAATGTCTGTGGTTCGGTGTATTTTTTGTCATTTTGGACTAATTCTGAGCATATCTGGGAATTACCACCCAGGTTCCTAACATAACTAAAGAAAGCCTTGTGATTATCCTTAGTGTCCTGTGCAATTTTTCTCTCGAAGCTGGCCTTAGACAGTTTTATGAGTGCCCGTAGTTTTTTGCTAATACTGATCAGTGATGCCTTCCCTTTTTGGGATTTTTGGAATTTTGCTCTATCATTTAGTAGCTTCCTCCTTCTATTGTATAGTTTGTTTATGGCTGGGGTCCACCAGACAGGACGTCTGCCTTTGGAGGATTGGGTCTTGGTTTTATTTGGGATCGCATGATCCATGCATTCCTGAAGGTGTTCATAGAATGCGTTTATAAAGGATTCTGCGGTCTGGGATGTATTTTCTACAGGCCCGGGGGCTTTGAAGGATTCCACCTCGGTTTTGAGGAGTGTGAAATTTGCTTTAGAGAAGTTTTTCACTGTGGTTTTCTGGGCAGGGGGGTGGGGTCGGGATGTGAATATCCAGTGAGATTAGTTTATGGTCTGATCTTACCAGTGAGGGATACACTTCTGGTCTGGAGCATAGAGTCCCCATGTTGGTGATGATCAGGTCCAGTATGTTTTCCCCTCTTGTGGTAGTGGTAACAAGTTGTTCCATAACATTTGAGTTTATAATTTCTAGGAACCTTTAGGCTAGGGTGTTGGAGCTAGAGTAATGCTCCCAGTCTATGTTTGGGTAGTTGAAGTCGCACAATATAATGGTGTTTGGAGAGACCTTCATATTTTCCAGTGTTCTCAGGAAGGCCGAGTGGGGTTCCTGGGTTTGGGAGGGTGGTCTGTAGCAGGCTATAAACTGGAAGGCAGTTTTACCCACTGTTAGTTGCACATGGATAGTCTCTGATGCTTCGTGCTTTGCCACCAACCTGGAGGTGTGGGTATCTTTGTTGAATATCAATACTCCCCCTCCTTTTGTGGTTCGGTCCAAGTTTTGGGGCCGAAAAGCATGGTATGAGGTATAACCTGGTATTGTTGGGGTGCTCTCGGGAGCCCTGAACCAGGTTTCTGTTACTGCACAGATATCGATGTTCTCCATGCTAAGGAGAGTTTCGAGTGCATGCATCTTGAGGTTTAGACTTCTGGCATTGAGTAGCATTACTCTTAGTTTCTTATCCCTTGTGATACCTATGGAGGTGGGTTTGTCTTTTGAGCCTTTCCTAAAAAGGGCACTATGGGGGTAGGAAGAGCCTTTGCCAATATCCGAAAGCCCAGGGGTGACAGGTGCAAGCCGTCCCTAGCGAAGCATCGTGGCTTATCGAGCATATCATCCCAAGCTGACAGGCATTGGATCCCCTTTGAATGACACCAGTACTTAAGCCAATTGTTGAAATTTATCATCTTGTCTTCATATCATGGCATCATTCTTGGTGAGGGTAAGATGCTACTCAAGGTCAGGGTCATACCGGCCTGGGCTACATGCTCAGAGAGCTCCTCTATGTCTCTCTTCATGTCGTCCAGGGAGGTACGTCTCAGGTCATTCACACCAGCATGGACAATGACTGAGTCATATTTGTACTTGCCTTGGAGTGACCTGAGTGCTTGTGTTATGTGGCGGATCCTAGCGCCCGACAGGCTGCTCACCGTGACCCTCTCCTTGTTCAGCCTGGTGAGCAGGACGTCAGTGTGCCTGACGATAGTCACCTATTATAAGTGTATCAGGTGTGTTGTTTAGTCTTAAGGGCTGTGACTGTTCGGCACACTTGCTTTGTGAGATGTGTGTTGCACGTGTTTTGTTTTGGGGTAGCGGTTGCTTGGGTGTCTGCTTTGGAGGTCTCTGCTGCTTAGGCAGATCTTTATTTAGATCCTCCGAGTATGTTTTTGTGTGATTATGTGTTTGGTTTGCTGTCGTGGTAGGACTATGTGAGACTGGAATTGTAGTGAGTGTGGTTTCCTTCTCCTCCTGACTGGTTATGCCAGTATTGAGTTGAGAGAGCTTAGCCTCCAGTTTGGCTATATGGTTGCATCTCTCACATGTGTTGGAATTTGTTGGGAGGAGGAGAGGGTTGTCTGTGTACATGAGGCAGTTGTAACATTGCCTCAAGATTCCCAGATTCACCAGCTGGACCGGAGAGGAGATTGACAACTGACCTTTGGACATGCTAGAATAATATTGGGAATTCCTTTATAATTGAAAACAAGGGCCAGTGGATGTAGTGCTTTTAATTTTTAGTGCTGACTTGTATAATTGCTTTAGTGAGCAAGTGCCAGGTAACTTAAGTGCAATGTGTTACAGGTAACTTAAATGCAAAAACGACAAACAGACAAACGACAAAATGACAACAAAATTTGCTGCATTACAAGTAAATAAAGTCTCTGCTTGTTAAAAATTCAGCCTGTGACCAAAACCAGTATGCCTTCCCCCTAAGACAGGTGAGCTGGCTGCTTTCTTTCACCCAACTCCTCAAGTACCAAAGCTGCTATTTGAACTCAGGTTGTTTAAATCAAAGTCAGGACTTTATCACTCTTATGACGTGGAGTTGGGTCCAGTTCTTAGTTTCATCAGATTTATATGATGCCCTATGCTCTCCTTTGTTGTACATTTAATTTATGCCTCAGTAGCATGAACAAGGGTACAAGTTCAGTAGGTCATTGTACTTATACCTGTTAGAACTTGATTAAAGTGCCTTAATTCATATGCACAAGGAGTTTATTTTTCCTGTAGTATTACCATCAACCAGGATTATAGAGGAGAACTGTAATACTGAAAGTCTTGTCTTGCAAGTGTGAATACTTTCTTCATGATCACATAACTTCAAAAAAGGATTTTTTTTTCTTTCTGTTGTATGTGCATAATATGTTTGAATTCACATGTACGTGTGTGTGTGTGTATGATATATACACACACACATACACATGAGTGCATATCTGTGTGTATAGATAGAGAGGGTCATAAGAGTTTTAGGCCATCTACCTTGTCATCATTCCTGGTTAGCTTTTTAAACAGCAGTCCCATGTTCATTGTGTAGATTTATGTTGTTCCCTGTCTTCTGTCTATACTAAAACAATGAGTAACAAGGTCACACGGACAAACCAATCAGTAAAACTACAAGAAAAATCTAGCCAAGCAAGATTTTCCAGTGTGTGATTCCTTAAAACCGTTTGTGTTAGATGTAACTTGGGATATATGTAAATGATCCTTAAGGACATCAGGTGTTTCAGCTATACGGCAGTTCTGAATACCCATGACTTTTTTCCTTTTTAAGTCTGTTATGGACAAATTCAGATCAATAAAGCCAAACCCCACTAGCTGTGGACATGCATGTTTCAGCCTTCTTATGGCCTAATCAGCACAGCATAAGTGGACTATACCATGCTGACAAGGCCATAAGAAGGCTGAAACATGCACGTCCACAGCTAGGGGGGTTGGCTTTATTGGCCTGAATTTGTCCATAACAGATTTAAAAAGGAAAAAGTCGTTGGCATTCAGAACTGACGTGTATAGCTGAGACACCTGATGTCCTTAAGGGTCATTTACATATATCCTATGTTGCTTCTAATACAAGAGGTTTTAAGGAATCACACAATGTAAATTCTGGCTTGACTAGGTTTTTCTTGTAGTTTTACTGTCTTCAGTCAATGGAATCTTGGTAGGTTTGCGAGGCAGTCTCTTAGGGCTAGAGGAGTTAGGAAGTTTCTGTAGTTTTTTGCTGCTGCAGGTGATTCACAGTGCTTATCCGCTTCAGAGTTATTTCAGCTGCATAGTGGTTCATACTGTTAACACTTTTCTTCAGTGATCTTCTGTCAGACTTTTTGAATACATTGAAAACTCAGTCATAAGCTGTGTAACCAGTGTTATCAAAGCCTTTAAAAAAGTTTTTTTTTTTCTCCACTCTCAGCTGTGAAAATGACTGCCACAAACATGAAGAAAGAGAGGTTAAAAAGGAGAGCAGTTTAGCAAACCTGGCAAAGGGTGGGGGGGGGGTCACCAAAAGATATGAGTTCTAGTTTTAAAGTGGCATCCATACACAAGAATACACAGTTGTTTTTGAGAATACCCATTTTTTCTTCATGACCTTGGTGCTGCAAAACTGGCAGTTAGCATCACCTTTGTCAATACCTATGATGGTGGTCTCCAAATCTTTGCAAGATCAAGAGATTTTAATAGTGGAAGAGCTTAGTACGTGCTCTGTCATTTTTCATTCTACAGTTTCTGTTGTCACCCAGCCCTGTTTCTTAACTGATGTTCTTCGTGTTTCACTTTTGCAGTCATTACATTTGGGTAATCTGCTGGCAGGTTGCCCTCAGTCGGCCTGATTAACAAAGTCTTGGGTCCTGCGTCGGTTGCTGTCCCTTCTTCCATGGTCAGGTCGTCAGGGGTAAAAAACATGCAGCCGATGCCATTAAATCAGTCTTTCTTGCCGTGCGGTGCCCAAAGCAGAAGCAGTTCGCAAGTGCCGGTCAGCCGACTCCTGAAATTTTCGTTTTCGAGTTTCAGAACCGAAGTCTTCAACTTAAAGCGAAGTACCCCGTTGGGGAAACTTTTTCTTGCTCCTTACCAATGTCAGTAAAAGTTAATAATTGCATTACTTGTGGAAAGTAAATACCTCAAAGATTTTCATTCGTACTGTATTCCTTGCTTAGGCCCTGACCATGACGTACCTTGCTGTCAGTTTTGTGCTTTATTTAATCAGCGCACTATTCGTCGTCAGTATATTTTGCCTCTAAATATTTCGGTTCTTGGTTTAATTATTCAGAAATGTCATCGGTTAGCCATCCGACTGGTGGGAATCTGGAAAAACGCAAAGATAAAGACAGAGACAGGCCGCCGAGGTCCATAACTGCCGACAACACTTCTCCTAAGCCAGTTGTCAGTTCGCCGTTACTCAGTGAGGCGCTTTCGCAGCCCCTGATACCCGCTACTTCTGATTCTCAGGCCTCTACTGAGACCCATTCGGAGTCCGGTATGCCGCAAGATATTTGAACTATGGAACCCGCGGATGTCTCTACCTTGGATGGGTCCTGAGCCGCTATGCAGGTACTGGCTTCTGAGGGTGTATTCAGGCCTACAGACTTGCATATTAAATCGACACCGCCTTCATTACTAAGGCCTAAATCTCGATCCATGTCTAAAAAAACGACGCCCAGGCCACATGCTCAGGCCTCTATGCCTAAAAACTAAAAAAAAAATGATAAAAATGGCTGAAGATCTAATTACTCTAATCAGGGGTAGTCACCCCCCCCCCCCCAAGAGGCCTAGGGCTGAGCTTGATTATGGATCTTCTGATCAGGATTCTGTTTCTTCTGACTCTTCCGATGACCTGGATTTGTCCAGACCTACTTATGAGGATTCTGATGCAGAGGATTCCATTCCCACTGCTTCCCCTCCTGAGGATTTTTCTTTTGGGGAAACTTTACATACTTTAAGGGAGCATTTCCACTGGGAAAGCCAGGAATTTTCTGATTCAAAAAAGAGGCTTAGGGATTTCCTCCTACCTCAGCATAGGCCTTTGGCTATACCTCCTGTTCTAGACATTGTTGATGATGTGTTCTCGGAGTCCAGTTTGGCCCCTGATTCCCTGCCTCTGGCTCCCAGTAAACCTGACAGATACTACAGGGTTCCTGAGTCACACAAGTTCCTTTTCAAAAATCCTGTTGCAGATCCAGAGACTATTTCTCAGTGGCCCATGGGCATTAAGGCTTCTACTGCTAAAAATCCTACCCCTTCTGATAGAGACTATAGGGTGCTGGATAGATGGGGTAAAAAGGTTTATACTTCTGCAGTTTTGGCAATCAGAAATTTAAACTGCCAATTTCTTGTGTTAAAATATCAACAGCATATTATTGGACTGCTTAAACAGAAAATGATGTTGATTCCTGACTGTGTGGAAAATAAAGATTTACAGGATGTAATGCATTCTGCTGAACAAGTTGGAAGACATACTTTGCAATGTGGTTTTGATTCTTTAGAGGCATCTTGCAGGGCTGCTGTTACTGGGTCTGTGCTTAGAAGGCATGCTTGGCTTAAGGAGCAATCTTTGCCTGATCATGTTAAAGCTAAATTGTTGGATGCTCCTTTAAATCAGGACCGCCTGTTTGCCAACAAGGCTGAAGAAGTTCTTAAAAAGATGGAAGACAAAGCTAAATCTGTGCAAACTGTTAAAGATTTCTTTACAAGTGCAACCTCCAAGATTTAGTAGGCACTGGCCTACTAAGAATTGGTCCTTTCCAGTCCCTTCCAGGTCCTCTCAAGCCAAACCCAGACACAGCAAAAACCCCAGGTTTCAGTCCCAGAGGACTCTCAGAACTAAGCAGTGGGGGGCCTCCACTTCCAAATCTGGAAATAGCAAGACACCCCCCTTTGGTAAACAGTCTCAATTGCTTCCTTTTAAAATTCTCAAGCACTTATCTTTTGACTGCCCCTTTGGGGGCAAAGATTGCTCTTCATGCAAAGAACTGAGAACTCATAACCCAGGACAAATGGGTTTTAAATAGTGTCCCAGGGATACAGATTTAATTTCCACACGTTGCCAACACCATACGGGTGGCCAGACCTGCCCCCAAATCAGTGGGCAGAGGCTCAAAAAGAAGTACTTTCCCTCTTAAGCATGGGGGCTAGTCAACTGGTACCAGAAGAGGAAAAGGGACAAGGTTTCTACTCCAAGCTTTTTCTGGTACCCAGAAAAGACAAATCATGGCATCTAATCCTGGACCTATCTACTCTAAACACCTTTCTGGAGATTCCAAAATTCAAGATGCTGACTCTTCACCAGTTACTTCCCATGCTAGGCAGAGACGCCTGGTTGGCAACACTAGATTTAAAAGAAGCATACCTACACATCCCAATCAGGGAATCTTGCAGAAGATACATACGCTTCAAAGCAGACTACTCGCATTATCAGTTCTCTGCTCTGCCCTTTGGCTTGTCTACTGCACCCAGGGTATTCACAAAGTGCCTGGCTCCAGTTATTGCATTTTGCAGGCAAAGAAATATTCAAATATATCCATACCTGGACGATTGTCTAATTCAGGCAGAAAGCCAGGGCATACTTTTAAATCATCTGGCATTAGTAAAAAAAGGTTCTAACTTGTCTGTGGTATACCATAAACAAAAAGAAATCACAACTCTTACCCTGTCAACAAATTACATTCCTGGGTGCAAGGTTGAATACAACTGCCCAGATGGCTTTCCTCACTCCAGAAAAGCAAATTCATTTGGTAACTTGCTTCAAACAAGTGGCCACAAAAACCCTGCTATCTGCAAGACAAATACTGCAAGCCTTTGGGTTCATGGCCTCCTGCATTCTTCTAATTCCATATGCAAGACTGCATGTGAGGAAACTACAGTGGTATCTAAAAAGTCTATGGAGTCAACATTATCACAGCCTGGAAGCAATGATTCCTATCATACCTTGCCTATGCCTGGAGTTCCTATGGTGGGCAGAGGCCTGCTACCAAAACAAGGGACTACCATTCGCACTACCCCCAAATCCTAACTACAGATGCATCAGACTGTGCATGGGGGGCTCACCTGGCAGGGAAGTGTATTCAGGGCAAATGGAAACCAAATCAAATGCACCTACATATAAATAAAAAAAAAATGTTAGCTGTACATAATGCTGTGACTGCCTTCAAGGACTACATTCTTCCAGGACAACTAATGGTAAAGACGGACAACACTACGGTTATGTGATCCATAAACAAGCAGGGGGGTACACATTCCTACCCCCTCTGCAGACTAGCCATGGCATTGTGGAACACAGCCTTGAGCTACCAAGTTCACCTACAAGCTCATTTCCTGCCAGGAAAATTGAATACACTGGCAGACGGACTACGCAGAAACCTCATGGATCCACACGAGTGGAAACTAGAACCAAAGATTTTCAACATGTTGACAAGGGAATGGGGGAGCCCAGACATAGAGCTATTTGCCTCCCCCCAGAACTACCGGTTGGACAAGTTTTGCACAAGGACTCCCCACAAACAAGCCTGGAAAGTGGATGTTCTGTCCTTCAGCTGGAAAAACCTATCCATCTACGTCTTTCCCCCTCTGCCTCTGCTCTCCAAAGTTCTACTAAAAGTCAAACAGGACAAACCAAGGATGATCTTGATTGCTCCAGACTGGCCGCGCCAACACTGGTACCCCCACCTGCGCAGTGTGTCGCAATTATCTCCATGGCACCTGTCTCAGACCCTTTCCCTGCTGTCTCAGCAGGAGAACCAAATTCTGCACCCTCAGCTTCTAACATTAAACCTTGCAGCCTGGCTAATCACTTAAATTCACCCTTTATCATCCCTCAGCAAATCTGTGATGTATGTCATCTTGGAGGCAAGGAGACTTAGTACTAGAGAATCTTATGCTGACAAATGAAAAAGATTCTGTGCCTGGAGCCAATCTCAAGGGATGAGCACAGCAGCTCCCAATCTACCTCAGATTTTCCAATACTTAACTGAGATGATTCACAAGGGCCTGTCTTTTTCCTCCATTAAAATCTGCGCCTCAGCTATTTAAGCTCATTATAACACAGAACTTCCCCTCTTCTCTCATCCTCTGCTCAAGCAGTATCTCACAGTGGGCAAAAAACATGAGACCACCCAGGAGAGCCCCAACCCCTGTCTGGGACCTTAACTTTGTTTTGGAGGAACTCACTGTACCTCCTTTCGAGTCAGCTGCTACTGCAGACTTAAAATTCATTTATTGGAAAACAGCGTTCCTTTTAGCAATCACTTCAGCTAGAAGGATATCTGAATTACAGGCCCTTATGGCAGTGAAGCCTTTCATCATCTTTCATGCGGACAGGGTATTTCTCAGAACCAATCCATCCTTCATGCCCAAGGTGGTATGCAGTGTGGCTCTTAATCAGTCCATTCATTTGCAAACCTTCTTTCCCAATCCACAGAACAAAGGGGAACGGATTCTGCATTCCTTGGATGTGCACAGACAACTTAGATTCTACTTGGACAGGACTAAACCTCAAAGAAAATCTGAACAACTGCTGGTAGCATTTGCTGCGGGGACAGAGGGGAAGGCTATTTCAAAACAAATCATTTCTAAATGGTTAAGCCATTGCATTCATTTCTGCTATAAGCACCATGGAAAACCTATCCCCCAGGGGATCAGATCCCACTCCACCAGGGCTGCATCTACTTCTGCAGCCTTTCTCAGAGGTGTTCCTACCAGGGATATCCTAGAAGCTACCTAGAGCTCTGTGCATACTTTCACCAAGCATTATCATCTACCAATTTTCTCTAAATCCAGAGCTGGCTTTGCCACTGCTGTCTTGCAAGGCCTTATATCTGGCCCTAATGCTGTATAAACTCCTCCTCCCAACCATAGCTTTGGGAATCTACCCAAATGTAATGACTGCAACAGTGAAACACGAAGAACATAGTACAGTTGTGTACACTTACCGTAAACGTGTTTGAGTATATTCACTGTTGCAGTCCTGGTTACCCTCCCTCCAGCCCCCTAACTTTTTCTGGCTATACCTCTACTATGCTTAAAAGCCTTTTTGGTGTATTTGCTTTTTGTTGGAGGTATACATTTGTGTTTTTATGTTTATTTGCTCCCCATTATGGGGACATCTGACATCTGGGGCAAGAAAAAGTGATGTAATGGCGTCGGCTGCATGTTTTATACCCCTGACGACCTGATGTCATGGAAGAAGGGACAGTAACCGACGCAGGACCCAAACCTTTGTTAATCAGGCCGACTGAGGGCAACCTGCCAGCAGATTACCCAAATGTAATGACTGCAACAGTGAATACACTCGAACATCTTCATTTATGGTAAGTGTACACAACTGTACTTTTCAGCACTTCTTTGACTGTAGAACTTTTCTCAAGAAACATTTTAATGTCATTGAAGGAAACTACGTTGTCAGCAGTGACCAAAGTCGATAGCCTACCTTGAGCTCTCTTACGTGTACGTGTAGAACACTGAAATATAAATCTTTGCTGGCACCTGTGAAAGTTCAAGTGTCAGTGAGTAAGTTAACACCTTACAGTGCTTCTAATAAAGTTAAAGTTTTTTATATGAAGCAAATGCGTTCTTCCTGTCATGATTTGGATGAGATTTACTTTCTTTTTTTGAGGTCTTTACCAGGCAAACTGTAGTTTGTTACATGAGTGAATTGTTTAATGGTCTGCTGGTAGCCCCACTTCACCTGAAAAAGAGTTCTAGAGATATGATGAGGCTTTCTTATGCAAAATGGGTAGTGGCCTCAGCTTAATACACATTTAAGGATATTTTCAAAGCTGTTAATCAGACATCTTATGTAATTTGTTGCCACCAAGAAAGCTGACAGAATATACAGAACATCCTTGGGCAAGGTCTTTATGACCTGCTTCCCCTGGAAGGATCTGAAACAGTATCACTTGTAAAACTTAGGCACATCTGATTAAGAGCATGCTACTGTGACAACTCACCCACAAAAGATTGCTGGCCGTTTGCATGGGCTAAGCCCCCTGCAACCTTCCATTTGGAGAAAGCCCTTAACATTCCTCAACCCTTTGTTTACATCCACAGTTGGGCAACATGTTGAAACAGTAGCCTTGCATCAACAAAGAGTGCACACAGTATTTAATATTTAGCCTGTGATCTGTGATAAAACTTAACTTTGACCAGATATATTAAGGCCAATAGAACGTAATGAACATACCTGCTGTTTCACATAGGGAAATCTTATAAAACAAGCGAGCCTGATCCAGCTACTGTTTATCTGATATGAATAAGAGTGGAAAAGCTAGGCCTTCAACAAACTTATGTTAAATTAAGTATCCAAGATTGCTAGATAGCCTTTGAAAAACAATTTTTTATTGTTTTTAATAGTTTGGCACAAATTGTCTGTTTTAGAACAGATTCAAGAAATGTGTGTATTTGTAGTAGTACTGTGACTAACACACTGGAAAAACTGATGGCAACTGTGTAGAAGACTGGAGTACATAAACTACAATGTGCTTTATAATGCTACAAATTCTACTTCATACACTGCCATATCTGAAGTTGTGTTAAGAAGGTTTGCATAGCCCTTTCCCTTAATACCAGATAATTTATACCCTAAATAAGCTTTATATTTAAAAAAATACATAAAAATAAAAAAAGGAGTTTTCTTCTCAGAACTTTCAACAACAAAAGCAGGTTAATAGGAAATGTCTAATTAACTCATTCCTCATGGAAAGAAAATGCTCTTCAAAATAGCTTTTTATCTTTCTCGTGTCCCTTTCAGTACCTTTTAAGGAGAAATTTGACATTGATCTGGAGGGAGGGGGTAGCAGACTAGTGGGTACTTCAGATAATTCAGTAAGGTTTTTCCATCCGAAATTACAAAGGCATCTTGTCCAACAGACGCATCATAAACCGTCACAAGCTTTATAAGTTACGGATCATCTTTTGAAAAATGTAGTAACTGGTTCCATTCCGTCAAAGAGGCTTAGGTTTCTATTTAGGGCTGTTTTTAGTTCCCAAAAAAAGACAGCACCTCAAGACCAGTGTTTGACGTATCAAACTGAACACGTTTTCATGAATGCAGAGCTTTCTGGATGGTAATTCAAAGTGTTCTTTATATATAAAGCAGAATGCAGTTTTTAGCTCTGCTGTGTGATTTATTCATAAGTATGTACCAAATGTGTAGCTCCAGTATTTGCTCACCTGAGAAAGCAAAATATTACTGTTTCCATTCTTCAGATGGCTGCTTGATAATTAGTACTGAAGCAATGGAGCTGGTGTTTAATCACATACCGCAGTCATTTTCAGTCTTCCAGTCATTGGGCATAACATTATGTTACAAGAGGTCTATTCTAACGCCTTCCACATAATTGACTTTTCTAGGAATAGTTACATATTCAAATGTGAGGCAGGTCATCTCTACAAAAGAAAAGCAAGTAGAAGTTGAAACTGTGTTTGACAGCATGTTTCACACTGTTCCTGAGGTGTTTTAACTACATGTCTTCCTGTATCCTTCAAGTACACACAGTGGCATCCCAAAAATTGATGGGACCAAGTCAGGGAATCCTTGGAGATGTTGATTCAAGTTCCTCGGTGTATTAAAAACATATTTCCGTGGTGGGCAAAGATAAGAAATTTATCCATAGGGATGACCCAGTCTTCCCCCAGCAGACATTCAGCATTTAACAGCAGTGTCTTCAGAATTTGCCAGGGGAGCATTTTGCTTGTCAGTACAAGGCAAGGGAATCATGAAGTGAGGTTTTTGTCTCCATCAGTCATAAAAAATTGAAAACAGTACACAGGGCTGTAACAGCTCTTCAGAATATTTTTTTTTTATTTAATGAACTGATAGGATGGTTGTTTACTATTGACCTCTGCTTCACAGGTCTAGGGTTCAGACTTAACCTTGGGTCAATGTCCCTTTGTAGTGTTTTTTTTACATGTTTTCTCCCTAGCTGAATGGATTTTGTCAGTGTTCTGTGGATTCCTGCCATAGAAACCCAGTGTTTGATTACCAGGCTATCCTTAGTTTTCTGTTAGATTCAAATCTAGCTTATTCTTCAAAGTCGACATAGCTTCAGTGTGTGTGATTGTTTAAAATTTTGCCATCAGAGGGCATTACAGCCAGCCATAAAAGCCTATAGGAGCATAGGAGATTAATAGGCTATTGGCCCTGAGGCCCTTATAAGCCTAGGCAAAAGTGTAGCCCATGTTTAGACAAGGCAGCACCCAATGCCCCTGTCCAGCAGGGACATGGGTGGAGTCCCAGGGGGTATATTTTCTGTTTCCCATCCAGTTAGCTATCCACCCTGTGCATCAGACATATACATATGTAACCCTAAATCCAAAAGATAGAAACAAGCTGATGGCACAGTTATTTGCACAGGGTGGGGGTGGAGATGGGGACAGAAGGCCAAGGCTGACACCAAAGTAGGGAGTGTGTGTGAGTAAGAAACACAGGCAGGCAGGAATGTAGATAATGTCAAATGGCCACTGAGACAGGATGACCTGCAATTCTCATTAATGCCTCGTGTAGCTGGTATATGTGGGGATCTGTAAGGGAACTGTATGTGAAGTGTGTGTGTGTGTGTGTCTGCATGAACACAGCCAAGCTGTGTGCTGCCACTATGTCCTGGCTAGTTAGACAGGTATGAGTCGTGCATGGTAGAGGTATAGGTTCAGCGTCATTACTCCCGACTGTGAGAATTGGCTCTGCCAGGAGTTGCGCTATCATGTCCATGGCCACAGACAGATGTGCTGGTACTACCTGAATGTGAGCAATGTCTGCTGGATGAGTGCTCCTCACGACTGTGCCTAGCTCCTTAACGCCATTTCCTACCATGTACAACCACAGATGGAGCAGTGGAGACAATGCCATTACGGGAGTGGGATCAGGTCTGTGACTGTGCCTCTGTTTGGCCACCAATATAATCAGACCCTACTGAAACTTCGACATTGGGTGGTAGGAGTCCTACACATTCACTGTCAGGATCACCTGTGGTGATAAGCAACAAACACAGGAATGAAATTATTAGTACCCTAAATATTAACCCAAAATATCTGAACAAAAAGCAACACTGGTCACACAATTCCAGATGCTACAGCAATACAGACGCTCATTACACACTTAATAATATATTTAAATAACTCTTGGTAAAAAGAAAATACATATTTGCTTACCATGTGCAGATGTCTCAACATTTTGCAGGGATAATAGGCTTGGAAGAAATGAAACAGTGAAGGGATGGCTATTAAGCATCATAATATGAATAAACAATTTGCTGTGTGCCCTGTAAGAAATGGTTATAACTGAAGCTTATCTGAGCTGTCCCTCCACCGTCATGTCAATTAACCCATTCTCTTGTACAACTGTGAATTATCAGTAGGTATGGATATAAAACATGTATCAGCAAGCAGTGGCAACCAAATTAGTCTGCAAGACACAGGGGTCCAGGGAAGTAAATATTGTGGGAAGAAATAGCCAGGGAATTGTTATGGCTAGGCTTGTATAGGCCCTAGGGCCAATAGCTTAGTACCAACCTGTGAACCTATACATAATGTTGCCACATGAAGCTCTAACTGGAATCTGCTCCTGGAACATACTTGGCCTTCCAGCCACATCAGCACCAACATCAATCACACTGTACGAAGGCTCCCTGAGCTGTCAGGATCTCTGAGAGTGGACAAGAACTCCTCATTTGGTGTCAGTGATGGCTTGGTAGCAGGACCAGCCCCCATAGCCAGCTGTTCTCTGACAACTGCAGCCACCCTCCTCCATACCAATGAAGTCATGTCAGTGGCCCAGAGCTGCACCTAATAGTAATTGTGACCTTGACCACCAACTGCATTCACATTACCGACTACCTGGCTCTATATGTCCTTTCTGGCAATCATATCCCCCTGGCCTCTCTCAAGTAGTTTACATCTGAGACCACCAAAGAGACTGCTGTACTTGCATAATTCATAAAATTTTGAATTTTAAATGTTCTGAGCATTCTACATCATATCTTGACTGAAAAAAAAAATTTTCCATTTAAAAATACCAAGAAAGAGAAAAAACTCAGATTTGAGCAGAACATTTTTTCAGACAGCTGAAATTATTATTGTGTGTGTGTGGTATTTCAGTAGTATTTTCACTAGGGAGCTGGTTTTTTTTTTTTTTCATTTTTTAATGTAGTATGAAAGCGGAAATGCTTATCTCTACCTCCATGTACTTCTGCATTTTAGAGCATAGTGAATGTGAATTGTTTGAGGTTTGAGGATACAGTGAAAGATTGAGCATTCTCTAAATTTATTAACCTTAAAAGTGTTTTTGTAGTCAACTTTCTAGTATTTTGAGTGGAGTTTTGCTTATATGCCTAAGAAGAGATAGTGTTAATGTTATTTAAATGGATCTCTGCTTTGTTCTTCCTTTTTTCCTTCTGCTGCACAGACTTTTTTTTGTCTTAGAAAGATAGGATATTAAAATTTTGGTCTTCAGCCATTTTGAATTCTGGATAGAATTTACAGTGGTTTCAGAAGCTGTCAGTTAAGGGTTCAAACCCCCCAACTCGACATATAAAAGAAGAGCTGCTGGAGTCTGTTAAGAAAGTAGTTTTTGGTGCTGTGCTTCCTGTAGGTAAGGATGCTAGCTTTTTTGATGAACTGGATAATGGAATTTACTCTTATAGTACCCTTCCTGTTGAGTCTTTCATGCTTTTTTGTGTCTTCTCCATTCCTTTCTTTTGATTTTGGAATCATGTTTCTCCCATTACAACATCCACCTTAATAGGGGCAGAATTTTAAAATGTTTATGCATTTTAGTGGGATATTTAACTGTCAGTGCTTCTGGTTTGTCCCTGTAAAAGTGTATGCAGCCAGTGGGCTTACTCAGTTAAATTGATCAAATAAAAATAAATGTTTCTGCATATTGGCGGTTAGACACATGTCAAAGGATTTTGAGGTAGACGTGTTATCCTCGACCAGCTCTGTAGATGAGCAGGATCCCCCACCCCCTCAAAGTGAAACCTTAGCCAAGATACTGAAAAAGGGAAGTATGGTGAAGAACATAACTCTTGCCTTGCAGGCACAGGATACTACTCTAGATTCTTTCATTTCAGTGAGTGAGAAGAGCAGCAGAGAACAATTTTAGACATTTATAGTTGCAGCAATATATTGGTTCAAACTAGTGATTTCTCAGACTGTTATTCCTTTGATTCTGTATAGAGGACAAGATGATGACTTTGGACATGGGACTCGTATTGACATGTTCCAGTTTTTACACCACACAGGAAGTTTCTGAAGTCCCGTGTAGGGTGTGAACAATAGTATTTGAAGTATCTAGCCCTCAGTTTACAAATCAGATTATTCCTTTCCTAAGCACTCAAGTCCAGACTAAACTACTAAGAGAGTAGCTTGGAAAGGATTTGGCGGTGGTATCTGCCATTGTAATTCTCCTTCAGTCAAGGAAACATGATTCTAGCCCTTTTCAACAGAAAGCCTTTTTCTGGAGTTTTTGTAATCTCAGTGAATATGGAAGCAGGGAATGCTCTTCCTACCTACAAATCTAGAGGTATACCACACAGTAATGTTACAGTACTAACAACCTTCAGGTAGCTCACCACCCCTAAATGATTCTTGAACTCTGAATGACACCTGTGTACTGTATACCAGAATAACTTCTGCCCCCAGTCATTTATTTTAACATTTGTTAACCAGTGAGTACACTGGCCCTAGTATAAAAACGATCTAGGAGTCTTAATAGGCTTTAATTTCTTTCCCACAGAATGATGGCTATTGAAATGACAGCTTTTGCAGGCTGACTACTAATTATGCTTGGCCTGAATTTAAACTTAATGTTCATTATTAGATAACTGTTGCAAGAGCATAAACTACATAGGTTATATCCTGTCAAGCATATGACAACCAGCCAGCTTCCGAAGTTTAAGGGCACTTTCCACACACCTTAACAGCTGTACAGCTTAGGACAAGTAATATAAAGTCAGTGGTTAGGGCTGTAAACCTTCAGAACTAACTTGCTGTCTAAGCTCTTCCTTGTGGGCTTTGAGTGATAGGCAGTTGAGTAGAGCCTCAGAAGACTGGATATATAACCTCATTGGGGGAACCTTACACTTTATCAATTTTTGAGAAGAAAATATATTCTTGTGGTCCATTATTATTGCTAGGTGCTAGAACTGATTTTTTTTTGTTGGTTGTCATTATAAAAATGTTACCTTTAAAATTGTTTTTGTCAGGATTCCTTGTAAGGAAATTACTATTAAATTACAATTTTTTTCTGTTAAAAAGTTTTACTTTTTTGTCCATCTGTAGCTAGGAGCTAGACTAGAAATGTTGAGGTTTGTCTTTAAAAATCCAGTCAGTTTATACTGGCTCCACTCTCCACTTCTAAGGCACTTTTTTTTGGGGGGTAGCGCATGGACTGGACCTTGCAAACTGCGGTTCATCTCTTCCCCCATCTGCAAGAAGAAGAAAGTTGGTACGCAAGTCTTTCATCCTTATGCCGATTTCCTCTTTACCTCAACCACAGATTAGCGACTCTGCTGTGGACATTTCAGGTACCTAAGACTGCTTATTGATTTCTTTTGATCCCTCTGGTGCTCCTTGAGACATTGCTAAGACTGGGAGACAGCCGTAGCCCCTGGCTGTTCAGCTATCCTGTTCTCATTCATGGGAGAACCACACATTGATGTTAGATGATGATTCTCTATACGAAAGCCACCCAAAGGAGCTCGATTCCTAGGGAAGTGACCCATCCTCGAGCCAGTCTTTCTGGGGGTAGGGATCTACCAAAGGGAAAAAGTGGGCGTTTTTCTTCTCCTGTTTTACATAGGTTGGACAAGGGAAAATGACTGGGTTTTGCTAAAGGCTTATTGAAAGCCTTTCATTCTTTAAATTCTGATTCTTCTCTGAATTTCTAAAATAATATATGCTCATCGTATTGATCACTGCTGCAGTAGTCTCAGCTTGAGCTGAGCTAACCAAGCCCTTCAAAGCTTTCCTGTTGCTGAAGAATCCAGCCCTCTGCAGGTTTTCAAGGGTCAGAGGTTGGCTTATGGAGTTCCTTTGCTGCATAGATAAGTTCCCTATGGGAAAAGCCTTTCACTGTATAGAAATTATTTTATTGTACTTCCCTGTTTACGAAAGTTATTTTTAAGCTAGGAGTGTATGTTTTAATGGACCCATCACAAGACTTAACTGCACTTTTAAATAGGAAGGTTCGTAAGGTTCGTTTTCCTGTATGTTTAAAATTTATGGAAAAAACATTTTTTTTCCTGTGGAGAAACTGTGTTTTTACCTTTGGGGGCAGACGTGTTTAAGTGCTTTTTACTGTGATTTTTTTGGGGGGAAAAGTGACTTTCAATAACTTTAAAATTTTACCAGCTTTTGTTGCTGTCTTTCCCAGGAAAGAGGCGCCATTTTCAGCTTGACCATGAAATAACATACTGGTTCCATAGTCTGTCCTTTTTCTAGCCACAAAAAGAAAAGTTAAACAGACTATGCCATAGCCCCAGGTGGGTGATTCTGCTGTGGCCATAGGTTGCCCCTCAGACCACTCACTTTTACCCCAGATCCCTCTGATGTAGCACCTACAGCCCCTGTGAGCCAGGAGTTAGCCACGCCCTCTGTGGCTGTTGAGGTCTCCTCACTGGGCAAGACAGGGATGCTCTTGTTTGTCCTGGGAAATGCCTCCATGTTTAGTCAGAATGTTGTGCCCATTCTTGGGGAAGCTGCTGCTACCACTAATAACAAAGTTGGCTGTATTTTATTGTCCAGAAGAAACCAAAATCTAAATGTGTATCTACTCCTCAAATTTCCTTAGGAGTAGTTTACTGGGTCTGACTCGAGGTTTATTTCAGGCTATTGATCCTTCTTAAGGTGGTTTCTAGTAAAAGAAAGAGGGATACATATTTTCCTGAAAAGATTGAAGATTTCTGAATCTAAACAGAAAGATGGACAGATACAGGTGTTTCTCCTTAGCATTCTGATTCAGACTCCAAGCAGAGGCTCAGTCTCTGGTTCTCCCTTTGTGGTGGCGTTCTTTCTCTGTGAATTATTTCTGTAATGTGCCAGTGTTTTCGGTGGGGGAACATTGGGTTTTCTCAGTCCCTCAGAAAATGCTATGAGCTGTTACAGAAGGAATTTCCAGAATGTACCTATTCCCTCAGTTAAGTTGTGCAGTCTTTTAAGTTTTTATACCCTCTTCCAAAACCTGACCCAGCAGTTATAGCTTTAGTCTGTCCTGCTGCTGCTAAGCATCTGGATAATTCTGATCCTACTCATTCTGAGAAGGATGGGAAAATCATTTTGTGAGAAAAAAATTATGCTTATGCAACTTTGATTTTTAGAATTTTAAATTGTCAGACTTGTTAGTTTATTCTGATGAATTGTGAAAGTATGAGGAAAGTTTTGTCTGCAGTTTCTTCTTTAGAGGAAAAATCTGCTTTAAGTAAATTAGCTTCTTCCATTGTGCAAGTCACTAGTCGTTTACAATGCATGTATGACCCAGTTGATACTTTTCCCAGGGCTATAGCCAGAAGTATGTTTTGAGAAAGTTTACCTGGCTGTATTCTCAGAACCTCCCAGCTAAAATGAAAATGAGATTTTAAATTCTCCTTTGGATATAGGTCTAATTTTTAGTTCATCTGCTGCAGAAGTTATTAAAAAGTGTGATGAAAGGGATGGGCTGATACGGGGAGGCTCTAATATTTTTAGACCCTTTCCAAATTTTCTAATAGATTATCTAACTTGTCAAACAGTTTTTGGCAAAAAAACAAAATAAACTGTCTCAATAAAATGCTGATAAACGGACATTTAAGAAATTCAGGCCCCCCCCCCCCCAAAACCAAGGACAAGTCCATTGAGTCAGAACCACTATTTAAGGGACCTTTCTCAGCCTCCCACCCTGGCAGTCCCTTTTCTCCACCTCCCACCCTGGCAGTCCCTTTTCTCCGCCTCCCACCCTGGCAGTCCCTTTTCTCCGCCTCCCACCCTGGCAGTCCCTTTTCTCCGCCTCCCACCCTGGCAGTCCCTTTTCTCCGCCTCCCACCCTGGCAGTCCCTTTTCTCCACCTCCCACCCTGGCAGTCCCTTTTCTCCGCCACCCACCCTGGCAGTCCCTTTTCTCCGCCTCCCACCCTGGCAGTCCCTTTTCTCCGCCTCCAACCCTGGCAGTCCCTTTTCCCTTCCAGAAAATCTGAATCTCCATTTTTCCCTTTGGCAGCAGGTGGTTTCAGACAAATGGTTTCTTGAGATCCATTCATCAAGATTACAGATGGCAGTGGGAGGGATTCTCTCTCTCTCTCTCTCTCTCTCTTTCAAGGGATTATACCTCATCATACAGACTAGATACTCTTATTTTCCCCTGTATTTCAACACATGCAGTCCCAGGATGTGATAGAGCTAGTTCCTTCTTCCTAGGTTGGGAAAGTTGTATTCAAGGACGTATTTAGGGTCAAAGAAAGAAAATGCTTAAAAACCAGTTCTGAATCTTTATTTCCTAAAGATGTTTGTGATAGTGTCCAAATTCAAAATTATGTCACTTCACAACTTGTTACATCCGCTTCTCAGAAGTGGCCTTAGGTCAACTGGTGCCCTAGGCAAAAGGGCTCCACTGCATCCCCACCACACCACCAGGTGCCCCCATCCTGGTCTACCTACACCAAATAAATACTGGAAAAGTGCGCCTACTAGAGTGGCGCCCTAGGCGACCACCTAGTTGGCCTGTGCCTAAGGCCGGCTATGCGCTTCCTCATTCAAGTTTCCTGGTAACACTAGACTTAAAAGATCCTTATCACATCCCTATTCACCCAGACTTCAGGCTTTTCATGTCTGGATCCCATTATCAGTTCTCAGCTTTACCCTTTGGACTATCCACTGCACCAAGAATGTTCACAAAATGTCTAGCTCCAGTTGTAGCTCTCTGCAGTCTACAGGGTATCCACATTTTTCCATATTTAGATGACTTGCCACTCTTTGCAGAGTCTTTTTAAAGTGTCCAGAATCTTACATTAAGGTAAGAGATCCCATACACAAGCTGGGATTCCAAGAGAACATTCAAAACTCTTTTTTGACCTGTTCACACAGGACTTCCAATGGAAAAATCTATATTTAGATGTATTTCTAAGGTTTTCCAGCCAGACTTTGGTCACTGCAAAGGAATACCTCAAGCTTTTGGGTCTCATATTTTTGGTTTGTCATAATATCTCTGGCAAGACTCCACTTGAGAAAGATGCAATGGTATCTGAAGTCTCTTTGGTCCCAGTGCCAACATCTGTTTTTTTTTTTTTTTTTTTTTTAAATACAAGTACTGGGGTTTATCAGAAGAGAACTTGCTTGGTGTTGGTGAAGACAGCAAATTCCCTAAATTTAGGTCTCTCCTTCTGCCTTCCTGCTCCAAAGCAGTCACCACAGATGCCTCTGACCTTGCTTGGGGGAGCAGTTTCAGGGAGGATAAAAGTGCATGATGTGGGACACCAAGGACAGATGGAAGCACATAAATGTTAGAGATGCTTTCTCTGATTAAGGCACTCAAGACTCTGAATCATCTTTGGTCTCAGGGACCTCTTCAGATTGTTAGGCAATACCACATTCATATTGTGCAGCAACAAGCAGGTCGTACACCCTTTGCAGACTAGCCATGTTAGTTTGGGATATAGTTTTACAATACATTCTCTCTCTATAAGCATCCTACATCCCGTCATAGCAAAATTGTGTGGCAGACAAGCGGAGCAGGACAAGGGAAAACCTTCACAAATGGAAACTAGATCAGGGTGTCTTCCAAGATGTGATCCGTGCATATGGAGTTCAAGTAGACCTGTTTTCCTCCTCTCTGAATAGTCAGCTGACAGGATTCTGCTCCAGTTCTCCATGCAAGAAGGAAATAGTGGTTCTTGTATGCTTTTCCACCCTTGCCACTGATATCCAGGGTACTTCAAAAGATTGAGAATGAATTCCCCGAGATTGTTGTGGTTGACTTCCTTTTGGTCCAGGTAACAGTGGATCTTCTTCCTGATCACTGTTGAAGTATTCATAACATGTGGGATCTCTTGCCAAGAATAGCCCAATATCCGGCAAACATACCAAAGCCTTTACATCCTCCCAGCATTGCATGTCGGACACTTTATGCTTCCAGTGTAGGACATAGAGATGACACTCCATACTCAGAATTTCTTTGCCTCCATTTCAAATACAGCAGTTAAATTTCAGTCTGAACTCCCTTTGCTGATTTGCTGGTTTTTACTGAACCGTTTACAGATGAGCACCCTGTTGGGGTTCCTTTTTTTTTCCTTTACTTGTGTACTTGGGATTTATGTAATCCAGGAAGGGAAAATTTCAGTGTTTGAAACAGATTCTCCATAAAGACTTCCATGAGATGCATTTATTCTGTCTAGATGCTTCACATAATTTTACCCATTGTACCATTTGTCAGGCTTTTGTTCCCAAAATGCTTCACTGACGACTGTCCTCTTTATAGGGTTATCTTGAGAACCACTGTCTCAAACTTTTGACCCAAGGCCAAATCTGCGCACCCCAAGGTACAGCTGCCTCTTAAAAAGAACAAGAAGTCTTGATCTGATTCTGCTGCTGTCAAGCCTCTTAAGATGTCTCTCAAGGTTAGTGAAGACCCCGAAGACCATCCAGTGCCAGCACTGGTTTCCTGCGTCATGACCCTGTTGGGGACTAGCATGGAACTGGCTTCTTGCACATCCTCTGTAGCAGTACAGACTTCCATAGCAGATGTGGAAGGGGAACCACAATTGATCATTTACAAAGGGCCTAGGGTGGGAATCCCCAGATTCTGGTGAGAGAGAAGGTCCCTGGTACCGTTATTGAGTCTAGGCATGGCTCCAAGCCTCTTGGGTTGGTTAAAGTGACATCCCTCTGAAGAAGCAGAATACTCAGCATATTCCTCCCATTGTTAAGGATCCACAGAGGAAATGGCAGGATTTTACCCAGCGCTTGTTCAGTGCTGTGATGGCCTTTAGACCACCTCAGACGTTGTCTGTTCCTGCTTTTCCTTTGTCCTCTACCCCAGCCAAAAGGACTAGAAAGTCTGATTCTTCAGATGAAGAAGTGGATTTAGGAGATGAGTCATTGGCTTACTCCTCACAAATTTCATCAGACTCTGTGTAAAGGAGAGGTAGAGGATTCCTGGAATCCTGACTGTCCCTTTGAGGAGTTGTCCTTTGGGAAGCAGTAGTTCACATGATGGAATATTTTAATTGAGACTGCTCACAAGTCTGTGGTATTCAAAAAAGGTGTTATGAGCTGTTGCAGCTGGAATCTCCTAAACCTTCTGGCGCCACCCCCCCCACCCCCACCCCCGTGTGTTGGATGCCTTGTTGGTTACCTGTGCAGCTGCCTCATAAGCTTCTGATTACCAACTTCCAGCACCCAAGAAGTCTGACTATTATAAGGTGCCTGAGGCCTATAAATCCTTCTACAAGTGTCCTATAGACACTGCTGTGGTCTCCCTCCCTTTCTCTCTCTGTCTCTGCTGACATGCTATCCACGCTTTTGCCCTCGTCCAAACTCCTTCCTTCTGATAGAGAGTCTGGCTGTGGAGAGGCTGGGGGGAAAAGTGTGCACTTCTGTCACTCAAGCCTTCAAGGCCATTAATTATCAAACTCATATGACCAGATATGTTTTGGCTCTCCTGTTATAGCTTGGGGGTGGGGAGTGTCTGACCTTTCCAACTCTTAAGGGAAAACTGCTGCCCTCTCCTTATTGAGTTCCACTTCTCAGGTTACCTGTCATTCCCATCCTGTGTACTTAAGGTTTATGCTGCTGCTTCTGATTCAGTTATGATGAGGTACTCTTGGCTTCACCTACAGGCTTTACTTATTGGTATTAAAGCTTTTTTGGACAATCAGAATCTGTTTGTTACAGCTGCTGCTGTCTTGTTTAAGACTCTGCATGACCAAGGTAAAGTGATGCAGGATTTCAAACAGATCTCTTTCTGCCGTACCCAAACTTCAGAGAAACTATGCTTTTAAGTCTGCCTTTGTGCAGAGGCAGCCTCGTCAACCTTCTAAGGGGAAGAGGGTTCCTAAGCATATCTTTGCTGATAAACCCATCAGACTTTTAAAACTCAGAAGCTCTCTTTTCAGGACAAGACTGCCTCCATCTGACATTTTCACCCCTTCCCCTTGGCCAGGTTCCCCTGTCTCTCGAGCTTTCCCTGTCTGGCAACAGATAACTTCAGACTCCTGGGTTCTGTCCATTATCCGTCACGGTTATTTTATGGTACGGAAATCTCTTCTCAAGTCTTCCGTAGCCTCCTCCAGACTCTCTCTCTTTTTTTTTTTTTAATTCTGCAGGATTTTCTGGTCAGGGCACCATTCACCCTATTCCAGTCTCCCAAAGATGAACAAGATTTTACTCTAGAACGTTTCCGGTTCCCAAAAAAGAGAGGTCTTGAAGACTGGTCTTTCTTTCTAAAGATTCCTTCCTTTCAGATGCTTACACTGCAGAGTCTGTTTTCCCTCTTCCGTAGTATTTTGTGGTCTCCCTAAACCTAAAGGATGCCTCTCTTCACATTCCCATTCACCCTTTATTCAGGAAACTTTTACATTTCTCTGTTTCTTCCTCTCACATTCAGTTCTCTTCTTTGCCCTTTGATCCTTCTATGGCCCCAAGGGTGTTTACCAAATGTCTGGTCCCTGTCATAACCTTTTGCATGTTTCAGGGAGTCCAGCTATTCCCATATCTAGAGGACCTGCGTCTTCACACTCCCTCTCAATCCAGGCTTTTGTAGTGTATGAACTTCACCTTGCTAATTCTGCATAGTCTGTGATTCACCCATCAATCTCAAGAAGTCAAGTTTGACTCCTCCTCTAGACCATGATTTTTCTGGGTTGCAGAATCCAAAACATTCCAATATTGGCTTCTCTTCCTTCTTCAAAGGTTCTGCCTCTGACAGCCTACTTCCAATCACTGCTTCCCTTTCTCTCATTTCTGCAAGGGGATTTCTCAGAATCTTGGGGTTCATGGCATCTACTATTCTCATGTTCCCCTTTGCCAAGCTTTACATGAGGAAACATCAGTGGTACCTAAAGACGATTTGACTCCATTGTCACCTTCTGTAGTTTCCAGTTCCCTTGCTTCCTACTTTGTCTCACTCGAGTTTCAGTGGTGGATTCAGCAGATTTGCTTCAGTCCAGGACTACCTTTTCAGACTTCTACTCTTACTCTAGAGCTGTTCACAGACCCTTCCAGTCTTGGGTGGGGATACTCTTCCTACAATCTTGAGGTTTTGTGTCTATGGCCCCTCATCAGAGGTCAGACCAAATGAACATAAAAGAAATATGGGCATTCATTCTTTCTATTCAGGCCTTCCATTCATTTTGGTCTCCCATCCCTTTAAAGGACTTTACAGACAACACCAAAGTCATGTGGTACATCAACAAACCAGGGGGTGGAGGACAAGGTCTTGTCTTATTTGCAGACTAGCCCTTCAGGCCTGGGATTTGACTATCTGCCATCAGGTAACCCTTTAGGCAGTCTGCAGCCCTTCAGAACACAGCTTTGTGGCAGACTCCCTGAGCAGGCCCAGGATGCAACCTCATGAATGAATGCATCACAGAGAGGTGTATCTCAACATAGTACTTTGGTGGTGTATTCCTCGAGTGGATCTTTTTGCCTCCCATCTGAACAGGCAACTTCCTTGCTTCTGTCCCAGAGTCGCAAGTCCTGTGACTTGGAAAGTGGATGCCATGTCCTTTTCTAGGAAGGGAGTGTTCCTGTATGCTTAACCTCCTCTTCCTGTACTTCCTAGGGCCTGCAAAAGATCAGGAAGGACTCCCAAAGAATCTTGCTGATGACTCCCTGTTGTCTCAGACAACTGGTTTCCCCCTTCTGTTTCACCTGGCCAGGGGCAGTCATCAGAAGTTACCTCGCCAGATGGATCTTCACACACAAGATAAGGGGTCTTTCACACTCACCCTTACTTGTCCACTCTTCAGTTGACACTTTGTGATAATAAGATTTTGATCCCATTTAGACACCACTTTTCTGGGGACATGCCTAAGGTTTTGCAGGAGGCCAGGAAACTCACTACTAGAAAATGCTATATGGCTAAATGGAAAAGATTTTCTGTTTTGGTGTCTTAAGCATCACCAGGTTCCCCTTCCTGTGGGGGTCACAGTGGCTTTCTTTCTTGTGTAAACTTCTCCATGTTTGTTTAGCATATTCTGTTAAAGCTCACCTGTCAGTAATCTGTGCTTGGCTGCTTTTGAACCCACCATTGGCCTCTCGTTTTGAGGTCAAGCAATTCCTTGAAAGATGTCCCTCGTATCCGGCCACCAGGAAAAACCTATTCCTCCGTCTTGGGACCTTAATTTTGTCCTTGAAAAACCGACTCAGGCCCCTTTTAAGCCCACCACCTCCTCCTCTTTGCAACACTGCACCTGGAAGACTGTTTTGTTGGTTGCCCTTATTTCAGCCAAGAGAGTTTCTGAAAGTTAGGCGCTGATGGCCGTTTCTCCCTTTTTGATTTTTCAAAGGAGCAAGGTGTCTGTCTGTGAACTAGTCCTTCATTTACGCCCATGGTGGTCAGTGAATTCTCTTTTAATCAATCTGTCCAGCTTCTTTCCTCCTTTTTTTTTTTCATTCTCTGCAGTCTACTAGCAAGAAGGTTGATGTTCTTCGTCTTCCCTTGCTGCAGTCCTGACTATTGGGTATAGTCCGCGTCCCAGTCGGCCCGAATACCAGAGTATAAGGCTGACGTCGGTCATGGCGCCTTAGACTGACGTCAGTACGTCAGGGTACTAATGCGCATGACCGACGTCATTTCCTCAGTCTTTTTTGCCGCATGGTCCGATGCAGAAGCAATTTTGCGAGTGCAGGTTGGCGTTCTGAGATTTTCCGAAACCGGAGTTTCAGACCGAAACAGAGTTGGCTAAGTAACCCCGTTGGGGAACATTTTGGTTTTTTCTTGCCTCAGTATTTAACCGGATGTCAGAAAAAGTGAATAACTGTATTTCTTGTGGGAAGCAGATACCGCATAGGGATTATCATACCTTGTGTATACCTTGTTTAGGGCCTGAGCACGACGTTGTTGGTTGCCGCTCTTGTGCTAGATTTAACAAGCGCACTATTAAGAGGAGGCTTGATTGTGCTAGGTTAGTGTTTGGGAAGCGTTGCAATTATAATATGCCGTCGGATGCTCCGCCCGCTTCATCCAAGAAGCGCAAGGACAAAACAGTGAAGCCTAGGGGTGAGGAACCGGCAGTCCCGGACGTCGGTTCTTTGGAAGGCTCAGGGGAGCCAGAGGTTTTGCCAGGAGTCTCTATGGAGTCTCAGGCAGATACTTTACTGTTACAGGATGTGCCCTCTCAGGAGGTAGGCCAGGCTGAGGGGGCTTCTCAGGTGACTGTTCTTCCCTCTCTTCCCAAGGTAGTTAGGGCCTCTCCTTCTGTTGCCAAAGCTTCTTTTAGAGGTAGGCCAAGTTCAGCTTCTGTGGGGGCTTCTCCTAGCATTTCGGGCTCTGTGCCTAAGAAACATATGCTTAAAATGGCAGAAGATTTGATTACTCTGATTAGAGGTTCTATGCCCCCGCCTGATAAAGAGGCCTAGGGTGGAACAGGAGTTTGATAGTTTTGAACAGTGTTCACAGGCTTCAGAGTCTTCTGTGGAAGACTTGCAAGAGTTTCCTGCTTATTCTGATTCTGATGTGGATGATTCCACTCCTACAGCTTCTCCTCCTGAGGATTTTTCATTTTCAGAGACTCTTCACTCCATGAGGGAGCATTTTAAATGGGAAGGCCAGGATTACTCTGATTCCAGGAAAAGGCTTAGGGAATTCTTGTTTTTACCCCAGCATAGGCCCTTAGCTATTCCTCCTGTGTTGAATGTGGTGGAGGATGTTTTTGCAGAGGCTTCCCTGAACCCTGACTCCTTGCCTCCTGCTCCTGTTAAGCCTGATAGGTATTATAGGGTGCTCGAAGCTCATAAGTATTTGTTTAAGAGTCCCAGGGCGGACCCAGAAACTGTTTCTCAGGGGCCTAAAGGTGTTAAAGCTTCTGTGGTTAAAAATCCTGTACCCTCTGATAAAGAGGCAAGGGCTTTGGATAGGTGGGGTAAGAAAGTATATACTTCTTCCACTCTAGCCATGAGGGCGTTGAATTGTCAGTTTCATATGCTGAAATATCAGAATTATCTCCTTTCACAATTGAAATCTAAGGTGGATGCTTTGGCGGAAGGTATTGAGTGTAAAGAATTGCTGGATTTGGTTCATGTGTCTGAACAAGTGGGTAAGCATTCTTTGCAGTGTGGTTTTGATGCTGTTCAGGCCTCCTCGAGGGTGGCTGCTACTAGTTCTGTTCTTCGCAGACATGCCTGGTTGAAGGATCAGAATTTAGCTGAGCATGTTAAGACCAGGATTTTGGATGCTCCTTTACAGTCTGATGTGTTGTTTGGACCGCCTGTGGAAGCAGTTTTAAAGAAAATGGAGGACAAAGCTAAGTCTATGCAGACTGTTAAAGATTTTTTGCAGGTGCAGCCTCCGAAGTTTAGTAGAAATTGGCCTGCTAAGGGGTGGACATATCCTGCTTATGGCTCCCAGTCTAGGGGTAGGTCTAGACGTGGTAGGGGCAGGGCTCAAGGTTCGTTTAGGCCTAGATCAGACAGTTCACCTGCTCAGACTTCTGGTGAGGGCAGGGGTCAGTCCTTTCGTAAGCAGAACCAATGACCTGCCTTTTCAGCTGCCAGTGGACTCTCGTCTGGCAGCTCCTTTGGGAGGAAGATTGTCTCTTTTCAAAGAAAATTGGGATTTCATCACTCAAGACAGATGGGTGCTGGATATCATTCATCACGGTTACAGATTTTATTTCCACACAATGCCCCCTTTCAAAGGCATGCCAGATGTTCCTCCTCCACAAAGAATAGAGGCTCACAAGCAGGTTTCTCAGTTACTCCAGATAGGGGCCATTCAGCCAGTCCCTGTATCAGAAAGGGGCTTCGGATTTTATTCTCGCCTGTTCCTAGTACCAAAGAAGGGGAACACGTGGAGACCAATTTTGGATTTATCTATCCTCAACACTTATCTGGACATTCCCAAGTTCAAGATGTTGACGTTACAGCAACTGTTGCCTCTGCTGGGCAAGGATCACTGGATGGTAACTTTGGATCTCAAGGAAGCCTACCTTCATGTGCCTATAAGGCTAAGTTGCAGAAAGTATCTGCGATTTCGAACTGGAGATTTTCATTATCAGTTCTCTGCATTGCCCTTTGGCTTATCTACTGCCCAGAGTATTCACAAAGGTTCTGGCTCCAGTGATAGCTTACTTCAGGCTTCAAGGCATTCAAATCTATCCTTACTTGGACGACTGCCTGATTCTGGCTCAAGAAAAGGAAGACCTTCTACAGCATCTGGAATATGTCATAGCAGTGCTAAGATGCCTAGGGTATTCTGTGAACGAAATAAAGTCCAGTCTAGTACCCTCTCAAGACATGTGCTTTCTGGGTGTGAGACTGAATACAGCAGCCCAGATGGCCTTTTAACCCCGGACAAACAAAAGAGTCTGTCACTTTACTTCCATCAACTATCTCATCAGTCCGTGCTGACTGCAAGGACAGTCCTTCAAGCATTAGGGTTCATGGCATCTTGTATTCTGGTGCTTCCCAATGCCAAACTGCATATGAGGAAGCTGCAATGGTATCTCAAAAATGTATGGACACAGCACTGCCAAGATTTCGACACTGTCATTCATATAATACCTTGCCTTCAAAAGGAATTCTTGTGGTGGGCTCAGGAATGTCACCTAAACAAGGGACTCTCTGTGACCCGGCCAGAGGCGAGTCAGATTTTAACGACAGATGCCTCGGACACTGCATCTAAATGGAAAGTGGATACAAGACAAGTGGCCTGCCAGACTACAGCATCTACATATCAACATGAAGGAGATGTTAGCAGTCCAGTTTGCATTGACGGCGTTCAAGGAGTTACTTCTTCCAGGGCAGGTGTTGATTCTAACAGACAACACAACTGTCATGTGGTACATCAACAAGCAAGGGGGAACACATTCTTATCCTCTATGCAGGCAAGCAATGATTTTATGGGAGACTGCGTTAAGCCTGCAACTGACTCTTCAGGCAAGGTTTCTGCCAGGAGCACAGAACTCCCTAGCAGATGTATTAAGCAGACAAATCATGGATCCCCACGAGTGGAAACTGGATCTTCATGTATTTCAGAAATTGACAGTGTCATGGGGAACTCCAGACATAGATCTGTTCGCTTCTCCACTAAACCACCAGCTGCCAAAGTATTGCACAAAGGGTTTCATCACACAGCTTGGAAAGTGGATGCTCTGTCTTTCAGTTGGAAAAACCTTCATGTCTATGCCTTTCCACCTCTGCCTCTTCTTCCAAAGGTATTATTAAAGGTCAGACAGGACAGGCCAAGGATGATTTTGATAGCTCCAGATTGGCCTCGCAACACTGGTACCCACTTCTAAGGAGTCTTGTAAAGAAGCCTCCATGGCCTTTACCTCTGATTCCTCATCTGTTATCTCAGAAGGACGGTCATCTGCTCAATGTCAAGCTTCAATCTCTTCATCTCACAGCTTGGCATATTCTGTGTTGAAGCACAGCAGGTCTCAGCTTCCTCAACAAGTTTTAAATGTGATTATGGAAGCTAGAAGGCCTAGTACTAGGAGAGTGTACGCAGAAAAATGGAAGAGATTTTTATTTTGGAGTACAGCAAAGAATTTGGAGATTTCAGAGCCTAATTTGAGTGTGGCTCTTCAATATCTTACTGAATTATTGGACAAAGGTTTGTCCTTCTCTTCCATAAAGATTCATGCTGCAGCAATTTCAGCTCACTATGATTGTGACCCACCTTTGTTTTCGCATCCTTTGTTCAAGCAGTTTCTTGAGGGCAAAGAATATAAGACCCCACGTAGAGCTCCTACTCCTGCTTGGGATCTCAATTTTGTGTTGGAAAAACTTACTCTACAACCTTTTGAGCCTGCAGCTACTGCTGAATTGAAATATTTGTCATGGAAGACTGCTTTTCTGTTGGCTATTACTTCTGCAAGAAGGGTGTCTGAGTTGCAGGCCCTTATGGCAGTAGAGCCCTTTTGGCTTTTCCATAAGGACAGGGTTTCATTACGTACTAATCCTTCCTTTATGCCTAAGGTGGTTTCTAGTGTGGCTTTAAACCAAACTATTCATTTGCCTACGTTTTTTGCAGATCCTCAAAATAAAGGGGAAAAGATTTTGCACACTTTAGATGTACACAGGCAATTGCGTTATTATTTGAGCCGGACTAAAGATTTTAGGCAGTCTCAGCAGTTACTTGTTTCTTTTGCTTTGAGTTCACAGGGCAAGCCTGTGTCAAAACAAACTATTTCTAGGTGGATTGGCTTTTGCATTGCATTTTGTTATTCCCATCATGGCAAAGAGGTTCCAGCTGGGATTAGGCCTCATTCCACTAGGGCTACTGCCACTTCAACAGCATTTCTAAGGGGTGGCAACTAAGGATATTCTGGAAGCAGCTACTTGGAGTTCAGTGCATACTTTCTCTAGGCATTATCACCTGCCTATATACTCTAAGACTAGGGCTGGTTTTGCCACAGCTGTTTTACAAGGCATGTTGTCAGCTCCTGCTACTTTATAATTTGCCAGCCTCCCTTACCTCTGCTTTGGGATTCTACCCAATAGTCAGGACTGCAGCAAGGGAAGACGAAGAACATAGTACAGTTTTGTACCTACCATAAATGTAGATGTTCGAGGATTCCCTTGCTGCAGTCCAATTTACCCTCCCTCCTTCCCTCTGTGTTTCAGGGTGGTTGTGTAGGTGAGTTTACATGCTTATATTTTTGTATATATTGCTGTATATATTGTACATGTTTTTGGTGCAGGTTGTTTTGGGACTTGTCTTTTTGGGTCTTCTGACATCTGGGGCAAGAAAAGACTGAGGAAATGACGTCGGTCATGCGCATTAGTACCCTGACGTACTGACGTCAGTCTAAGGCGCCATGACCGACGTCAGCCTTATACTCTGGTATTCGGGCCGACTGGGACGCGGACTATACCCAATAGTCAGGACTGCAGCAAGGGAATCCTCGAACATCTACATTTATGGTAGGTACAAAACTGTACTTTCTCACCTTGAATCTACATAGACAGCTCGAGTATTATTTGGATAAGACAAAGGCTATCCGCAAATCTGAACAGCTTTTTTATTCCAGGGCATTGAGTTTGGTTGTTTCTAAGCAAACTGTACTCCTGGATTTCTAAGACCATTTCATTTTGGTATTCTTTTCATGGAAAACAGCTTTCTGATTCTTTGAGGGCAGTGGCCTCTTTTGGAGCTTTCTTCAAAGGTTTGGATGCTAGATGCATCCTTGAACTGCTACTTGTTCCAGTGGTTCTCACCATTACTAAACATTAAAAGTTGGATACCATTTCCAGAATGTTGGGCTATCTTTGGCAGGCGATCCCACATGTTATGAATACTGCAGCAGTAAAAACGACATCTACTGTAATAAGATTTTACACAACTGCACTTTCTCTCTTCTTCTGGAAATGGCCAGGGGCGGTTACCACAAGCTTCCTCCTGGAAGGCATTTACTCACATGAGACCGGGTTGTTCGATACACCTGAACCCCAGCCAACTTCAGCGGACTGCGTGGATGATAATTTCTTAATTTCCTGCAAGTGCCTGTTTACTGAGGAAGTGCAGCAGTTACTAACGGAAGCAAGAAAGCCTGCTACTAGAAAATCATATGCAAATCATAGCAAATGGAGTTTTTTGAGTTGGTGCTGCCAACATAACCAGCCACCCATTCAGGCCTAGTGTTTCCTTGGTTGTACAATATTTGTGTGAGGTACTATCCTATGACCTATTTTAATCCTCTTTCATGGTTCATTTGTCAATAGTTTCAGCATGTCTACCCACGGATCCTTCTCTTTCAATGCAGTCTTATGCCAGAATGTTTTTGAAAGGGGTTTTGCATAAGAGGCATCCAGTAAAACCAGTGTCCCCTCTTTGGGATCTTCATTTTGTATTATAAAAGATAGCACTTGCTCAATTTGAACTAGCTAATCTGGCTAACTTGAGGTTCTTAACATGGAACTGTTTTACTTATTGCTGTGACCTCTGCAAGATAAGTATCTAAGTTGCAAGCTCTTGTGGTGAGTCGACCTTATCTTGTTTTCCACAGAGACAGATTTTCCTTGAGAATTAGTCCTCCTTTTTATTTACCTAAAGTGGTATCCATAATTAGTTTATTCCAAACTTATCTATTTCCCTGTTTTATTTACTGAACTTAAAAAACGAGACAGAGGATAGTTGGCATCTTGGATGCCCACAGACAACTTGGGTACTATCATGAGAGAGCTTAATTTTTCAGATCCTCGAATCAGTTGTTCTTTTCTTGTGAAGGCAAGGAGGGACAACCTGCGTCAAAACATAGTATTTCCAAATGGTTGTCAAAAGCTATTGCATTTTGTTATGCTCATCATAACAAAACTGTTACAGGTAGGGTTAAGGGACAATCTACCAGGGCCTTAGCTTCATTTAGGGCTTTTTGGAATGGATTGGATTCTAGAAGCTGCTACTTTGTCCTCTTGACATATTTTTACAAAGCACTACAAGCTTGATTCCAATTTTAAGTCTAAATCTGGCTTTGCAAGGACCATTCTCCAAGGTTCCTATTGTATTCTCGAAAGCTTAGGTTGTGGAATACTCATACATCGACACCTAATCATCGAACGCTTGCAATAAAGAACAGCCACATTATTGAATTCTTTCCTCAGGAAAGAATTTGTGTGGTCGTTATCGGGGATTTGCCCTTTCCCCAATGTAGAACGATCTCTGAATTGGTATATTTAGTTGGGCGGGGGCAGTCCCCCACTACGTTTGGGTGTGTTTATTTTGTTTCCAGATGGCCACTCAAATTCTTTCCTGAGGAAAGAGTTAGATTATGTGGCCATCCGCTATTGTAAGCTTTCAACAGTTAGGTGTCGATGTTTTTGGATTCGACAACCTAAGCTGTTGATGTTATGATATAGACACATTTTTGAGGGGTCCTAGACCCTTCCCCTTCTACCTCTCAGATGTATTAAACTAGGGTACTCTACTGATATAGCTAAGGCTACTCCGACAGTGATCATTCAAATGTCTCTTGTAAAGTTTAGTTACACAACTACACTTTCTTATACAGTTACTTGTGTTTCTAATTTAAAGTATTTTATCTCTTACTGTGGGGATAATTACAATAGTTCTGAAATTCCTGTACTTGTGGTGCCATGTCATGAGTTGATTCAGTCATCTGATCCTGAGTATAGAATTTTCTGTCTCCTGGACATTTTTGTTTGTTTGAACTGTGGAATCTGAAATAATTCCATTTATAGCTGTTTTAACTATGCATGTACTAGCACTGCCCTTTAAACTGTACTGACACAATTTGTATGCTTTTCTCAATCTACCATGACCAGAGTTCTCCTTTTACAGCTGTCTGCATTTTTCCCATCATACTTGTTTTTAGTCACACAGATTACTAGTCTCAGCTGTACCATCTGCCATAGCAAGGGCACCTGTGCTGCTTCTCTTAACAGCCAGGTTGCTGTATGACTGTTTCATCCACTGCAGGTACAAAGGGATGTTTTCTCTTACTACTCCTGAGAACTCAGCCTTGTTGTCTTAGGGTGCACAGTTACAAAACCTGGGGATCTAAATTAGACTGTTGCATGTCTAACCCTACACATTTGCAGTTTCTTCATGGCTAAACTTCCAAAGGGAAGATTATATACTACTATAGTAATCATGGAAGAATGCAACTGAACGTTAAGTTTGCTTGTGTGGATTTTCTGAATTACTTCACATGCCCTGGTCTGTTTTAGTCTTGAGAAATTAGGGTGACATCCTTGCTGATCTTGGTCCACTGTATTTTAGTTATAATAACCAACCATATCCTGGCCCTCTGTCCACAAATCCAAACCCTGCTAATCTTCACCGTTTTGAGTAACCACATTTTTGTTCTCAACTTTAAGCACATCAATGTTAAGTGTGTGTGTAACCTACATTGCTGCATGCTATCTTTGGTTTGTATACACCAGAACAGTCTGGTGGGCTTGTAATCTTGCCAAAGCCTATTATCAAAGACAAGACTATCAGTTCCTGGGAGCTCTGTATGCAAGTATGACCCTGTTTAAAAAAAAACAACCTAAGTGAATATGCGTTAAGTTGAATTTCTGATATCTTAAAATCAGAAACCTTCTTTCTGTGCTTCCAGCTAAGCTATTTGTATGCACTGGTAAACGTCTTTGGACTATAGAAGTATTTAATGTATGTACTTTGACGGATCAAAAGCTATGCTTATGAAGAAGAACATAGATTGAATATTATCCTGTCATGTAGGAAGCATAGAGTATGAGTAATTAAGTGACCACCTTCTAGTAGTAGTTGCCATTTGACACTACATTAGTGTGTCATCTAGCACAGATTCCTTCAATCAAAAATAATTTAAGGGGGTTGACTAGTTGAATACCGTACATGAGTTGCAGAACAGACTAGACTCCCTTAAAATACCTTTTATCCATTGATGACCTTTCCAGTGAGTAGTGTAATCCCGGAGGTACTTAAATCATTGGATGTGTGAAAGGGATTCTGGGTAAGGTAAAAAGTGTTCTGGATGATTTCTGAGCTTGAGGAGAAACAAGCTGAGCACAGTGTATCAATAATGAGTTCAAATGCATATAAAGGAAAGGAAAACTGAAGAAACAATTATGCAGTTATCAGTGTTGGGGTTATTGGAGAGGAATCAGAATGCTCCTAACTCAATTCTGGAACTAAATGCAGCCTCTTGTATTTGTTTCTTTTAACATCATTGTAGTAAAAAATTTTAAATGCCAGTTTTATTCCTTTGCTCGAGTAAATGTTTTAAAATGTCTGCCCTTAATATAGTTACTGTAGTTCCCCTTTTTCCAAGGTTCTATGATCTTGTAGGTTGTAAGTCTAGGGGTGGGGCTTAGACACCCACCTAGGGTGTATAGGAGTGTGGTAGAGCAAAGTCATCCATATAGAGAGAGCAAGGCCAAGTGTATGTCACAAAACAGTTGCACGTTAAGGTTTAGTGCTGTAAGAGTAGTTCAAAAATTGATACCCGTTTTGAATAGTAAAGTATTTGCTTATGGCACCATTCACTGACTCAAGATTGATAAATAAAAACATTCACATGGGAAGAGGAAGAAGCTCACTCCTGCGAAGTGTACATTATACCAAATGCGGCATTTTATGTGAATTTCTTTAAGTAGACTGGTGTGCCAAACTGACTTGATTTTTGATTTGTATATAGTATTTATTTACAGGACTGTTCAGTGAATTAGGATTGATGGGTTGGTATAATAGTTTTCAAAGACTTAAAGTAGATATGTCTAAAATGATTCCATAGCTACCTTCAAGGCAAGAAGGAGCACAGTAAAATATAAAAAGTTCTTAACTCAGTCTTCTTGTGAAGAAAGTACTGGAAGGATTTATTGTAGGCCCACCACTGTTAATTTTTTTTAACCAGATTATTGTAGAGTATGCAGTGACACCCCACACTGGTTTATGATGGAGGTGTTGCTGCCCTTATGCAGAACTGGCTTTTGTCTAGCCTTTATCTTACCATGAAAAATGGTGTTGAGGTATTGGGGAGTTAATACGAGCACTAAAATATCAAATGCTTTATTTCTGCTCTCAAAGATAAAGAATCAACCACCTCCCTACCACAGCTGTCGTAACTGCATGAACCGATTGTCAAAATTGTTGAGACTCTTCTGTCTGCATGTCGGAGAGGGTTAAAGCCCACATCTCCCTTTAATTTAGTAGCCCAGGAGCTGATGAGAATTTTAGGTGAAAGCAGCTGATACCAACTCACCTGCCATGGGGAGGAAGGCAGTCTGGACACCAGGTGACTGGTTCAGAACATTAAATGGAGACTGAGCTTGCAACTGTTGGGATTGTGACATTCACACCTTCCAAACTTTGAATTGTACACCAGCTGCACTGTTGTGTGTGCATAGGGGTGCTATTACAGGAAGTTTGCAAATGTCAGGATGCTGTAGTAACTAGCAAGTAGCCTAGGAAGTAGATCTTCTATGTCTGTCCCCGGATACCTTGCCCTTTCTCTGGACTGCTCTTCCCAGAACACTGTCTTAAAGAAGAAGTTTTTGCTAGAGCTAAACTAATCTTTGGTGACTAGAGAGCAGCCCCCCCCCCCCCCCCCGCGTGAGGTCTCCACGCTGGCCAGTAATCAAGGAGCCTGAATCCTCATAAATGACACTAGAGAGGGAAGTTCAGTTGGAATGCAAATGGATACACACAGTATTTCCTGATGCAGGCCTCTCTGCATCCAGCACAGTTTCCCTTAAGAGCACACTCAACCCCGGGTCTTTGTTTTTCTCTCTCTTTTCCTAGGTCCCCAATAAGGCTCCCCACTGGCACAGCTGTAGGGTAAGTCCTCAGCCAATATATTTTTGCACTACTTCTCTTTAACAGAACATCGTAAACATCTTTTTTCACACCACAGATGTGTAGCTTGTGTATCTGTTATGCTTTGTTACCTATACATATAACTTTGTATCTGTTTACTTTTGAGTGTTTTCTGTCCAAATTGACTATAAGACTCTCATAGTCACGCATCTTGTGCATTCCCCATATACCAGGGTAAGCAAGAGGTCAGACTGTCATTTATGCAGCTGTTAGGGTGTTTTTCTGCTGCCCTAACTGCACTTCACATGCCCAGTTACACAGCTGAGTTTCAGAGTGCAGTGGGCATCATCACTCCATCCATAAGTGATGTAGCTCCTGAAGATATCAGTGTCCCTTTGAAACTAGATGTTGTTCGTGTTTCACTGTTGCAGTCATCACATTTGGGTTATCCCTGCCAGGGTAGCCCTCTGCCGGCTCGAATACCAGAGACTTAGTATTTCTGCGTCGGTTGCTATCGCTTCAGGACTGATGTCACGTCATTAGTAGTATAAAGTAAGGCAGCCAACACCATTACATCAGTCATTCTTGCCATGGAGCTCGAAGCAGTTCACACGAGTGCCGGTCGGCTACTACCTGAGTTTTCGTCTACCAAACTGAAGTTGAAATCTTCTAAAGCTAAGTACCCTGTTGGGGATCCTTTTTTCTTGCACTAACCGATGTCAGAAAAAGTTAATTCTCGCCTGTAGAAAGCAAATACCACACCAAGACTTCCATTCTTGCTGTGTCTCTTGTTTAGGCCCAGGCCACGATGTCCCCATCCGTCGTCGGGCCCTTATTGTAGCCAGATATTTTCGCTTACAGTCCTTGAATTCCGATATGGCTTCAGTAAGCCATCCGACAGCAGATCTTCTGAAAAAATGTAAAGATAAAGACAGAGACAGACTGTACAGGTCCAAACCTACTGACGATGCGTCCACTAAGCTAGTCGTCAGTTCTCCTGTCCTCAGTGAGCCCCTGATGCCCGCTTCTGTGGATTCGCAGGCCGCTACCGAAACCCTTTCGGAGTCCCATATGCCCCAAAACTCTTCTTCAACTAAGGATCCTGTGGTCCATCCCTACCTTGGATGGGTCTGGAGCCACTGAGTAGGCACTGGCTTTCGAGGAAGCCCTTTGCACTACCGATTCTCTACACAAACCAACGTCTTCTTTCATGACTACCATTCTTTCAAAAACGACCGAGTTTCTAAGGCCCAGGGTACGAACCACACCCAAGAAACCAACGACCCACTCTCAGGCGCCTGCTTCCTTGCCTCCATCTCAAATGCTTAAAATAGCGGAAGACCTTATCATGCTGATCAGGGGAAGCCAAGCTACCCCCTCCAAAAGGAAAAGAGATCTGTCCCCTGTAGTTTTGTTGGAACAAGAGTCAGATGAGACTGATGCGTCTGAATATGAAGACATGCAACCCCTCTCTACTTATGAGGATTCTGATGCAGAGGATTCCATTCTTTCAGCCTCTGCCCCAGAGGAGTTTTCCTTTGGGGAACCCTGCATACCTTAAGGGAGCATTTCCAGTTGGAGAGTCAAGACTACCCTCAGTCTAAAAAGAGACTCTGAATTCCTAGATCTTCCACAGCACAGACCCTTGGCCATCCCCCCCAGTCCAGGATGTTGTAGAGGATGTTTTCCTGGAATCCAGCTTGACTCCTGACACCCTCCCTCCTGCACCCAGAAAACCAGACAGGTACTATAGAGTCCCTGACTCTCTCAGATTTCTTTTTAAAAATCCTACTGCTGACCTTGACATAATTTCTCAAGGGCCTAAAGGGATTAAAGCAGCCTCTGCTAAGAACCCCCCCCCCCGATAGGGATTCCCGAGCACTAGACAGACGGGGTAAAAAAGTATGCACCTCAGCTACTCTTGCTATCAGGGCACTAAGTTGTCAGTTCCGTGTGCTGAAATCGCAGCAACATTCCCTGGAACTCCTTAAACAAAAAATGTCTTCCTTTCCTGCTTGGGCAGAATCTAAAGAATTACAACAGTTGATGCATTCTGCAAGTCAGGTAACTAAACACACCTTGCACTGCGGTTTTGACGACCTAGAAGCTTCTTGCAGGGCAGCAGTCACTGGATCTGTCATTAGAAGGCATGCATGGCTTAAGGAACAGCCCCTGCCAGACCATGTCATATCTAAATTGTTGGATAACCCCTTGCACGAAGATAATTTATTTGGCACTAAGGCAGAAGAGGTCTTAAAAAAGATGGAAGAAAAAACAAAATCTATGCAAACAGTTAAGTATTTCTTGCTGGTCCAGCCACCTAGGTTCAGCAGGCATTGTCCCACCAAACACTGGTCCTTTCCTGCTCCCACTAAGCCAGTCCAGCCTAGGCCCCAGGGAACCAGACCTCCCCCAAAACAGCAGCCACAGGGAATGCAGAAATATAAGCAGTGGACTACCTCCACTTCAAAAACCAGGGAGTTCTATGCCACCCCCTTATGGTAAAAGCTCAAAATGACTCACCTCCCTCTGCCCACCTTTACTTACTCCTAGGAGGAAAACTCTCCTTTCATGCAAGCACCTGGGCCACAATTACCAATGACCACTGGGTTCTGAACATCGTGTCTCATGGATACAAATTTTCCTTCCACATCCTTCCAACCCCAAAAGGGTTCCCAGATCTACCACAAAACCAGTTAGCAGGGGCTCAAAAGCAAATCCTTTCCCTACTCTCTATGAGGGGAGTAGAGCACGTTCCTGCAGAGCCCAGGTTTCTACTCCAGACTGTTACTGGCGCCCCATCCTCGATCTATCTATTCTAAACACCTTCCTGGTGATCCCGAAATTCAAAATGTTCACCCTCGAGCAGCTGCTACCCATGCTGTCTAAGGATGCTTGGCTAGCCACCCTAGATCTAAAAGAGGCATGCAGGAAATATCTCCGTTTCGGGGCAGGATCTCAACACTTTCAGTTCTCTGCGCTTTCCTTTGGTTTATCTATTGCTCCCAGAGTTTTCACAAAATGTCTGGATCCAGCCATTGCCTTTTGCAGACAAAGAAATATTCAGATTTACCCATACTTAGACGAGTGCCTTATTCAGGCAGACAGCCAGGAAAAGCTGCTCAAGCACCTGGCCTTTGTAAAGACCCTACTAACCTCCCTAGGGTACACAATCAATGAAAAGAAATCCAAACAGGTGCCCACCCAAAGGATTATCTTCCTGGGTGCAAGGCTGGACACAGCATCCCAGATGGCATACCTTACACCAGAGGAACAAATTTTCCTGACAGCCTACTTCTCTCAACTAGCCACCAGGACCCAGCTATCTGCAAGGAAGATCCTGCAAGCTCTGGGGTTCATGGCATCTTGCATACTACTCATTCCATATGCCAGACTGCATATGAGGAAACTTAAATGGTACCTAAAACGCCTTTGGTGTCAACACTCTCAAGACCTGGAAACTCTTCTACCTATAATTCCTTGCCTCAGAAAAGATTTTCTTTGGTGGGCAACAGCATGCTCCCACAACAAGGGACTGCCTTTCTCACCACTCCCCACCGCCCAGACCCTCACCACAGATGCATCAAACTATGCTTGGGGTGCACACTTGGACGGCAGGTGCATACAGGACCAATGGATCCTGCAGCAAATCCCTCTGCACATCAAACAAAAAGAGATGATGGCTGTCGAGCATGCCTTGATAACTTTCAAACCCCTTCTCCATCACTGTGATGTGGTATATCAACAAGCAGGGAGGGACTCACTCCTACCCTCTATGCAGGCTGGCCATGACCCTTTGGCATACTACAACCTGCCATGCAACTACACCCGTTAGCGCAATTCCTACCAGGCTCTCTCAACTCTCTGGCAGACCAATTAAGCAGAAGTCTTCTGGACCCACATGAGTGGCAGCTCAACAGAAGAATCCTCACCCTAATAACTCAGAAGTGGGGCACCCCGAAGGTCGATCTCTTTGCCTCCCACACCAACCATCAGCTCAGCAAATTCTCTACCAGGGAGCATCACTACATGACTTGGAAAGTGGATGGCTCTGTCCTTCCCCAGGGTCAATTTGTTGGTCTATGCCTTTCCTCCACTACCTCTCATCCCCAGGGTACTGCTTAAAATAAAGGAGGAAAAACCAAGGACCATTCTTATAGCTCCAGACTGGCCTCGGCAGCACTGGTACACCTTGCTGCACAGCCTGTCCCCACTGCCCCATGGCATCTTCCTCAGATTCCAAACCTCCTGACGTAGAGTGAAGGGGAATTCATGCATCACCAGATGCCCTAGCACCAGAAAGTCTTATGCTGACAAATGGAAAAGGTTCTGTACCTGGATCCAGGCTAAGGGAGCCAATATGGCACAGCCCTCCCACCCTCTCATCCTGGATTACTTAGCTGACCTACTACACAGTGGCCTCTCTTTCTCCTGTATAAAAATTCATGCCCCTGCTATTTCTGCTCATTTTCCCACTGAGCACCCCCTTTTCTCTCACCCTTTGATTAAAGTGTTCCTAAGAGGGGCTAGCAACCTGAGGCCACCCAGAAGGGCACCAACACCAGCTTAGGACCTTAACTTTGTATTGGAAAAGCTCACCCTGCCCCTTTTCGAACCAGCTTCTTCTGCAGAGCTAAAATGCCTCTCCTTGAAGACAGCATTCCTTCTGGCCATCACTTCAGCCAGAAAAGTTTCTGAGCTGCAAGCGTTCGTGGCTGTAGAACCCTTCATCATCTTCCATGCTGACAGGGTATCCCTCAGAACTAACCCATCCTTCATGCCCAAGGTGGTGTCCAGTGTGGCTCTCAACCAATCCATTCATTTGCCCACCTTTTTTCCTAATCCCCAGAACAAGGGGGAAAGGATTCTGCACTCTCTAGATGTGCACAGACAGCTCAGATTATATCTAGACAGGACTAAATATTTCAGAAAGTCTGATCAATTGCTGGTTAGCTTTGCTACAGGGGCAGAAGGCAAAGCCATCTCCAAACAAACCATCTCCAAATGGTAGCACACCACATCTGTTTCTGCTACAAACAACATGGAAAGCCTCCCCCCAGGGGGGTCAGGACACATACCACCAGAGCAGCCTCCACCTCTGCAGCTTTCCTCAGAGGAGTCCCCACCATGGACAACCTGGAAGCTGCCACCAGGACATCTGTTCACACTTTTACCAAGCATTACCACCTGCCTCTCTTCTCCAAATCCAGGGCAGGGTTTGCCTCTGCAATCTTGCAGAGCATCCTATCCGGCCCCTAGTTTCCTTGAGTGCCTCCACCCATTTCCTCAGCTTTAGGAATCAACCCAAATATGATGACTGCAATAGTAAAACACGAAGAAGATAGTACAGTTGTGTACACTTACCATAAATGAAGATGTTTGAGTGTGTTCACTGTTGTAGTCCTGGTTTCCCTCCCTCTATCCCCCTTTCTTATCTTTCCTTACAAGGGACATATTGGTATTTACTTTCCATTGGTGGGGTTCTTCCACCAGAACCTGGCTCCTACTTGGGGGCTCCTGACAGGTCAGGGCAAGAAAAACTGATGTAATGACGTCGGCTGCCTTACTTTATACTACTGACGACCTGACGTCAATCCTGAAGTGACAGCAGCCGATGCAGAAATACTAAGTCTCTGGTATTCAGGCCGGCTGAGGGCTACCCTGGCAGGGCTAACCCAAAAGTGATGACTGCAACAGTGAATACATTCTAACATCTACAGTTATGGTAAGTGTACACAACTGTTCTTTCTCCCACGAGGTCTGCAGCCCCTATTTGCACTTTGGGTATGCATTCCCATACCACCTCACCTCCCGCCCCAAGCCACCAAAGCCACATCACTCCAGACCTTTCCTACATCAGCTGCAGTAGGTCCCCAAGCCACTAATCTAGTTCTGGTTGCCAGGATCATCTTCAGAGCTTTATCCATGTATGGAAGCAAAACTGTTAACTTTACCTGTTTTCTTGTGGAATGGATTTTTGACTGCTTGCCTTCTACATGCTAAGTATCATTTATTGACTGGAATTGTATATCAAATGTTGAGTAATTGGTGTACTGTTTTAATTAATAGTGATGCAGTTAATTGCCTTTATGTTTTCTTATCTTTACAGCTGGAGTTCATTTTTTGAACCTCTGGTGATAGTTGTCTTTGGTCCATTTTCACATCTTGGTTAATAGGATCTTCTGTATATAAATTTCTCCGTCCAACACGGGTTATCAAATAGGACTGCCTCTACAGGAGCATTGCTGCCTTCAAAGCCATGGTCAGTCTATGCCTGTTCATCCGAGTGTTTAACCCCTCCAGGCCAGGGTCACCACTGACATTGACAGGCGCTGTCACAGGAGGAGAGTGAGCCTGAAAGTAACCACTGCTACACACACAGGTTGGCTTGGATTGAGTGTATGGCTGTGCACTGTGTGCAGGTTGGTATCACTTCATATGCAAGGTTTTATGGCCATCCTTGGCCATAGGGCAGCAGTGCCTGTCAAAACCGTCCTGTATGCCTGGGCTGACTGCTATTCTTGGCTCCAATCTTAACCATATCAGAAGGTAACCTATCTCCACCAACATGTTATCCCCAGTCCCACTCTCAGCAGAAAGGCATGTAAGCAAACCCTCTGCACTTCTCCCACATTATTAGCTGCTTGGGCACCTGCTAGAGCTGATCGAACTTGTGTTGCCTAAGCCATAATTGCGAATTTCCGTCTACACCTGTTGAGGTTACTCACATAAGTAATTTTGTTTTAATTTAAGAAGAATTTTTCCCTTCTTAGGAAAGGCAAGATTTTTCACTGTTGTTGGTTTATCATCAACCCTGTTGTTAGCTTTTGTAGCAGGGTTTTATCTGTTGTGGATCTAATGTCACTCAGCATTGTGGAGGTTCAAAATGTCAAGCTTCATGCGAGGAAAATAGAACATTGCTTGATAAATCTTTAGGATAATGTGACAGAGTTTTTGGACTTGGCGAGTCTCTGAGTATCACTTTTGTTCAAGGATTTGGATTGATGGCTGGTAGCAGCTCAGGTGAATGGAGACAGATCCCCTTTCCTCCTGTCTTAAGTTCTCACAGCTGATGTGCCAAACGTGGGTGAAGGGCATTCACCTACAAACTTAGTGTAAGGGCTTTGGTCACCCATTCATTCAGAATTGGGTGTTTGTATGAAAGAAATGTTGATATCAGATTTTGCCACAATGATGTTAATGATTTGTGTAAGTTGTCATACAGCAGTTAGTCACAGACAAGCACGACTGTTACAAGATGGAGAAACGTTATTGCCATTTCTCAAAGCTAGTTATGCAGGTAAGGTGCTGAGTTTTTTATTCAGTGTCCATCTGACTGCTGTTCAATTATCAGAAGACCATGTTATGCTGCTAGACCAGTTTAGCACCTTAATATGCTTGGATCAGGAGTAGCTGTTTGATTCAGTGGTTTTCCTGGAGTCGACTCCATAGTATCTCTGTTGGTTGTGGGAGAGGGAATTGCCCGCAGATGGATCTATTTTACCCCTCCATGCACCGCATTGTTCTGTGACCAGACTGCAGGATAAATCTTGCATATGCCTCTAAATCATGTTATTTGTGGAATATTTTTTTCCTTCAGAGGCATAGCTTAGGCAGATTTCCAAATTGCTAATTTTCATTTCAGAATGGCTGTACTTCTACCAGTGTCAATTGCTTCATTCTTCCCTTCATACTCCTCATTTCATAGCCTATGTACTATAGTACAGTGATTTGATTGTTAATTTTGCGGAACCAGAAGGCCTACCACCACTGGGAATTCTTACCTAAGTGGAGAAGACTATATAGTTTGTCAGTAAAAGAATCATCAAATTGGTAGGCAGAATTGCTCAAAAGTTCAACCACTTACCTTATTTCTTCACATTTGGACTGTTTTTGTACTCTTTTAAAGTACTTTGTTTTAGCGACTTATCTCCTTTGAGAGCCTGCTGTTGTCTCCCTGATTTATTGGAACCTATTCTTGAAGGGTATTTATTTTTTCACCTATGTTTTAACTTCTGCATTTGGTTTGAATTTGTTTTGGAAAGTAACAAAAACATTACTTTTTGCCCAATGTTAACATTAGGTATTGCTCTTAGAAGATTGGAAACCGACTGTTTGTGGGACAGTTCAGCAAGAGTCAGTGCAGTTGGTTCCCTGATTTTGTTTGTCGAATTTCTTTAAAGTGAGAGTGCACAGTCTTTGATACAGGAGAACAATCCTGCACATAGAGTTCAGTGCGTTTCCCTTGCTGTTGTGGTGGTTGATCTGCAGAGTTGGTACAGCAGCAGATGTAAGGCTTGCCCTTCCTGACAAAAATATTTCTAAAATGAGATTTTCTTTGCGTGGAGTATACAACAAACAAAACATTGGCATTTTCAAGGAACTGTTACTCAGGGACTTCAAGTTAAGATAAATCATTAAAAAGAAATTCACCAGCTGCATCCCAGTGAGTTGGCTGTCAGATTGCCATCAGTAAGACAGACACAATTCAAGGTATTATTTTGCCACTCATTTATTGTCTAGATCGTTTTGAGAGGGTTTCTGCATTGCATGGCTTCTTGGAGACACTATTAGCATGCATCTCCAGTACTTAGAGTATTAGGAAATTGTGTGAGGTTTGCTTTGATGTGAGCAAATTGAGTAATTTTAGTGGTACATTCATTGTTTTCTGCTAGTTAAATTATATTTTTATACTTCTAAAATAATTAATTCCAAGTCAGTTTAGAGCTTTCTGTGCTGAAAGTGTTGCTGTTTCTCTATCCTTTAAAGCTTTATCAGTGACAAGTAGCTGTGCGGCGGTGTCTTCAGTTCATGCCTTTAGTAAACCTTACCAATACAATTAGCAGCCCAACACAAGGGATTTTTTCTGCAGTAGTCATTCAAAGTTTATTGGTTGGGGAATAACACTGTATTCTATCCACAGGTTACAAAGAACAAAACAGAAAAAATGTAATACAGTATTGTGTGGTGTTGTCCAAACCAGTAAGTTATCAACTTTCTTCTTTCAGTATTTTCCTTTCATTGTCCTTTATCCTTCTAGTTTATTGTTTATGGTCTGTTTCATATTGTCCATGTTCAGTGATCTGGATGGGTTTGTATGACTACCTTGTAATTTTGGTTGCCTATAACTTGTGGGGCCTCATATGGTGTTGCTCAACTTCTTTGCACAGGAATTCTGGACAAGGTCCCAAAATCAGGGACAATTTTTAAATATTACTCAAATTCACTTAAAATGTTCATAAAACAGGTTTTGTATCCACATGCATTTTCTGAACAATAAGAACACTCTAGCATGCAGCATTGACAGATTGTAATCCTCAACAGCTGATCTGAAAATCAAATTATTTTTGAGAAGCAAAGCAAGCATATGAGGGAAAATCAGGGATGTTGTGCAGACTTTTGGACAGTTTTCAGGTATTTTGATATATGGAGTCGTACTGTATATGGATGTCCATAAAATTTTTATGAGCATACCTTTCGGCTGTCCAGATTTTCTCCTCATATTTTTGGTCTGTTCCTCAAGTTTGCATTTTTCTAGCAAATCAGTGAGGATTGAATTCACTAAATATTAGATGTTTGAGTTTCAGACTGTGTCCTTCAGAAAATACATGGTAGCACAAAACATTTTATTCTAGCAATTTTAAGTTTTTAATAGCAATATTTAAAAATTGTTCATATTTTTGGGCATTTGCCCCCATTGTTCTGGGCTTTGTCAAGATTTCTTGTACTAAGAGGTTGAGAGCTATGGTTATGATCTTGACTGTTGCCCCTTTCCAGCTATGTTAATGAAAGGCTTTTTATATTTCCTGATAATTCACTTTTTGATTGTATTATCCCAAAAGAAGCAGCTGCTTTCTCCTGCCACGAGATGAAAGTGATGGAGAGTTTGTGTTTTTGCTTTTTGCTGTTGAATGAAGTCATACTGGAAAGGTTTAAAGTATTAGACAGGATGAAACACGTTTGTAATAGTTGTGGAGGCTATGGCTCCAAAAAAGCAGAGCCTCTGGTCCCTGCAGTCTGAAGATGTGCTACCTAGTAGCAGCTTTTCTAAACTGCAACCAGCACAGAAAGAAAAGTAACTGCTGAGGATTTGGGCTAGACAGACACCATAAGTCATATAGGGTATTGAAATGGGAAAACAAGAAGGAAGTTAGTTTTGTGTTACAGTGACAGTGAATTATTCACAACTGTAATTTCCACTTCCTGCAAATTTAAATGGTAGTTTTCATCTCAGCTGTCCAGTAGATCCATGTAGGTAACATAGTTAAATCTTGGCTGAACAGTTACATTGCAGTTTTGTCATGATGTGATCTGCAGTTACCTAAATTTATAGATATGTCAAAGCAAAGTATTTATACCCAAAAGAGGAATGTTTTGTCCATCAGGCATAATTGTTTAAAAGGGAAAGGTGTTAAATATGCAAGTTTGTTGTATCTTGATGCACACATGGTTATGAATAGCTTAAGGCTGTATTTGAGTGTAGTTTATGATACTGTGGAGTTGTACACGTTTTGATATAGAAACATTTCTGTATTCCTTTAAGTGAGTTGCTTTACTTTTCTAATACTACCTGCTTCAATTTAAAATATTCCATGCAAAAATGTTAAGTCTTTCTAGCAAAAATTAAGACCTTGAAAAGAGAATTGTGCTCTTCAGTTAAACTGTTAACCACCAGTTGACCAAAAAAAGTAATTTAAAAATTGCAATAAAAATAAGATATTTGATAAAGAACTGATGCTTAGAGTAGTCTCCATGTGTGATTTGGGCCACACGCAGGGACAGAGAGAAAATGTATACAGGAATTGATTATAGATTGTATTCAGTAAGTTGTCAAATGTATTTAATTTGAACCCGTTATAAATTCATAAAATTGTAAAACAGAGGCAAACTACCATTTACACAGCTGATTTTTCGAAGTAGGCCAAACAAATGTAATTGTTTCAAAATAGTGAGAGAGAAAGGGAGTGCAATTGCTGTGTTGATACTGTGAAGGGTTATTTGGTTGCAGTAGTATGGAATTTGAATCATTAACAGCCATGCGATTCAAAAACATTTTAAAGGAAAAGGTGATATGGTATCCGACTAGTCTCGTTTCCCAAAGCCTGTCTATTTACCTAGTGGCATCTTAAGGTCAAGGGTGTCAGTGTTTTGGCTTCAGGGTTTTTAGTAGTGGATCATTTTTCCTACCTGAAGACTGATTTTTATCTCTTGTCGCATTGACTAGACTACAGAGAAGTACTGTGTTGTTTCTGTGAGCCAGGGAAAGGGAACACATGTTTGCTTCCACTGGCCTTGGGGAGTTAAATTTTGAAGAAGTGTGCAAGTAGAAGTTAGAAGTTTGTTGTCCAGTTTTTGTTGAGGGTCTTTTGTCTACAACAGTGTTAGCCAAACATTGCTGTGGAGAGAACAAGTAAAGATAGAAAAGGCCTGTAAATGGGTGGTTGCTTTTAACGCCTGTCTTGTCTGTCTCAAGCAATAAAAGTATTGTGGAGGCTGTGAATGGACTCCAGTGTTCTTGGGTTGTCCTGAAAGACTGCCTTTGATTTTGCCAAACTCAAGCTATTTACTGACTGATGTTATCTGTTGCTGTGGGATTAATTGCATTTGGTGTCTTTCTAAACATTCTACCTCCTATGATAAATCTATTCGAAAACACATAGTAAGTATAGCATTGGCTTTCATGGTATGCAGGCCTGGGTCAGATATCAGTCCAAAGAAACGAGTGGGGTAGTGGGGCTGTAGTTTCATATCTTCTGCAGTTGTGTGTGTGTGTGTTGTCTTAATGTCTCAACAGCTGAAATTCTAAAGATTGGTGAGCTGGGTTTCCAGTGTGTCAGCAGTGGAGAAAATTTGAAATGAAGTTTCAAGTTAGTCATCATGATGTCATCATTTTCCTGGTGCAGTAGGTATTAACCCTGCCTCTGAAACACTGAAAAGGCAGAAATACAGATGTTCATCACACTTGGGTTATCTGCCTGCAGGTAGCCCTCAGTCAGCCCGAATACCAGAGTCTTTTGATTTCTGCATCAGATGCTGTTGCTTCTTCCATGACGTCAGGTCGTCAGGGGTATAAAACAGGCAGACGACGCCATTACATCAGTCTTTCTTGCTGAGAAGGAGCCAGAAGCAGTTTGCAAGTGCCTGTCGGCCGCTACCTGAAATTTTCGTTTTTCGTGTTTCAAACCTGAAGTCTTCTAAAGCTAAGTACCCCGTTGGGGATTTTTTTTTTTTTTTGCTGTAACTGATGTTAGAAAAAGTTAATTGTCTTGCCTGTGAAAGCAAATACCTCACAGAGATTTTCATTCTTACTGCATCACCTGTTTAGGCCCAGACCACAACGTCCCTCACTGTCAGTTTTGTCCCTTGTTTAGCGCCCAAACCATTCATCATCTGGCTATTTTTATAGCTAAATTCTTTTGCTGTCATTCTCCATATTCTGAAATGGCTTCGGTAAGCCATCCAACTACCGATCTTCCGAAAAAGCGTAAAGATAAAGACAGACCGCTTAGATCAAAAACTGCTGACAATGCTTCCGTTTAGTTGCCAATCCGCTCGGTACTCAGTGAGGTGCCTTTGCAGCCCCTGATGCCTGCTTCTGCAGATTCGCAGGCCTCTGCTGAGACCCATTCGGAGTCCGGTATGCCGCGAGATGCTTCTTCGACTATGGAACCTGCGGATGTCTCTGCCTTGGGTGGGTCCAGAGCCACTGTGCTGGTACCGGCTTCTGAGGGTATATTCTGACCTACCGATATTCGCATTAAACTGACAACTTCTTTTTTAGCTAAAACTACAGAGTTTCTCAGGCCCAGAGTATGCACTACGCCTAGAGAACCGAAGACCAAAGTGCATGCTCAAGCTCCCTTGCCTCAAAAACAAATGCTTAGAATGGCTGAAGACCTTATCACCCTGATTTAGGGAAAGCCAGCTTTCCCCTGCAAAGAGACCAAGAATTGTTTCTTTCTGATTCTACAGACCATGAATCCGATAACTCTGAACCTTCTGATTACCAGGACATACCCTTATCTACCTTTGAGGATTCAGTTGCAGAGGAATCCATTCCCTCTGCCTCCCCTCCAGGGGATTTTTCCTTTGGTGAAACCTTGCATACTTTGAGAGCATTTCCGCTGGGAATGCCAGGATTATCCTCAGTCCAAAAAACCACTTACAAAATTTTGAGTTGCCTCAGCACAGGTCCCTAGCTATACCCCCTGTCCTGGATGTAGATGATGTCTTCATGGAATCCAGTCTTACTCCAGACACTTTACCACCGGCCCCTAAAAAACCTAACAGGTACTACAGAGTACCTGATTCTCACAAATTTCTCTCTAAGAATCCTACTGCGGATCCAGAGACCATTTCCCAGGGGCCTAAAGGTATTAAGGCTACTACAGCCAAAAACCCTACTCCTTTAGACAGGGATTCCAGAGCTTTAGACAGATTGGGTAAGAAGGTATATACCTCTGCAACTCTGGCCATCGAATTGCCAGTTTCATATGTTGAAGTACCAGCAATATATTATAGAACAGATTAAACAAAAAATTGTGTTACTTCCAGATTGTGCAGAAAATAAAGATTTACAAGAGTTAATGCATTCTGCAAACCAAGTTAGTAAGCATACTTTGCAGTGTGGCTTTGATGCCCTAGAAGCGTCTTGCAGGGCTGCAGTCACTGGATCTGTACTGAGAAGGCATGCTTGGCTGTAGGAACAAACCTTGCCAGACCATGTCAAATCAAAATTACTAGACACTCCTTTAAATCAAGTCCATTTGTTTGGCACCAAAGCAGAAGAGGTTCTTAAAAAGATGGAAGAAAAAGCTAAATATATGCAAACTGTTAAAGAATTCTTACAAGTGCAGCCACCTAGATTCAGTAGGCATTGGCCTACAAAACACTGAACCTTTCCAGCCCCTTCCAGGCCTTCCCAGTCCAAACCCAGGGGAACCAGACGACCAAGACTACGGTCTCAGGGTATGCAGAGATCTAAACAATGGAGTTCTCCAACCTCAAAAACAGGGAGTGGCAAGCCACACCCTTATGGTAAAAGTTCACAATGATTTGTCAGTTATCCTTTCCAGCCCTGTCCATCTACTTGCACCCTTAGGAGGAAAACTTGCCCTTCATGCCAAAAACTGGATGTCCATTACTCAGGACCGATGGGTTCTAAACATTGTATCCCAGGGGTACAGATTCTACTTCCATTCCCTGCCAACCCCAAGCGGATATCCAGAACGTCCCCCACACCAGTGGGCAGAGGCTCAAAAGCAAGTACATTCCCTGCTCAATATCAAGGCCATTCAACCTGTTCCAGTAGAACAAAGGGGGCAGGGTTTTTACTCCAGACTGTTCCTGGTGCCCAGAAAAGAGGGCTCTTGGTGCCCAATCCTGCATCTATCAATTCTCAACACCTTTCTGGTGGTCCCAAAATTCAAAATGCTAACCCTGCAACAGCTTCTCCCTATGCTAGTCAAGGATGTCTGGCTAGTCACCCTAGACTTATCTGCACATCCCTATAAGGGAGTCTTGCAGGAAATATCTCCACTTCAGGGCAGGCTCTATGCACTATCAGTTCTCTGCACTTCCCTTTGGCTTATCTACTGCACCCAGAGTATTCACAAAGTGCCTGGCTCCAGCCATTACATACTGCAGGCAGAGAAATATCCAAATTTTCCCATACTTGGACGATTGCCTGATTAAGGCGGACAGTCAGGAACTACTACTTCAACACCTGGCATTTGTAAAAAGACTCCCATCTTCATTGGGGCACACCATCAATGAAAAGAAATCACAATTGGTGCCCAGTCAAAAAATTGTATTCCTGGGAGCAAGCTTGAACACAACTTCCCAGATGGCCTTTATCACTACGGAAAAACAGATCTGTTTGAACAACTACTTCAAACACATGGTCACCAAAGCCCAGCTATCTGCAAGGAAAATACTGCAAGCAGTAGGGTTACTGGCCTCATGCATTTTGCTAATTCGAAACTTCAATGGTTCTAAAAAGTCTTTGGTGCCAACATTTTTAGGAGCTGGAAACAGTCATTTTTATCATTCCTTGTATAGGGGCAGAGTTCCTCTAGTGGGCAGAAGCATGCAACCACAACAAGGGACTGCCTTTCACTCAACCCATCGCCATCCAAATCCTGACTACGGATTCATCAGACTATGCATGGGGGGCTTACGTGGCAGGCAGATGCATTCAGGGAATGTGGAGCCCAGGACAAATTCTCCTGCACATCAATCAAAATGAGATGTTAGCTGTACAGTATGCTCTGACACCTTCAGATGCCTAATCCTTCCAGGACAGCTGCTGATAAAAATAGGCAACACCACAGTTATGTGGTACATAAACAAGCGGGAGAACCCATTCTTACCCACTCTGCAGGTTAGCCATGGCCCTGTAGAACACAGCCTTGAACAACCAAGTGCATCTGCAAGCTCAGTTCCTGCCAGGCAATCAGAATTCACTGGCACATGACTTGAGCAGAAATCTCCTGGAGCCACACGAGTGGAAATTGGAGCCAAACACCCTCAACCTTCTAATCCGGAGGTGGGGAACACCAGAAGTGGACCTCTCTGCCTCCCCCGAGAACTACCAATTGAGCAAATTCTGCACCAGGAACCCTCACAGCAGGGCCTGGAAGGTGGATGCCTTATCCTTCAAATGGGAAAACCTCTTAATTTATGCCTTTCCTCCTCTGCCCCTCCTCTCAAAAGTACTACTCAAGATCAGACAGGGCAGCCCAAGGGCAATTCTTATTGCCCCAGATTGGCTACACCAGCACTGGTACCCACTCTTATGCATTCTGGCAACAGTGCCATCCTGGCACCTTCATCAGACACCTTCCCTGCTGTCTCAGCAGGAGGGGACAGATTTTGCATCCACAGCTGCAAACCCTAAACCTTGCAACCTGGCTTATTCCCTGAATACTCCACCAGCAACCTTCAACAAGCAGGTGCTGGATGTCATTCTTGAGGCCAGAAGGCCTAGTACTAGAAAATCCTATGCTGAGAAGTGGAAAAGATATTGCTCTTGGAGTCGGTCTCAAGGAAAGAACATAGCTGTGCCCTCCTTACTTCAAATCCTTGATTACCTAGCAGACCCTACTCCACTGAGGCCTATCCTTCTCTTCCATTAAGGTTCATGCCTCTGCCATCTCAGCTCATTATAATATTGAGCCACCTCTATTCTCTCACCCTCTCATCAAGCATTTTCTGAGAGGGGCTAACAACTTAAGGTCCCCTAGGAGAGCACCCATCCCTGCCTGGGACCTTAACTTTGTACTGGAAAAGCTCATGCTCCCCCCTTTTGAACCTGCGGCTTCAGCAGAGTTAAAATTCCTTTCTTGGAAAACAGCCTTGCTTTTAGCCATAACCTCAGCTATTAGAGTGTCTGAGTTACAGGCACTAATGGCTGTGGAACCCTTCATTGTTTTCCATGCTGACAGGGTTTCCCTCAGGACTAACCCGTCCTTTGTGCCTAAGGTGGTCTCCAGTGTGGCTCTAAACCAAGCCTTCCATTTGCCAACCGTCTTCCCTAATCCTCAAAGTAAAGGGGAAAGGATCCTGCACTCCTTGGACATGCACAGACAGCTCAGGTTCTACCTTGACAGTACTAAGCCTTTCAGAAAATCTGACCAACTGCTAGTCAGCTTTGCTACAGGGGCAGAGGGCAAGGCCATTTCAAAGCAAACCATTTCCAAATGGATAGCACACTGCATCCATTTCTGCTACAAGCACCATGGAAAACCTACCCCACAGGGGATCAGAACGCATTCCACTAGGGCTACTTCCACCTCTACAGCGTTTCTCAGGGGAGTCAGGGACATGCTGGAAGCTGCAATCTGGAGTTCTGCACACACCTTCGCCAAGCATTACCACTTACCTATTTTTTCTAAATCCAGAGCTGGATTTGCTACAGCGGTCTTACAAGGCCTGCTAGCCAGCCCTAACTTCACTTGAATGCCTCCACCCTTCTTCAACTTTGGGAATCAACCCAAGTGTGATGACTGCAACAGTGAAACATGAAGAACATACTACAGTTGTGTACACTTACCATAAATGTAGATGTTTGAGTGTATTCACTGTTGCAGTCCTGGTATCCCTCCCTCCAGCCCCCTGTTTTTCTCTATCCTTTCTACCTATCGTCTATATGGCCATTTTTTATGGCAGGGGTATTTACTTTTTACTGGTGGTGTTCCACACCATATACTAGCTTCCTATTTGGGGGGCTTCTGACATCTGGGGCAAGAAAAACTGATGTAATGACATTGGCTGCCTGCTTTATACCCCTGACAACCTGATGTCATGGAAGAAGCGACAGCATCCGACGCAGAAATCCCAAGACTCTGGTATTCGGGCCGACTTAGGGCGACCTGCAGGCAGATAACCCAAGTGTGATGACTACAACAGTGAATACACTCGAACATCTACATTTATGGTAAGTGTACACAACTGTACTTTCTGAAGAAAATGAAAACTTAATTCATAGCTTTGTTGCTGTGACATTAGACTTCAGTAAGCTTGCTCAGTTATGATTATAGTAAATTTTGCTGTGTTGAAATATTTGATTAAATGTGATAGAAGTTGATGGCATATGCCCCACCACCACCACCATGTGCTGTGCATATGGTATGAGGCTATGGCTGAGACTTTTGAAGACCTTTTCTGAAAAGGAGACTTTACCAGAACTTTCCTGTGCTGATGAAGTTTGTCACCCAAAAATGTGCAGTGGGACAATAGAAGGACATATGTTAAGTTGTCAATCTCACCTTCATTCTTGCTGGATGGGTTCGGAGCCGATCCTTGGCTCCGACTCGGCACTTGCTAAGCTCGAGAGCTAATTTTACCAGCTCGAGGCAACCCTATATCCCATGATGCAAGGCAGAGATTACCCAGATCTCGTTTGCCGCTTCACTAACGAGGTGCCTTCTTTTACCAGCTCCAGGTAAGTGAACAGTTTTAGAGACTTTTTGTCTACCCCCCCCCTTTAAATTTATATATATATATTTGTATTCTGTTAACTAACGACTTACTTTAGCCCTATTCCCATCAGTGTTCCCTTCTTTTTGAGTAAATTATCCCCTTGTCCCTAGTTAGGCCTTAGGCCTTCCCCTACCTAAATTTTTTCCTGTCAGAGATTGTTTGTGTATGACTGTGTGTTATCCCTGTTTATTTTAATTTGTTGGACTGAGTGTTTTTGTGTGTGAGTGTGTTACTGGTGTTTCATCGACACAGTTATGTCGAAGGACACTAAGGTCTCAGGCTTCAAGAAGTGTGGCTCGTGCTGTCAGAAGATGTCTCTGACAGATGGTCACACTTCTTGTGTTTATTGCCTGGGACCTTCGCACCTGCAGGACTCTTGTGCCATCTGTCATGCTTTCAGCCCAAGAGTCCTGCAGGAGCGAAAAAATAAGCTGATATTAAGGAGCTTATTAAAGCCCAAGAGCTCCCCGACTAAGTCGGCGCCGGGGAAGCCCTCGAAACCTGTTAAGCCTTCGGCTCAGACTTCCAAGCCGTCGGCTTCAGGTTCATCCTCACCAGGTTTGAGATCAGCTCCGGCCGGAGCCGATCCTTCCATACCAGTCTCAGTATCGGCTCCATCCGGCGCCGATACTGTTAAATCCAGACACTCAGTGTCGGCTCCGGCTGGAGCTGACATATCTTTGGCTCCATTGATCTCAAAAAAGAGATCTCGATCCCTTTCAGTGGAATCTATACATTCGGCTCCGAGATCACCCTTGCTCTTGGAGCACAGCCATCAGAGCCGTTCTTCTCAGTCATCCAGGCTATCTGATCACGACCTCGAGAGAGTGGTGAGTAGACTATTAAAGACTCAGGCATTGGCCCAAATACTCCATAGCCCCATCTCAACAGACGGTAGCGATCTCACATCCACCGAACATTCCTCCTTCGACTCTCTTACAGAGCTCGGAGCCGGAGCTCCTCGGAACCGGCACCGTTGTGACTTCGGAGCCGATACCACCCCTTTCGGCTCCGTCGTCCTCTGCTCCGATTTCCTCTTTGAGACCTTCATTGGAGGGATCCAGGCGTCTGGTCTCTCTCGTCGGCTCCGAGGGGGCAAGTGGCATCGGACCCTTGTCCGACCCCGTTCTCCCTCTCGGAGCTTCGGCATTGGTGAGCTCGGCCCCGACATCTGCCTCGGAGCTTTCCCTCTAGGTGAGGCCTGGGGTTCCTATCTCTTCAGAGCGGGAACTTTCTGGTCTCTCTGATGGGGGAGCCTTCAAGGTGATGAGGAGTGTACTAGCCCCTGGGCTTAGTCAACGGACAGTTCCATCAGCTCCTCCCACTACAGTGCCTGCTGACGTCTCTTCTCACTCTCTTGCTCCCGGACCCAGAGATCCAACGCCTCAGGTTTCACCATTGGGAATATCTTCCTCTTCCGAGACTTCTCCTGATCCATCAGGGGAACCCCCGCGTAAGAGGACATGTAAGAGGAAACATCTAGACTCCCCTGAGTCTACTACATCAGATACTGACTTGGATGAGTCGGAGGGATCCCCAAGGTCATCCTCTGAGGATGTCTCATTTTCAGACATCCTTGAAATCCTTAAGCAGAGGGGGAACTGGCCCTCCCTTAATCCTTCCGAGGACGATGTCAGTATACCTGGAGGCGTTTGGATCTCGACCCTCCACCTCCTGGGTGTCTCTGCCTTTCGACCCTCTTATGGAGGTAGTGGCTCGGAAGGCGTGGTTGGCTCCAGATTCGGTGGAACCTATCCCTAGGAGACCTTCAAAATTTATTACGGCCCCACAAGATAGACAATATTTAACAAAGGGTGTCCCAGTTGATGCCATGGTGGTGGCTGCTGCCACCAAGAAGGAATTAGCTGATCCTTCAGTACCTGTCCATCCTCCTAACAAGGATTCTAGGACTATGGACAGGTACGGTAAGCGGATTTTTTCTTCAGCGACTTTTGCCATGAGATCGCTGAACTACTTATGCCACTTCACCCGCCTTCAAAGAGATGTTCTTAAAGAGTTGGGAGAAGTTTTACAGGATCCGTCAGCTGCTGGGTCTCAGGATAAGATTAGCTCACAGCTAGGAAGCCTTAACTCCATTGCTAACTCCTCCATGCGGCTCATTTCTTATGCAGCCAATGGAGCGAGTAGGGCCGCAGGCACAGGAGTGGCTTTAAGGCGTCAGTCCTGGATGAGGCTTTGTAATTTTGCAGACCCCTTCAAGGCGTCTTTCACAAACTCCCCCTTTGATGGCTCGACCTTGTTCGGTCCTCAAGTGAAAGACACTTTGACTAGATGTGAACAAGATGGCAAGACTCTTTCTGCCGTAGGAGTCCGTTTCTCCACCCCTTCTAGACCTTACACCAAAGGACAGAAGGGAGGGAAAATGTGGTTCCGCAAATCTCAAGGAGTCACGCCTGACGCACGAAGTCAGTTTACCCCCAGAGGCAGAGGGGTAAGAATAATAGACGCCGCCCTAGGGGCAGAGGTGGTCCGCAGAATCAGGGTAGCAGAGAGCCTCTCTCTGACAAACCCTTCCAGCATCCCTGAGATGTTGCCCGATTGTCCACCTTCGGAGGCAGTCGGGGGGAAAATTATCGCTGTACCCAATAGCCTGGCTTTCCCTTTCTCAAGACAAATGGGTACAGTCAATTATATCCGAGGGTTACAAAATTCCCTTTATTCAAACCCCAATTCAACAAAAGGGAACCCTTCCAGACGTTCCACCCAGTCTAAGGGAACTAGCAGTACTAGAAATATCAAAACTGCTAGTAAAAAGAGCCATCCAGCCAGTCCCAGCGGACCAAATAGGATCCGGAATCTACTCAAGGTTCTTTTTAGTTCCAAAAAAGACGGGGGACTGGAGACCAATATTAGATCTGAGCAAACTCAACAAGTTTGTAAAGAAATCAAGATTCCGGATGGTCACGCTTCAGTCCATTCTGCCCTTTCTGGGCAAGGACAATTGGATGTGCTTGATAGATCTTCAGGATGCGTACTATCACATAAAAATTCACAGATGCTCCAGAAGACTTCTCCGCTTTCGGCTGGGGACCAGTCACTTCCAATTCAGAGCCCTGCCCTTTGGACTCACTACAGCCCCCAGAGTGTTCACCAAATGCATGGCAGTGGTTACGGCTCAACTGAGCCGTCAAGGATTCCAGGTGTTTCCATATCTAGACGACTGGCTCCTCACTGCCACCACCAGGCATCAGCTTCTCCAAGCCAGAAATTACACCATTCACATTTGCAGAGGGTTAGGAATTTCTATAAATTTAGAAAAATCTGCCTTGTCGCCTTCTCAATCTATTACTTTTATAGGCGGAAGATTGGACACCGTACAACTTTCAGCAAGGTTAACAGAACGAAGGATCTTGGACATTCAAAGACACGTCCAAGTGATTCTCTTCAGCATCAAAATTCAGGCCAGATTTGCTCTGAAAGTACTGGGTCTTATGGTGGCCGCCATAACAGTTCTTCCCCTCGCCCGCTTTTACATGTGGCTTCTACAATGGATGCTATGCACCCAATGGTCTTTTCAACAGCTTCCCATGCATCACAAGATCATAGTAACTCCAACTTGCAAAAGACATCTGACTTGGTGGATATCGTCCCCTCAAATCCATCAAGGCAGACCATTTGTTCCTCTTGCCCCGGTTGCCACGGTTACATCGGACGCCTCCCTGATCGGGTGGGGGGGCATTATCAGGGCAGAATGGTCCATGGCACTTGGCAACCTTTCAAGTACCATCTGCACATAAATGTTCCGGAGATGAGAGCAGTGCTTTTAACGTTGCAAGCCCTCAACGACTCTCTTCCCCTGGGAACTATTGCAGTCCAAACGGACAATATGTCCGTAGTGTGGTATATAAACAAACAGGGAGGAACAAAGTCCTACCCACTGTGTCGAGAGGCTCTCAGACTTTGGCAATGGGCAATCTCCTCTCACCGGTTTCTGATAGCAACGCACATCCCCGGGAAATCCAACATCATAGCGGACAGATTGAGCAGAGCTATTCTCATGCCTCACGAGTGGTCTCTCAGTCAGTCAGTGACGGAAGAGATTTTTCAGAAGTGGGGCCTTCCTTGCTGCGACCCTTTTGCTACACCTCAAAACAGCAAATGCCCAGACTTCTCTCTCTTCCCCTTCCAGGCCATCCCCCCAGAGACGCTCTAACCCAAGATTGGCCCCGGGGACTTCTTTATGCCTTCCCTCCTTTTCCGCTGATACCTCAGCTAATTCAGAAAGCAACCGCATTGAGAGCCAAGTTGATTCTCATTGCCCCTTATTGGCCTCGACAGATATGGTTTCCGTTCCTACATCATTACCTCTTGGTACAGCCATGGCATCTGGACCTGGTTCCAGATCTTCTGACCCACCAGTCGGGTAAACTGCACCAATCCATACCTTCTCTCAACCTCACTGCTTGGTTGCTCCACTTCCATCCTTAGCCAGGCTTCCTATGATTTCTAATCCTGTATGGGATATCATAGTAGCTTCCCTAAAATCTTCTACCAGAAAGATCTACACTAGTAAATGGCAACGTTTCTCTTTCTGGGCAAAAGCTAGGAACATAGAGCCCTATACTGCTCCAATTCATTCGGTATTGGACTTCCTAGCTGACATTTTTAATTCAGGATCCTCTTCTTCCACAGTGAAAGTTCAACTGGCAGCCATTTCAGATTTTCATATAGACTTTTTGGACCACAACATTATGTCACATAAACTTTGCAAGGCATTCCTTCGAGGTATCTTTTTATTGAAACCTCCGATTAGAGACCCCCCACCACAGTGGGATCTAAATTTAATTTTAACATCCTTGATTCTTCCCCCGTTCGAACCTGCAGCTGCCTGCTCTTTGAAATTGCTTTCTTGGAAGACACTTTTTCTAGTTGCCATTATATCTGCCAGGAGAGTATCTGAGCTTCATGCTCTCTGTATTCGCCCTCCCTATCTAATATTCCACAAAGACAGAGTATCTCTAAGGACTAATCCGTCTTTCTTACCAAAGGTGGAATCACAGACTAACCTAAATCAATCCATTGATCTTCCAGTATTTTTCCCGAATTATTCTGATAGAGCTGAACAAATGTTACATTATCTCGATGTTCACTGCCAGCTCAGATATTATCTGGACAAGACAAAAATTTTTAGGAAATCTGATCAACTATTTCTATCCTATGCAGAGAACAGGAAAGGCCTTCCAGTTTCTAAGGTAACTTTATCTAGGTGGCTGTCTTCTGTGATCACTTACATTTATCAGCTCAGAGGCAAAGAGTTGGTGTCTAACCCAAAAGCCCATTCTACCAGAGCTCTAGCTACATCTACAGCTTTTCAAGCTAGACTTCCAATAGACACTATTTGTGCAACAGCCACATGGGCCTCTCCTCATACCTTTGTTTCACATTACAAATTAGATTTGGTTTCCCAGAGACAGAGCAAATTTTGGTTCCACCGTTCTCAAGAGTCTGTTCCATTGAGCCACCCAGGATAGAGGTGCTAGGGACGCGGTCCCATCCAGCAAGAATGAAGGCGAGATTGACAGCTTAACATTTAGAAGTTATGTACCTACCATAACGTTCCATGTTAGTTGTCTTCTCTCGCCTTCTTTCTTGCGTCCCGCCCTCCATCCCCCTAGCCTGGTCAGACAGGGAAGATCATACATCTTCTATTAAGAGGTTATTACCTTTTTTCTAGCTGTTCAACTCCTAGTGTCACTAGATTACGTTGATCCCTTCCAGAGGGTTATGATGTTATTTAGTATTGTTATTTCTTCCTCCTGTTAAGTTGGAAGAAAATATTGCTATTTCTTTAGCTACCAAACGAGATCTGGGTAATCTCCGCCTTGCATCATGGGATATAGGGTTGCCTCGAGCTGGTAAAATTAGCTCTCGAGCTTAGCAAGTGCCGAGTTGGAGCCGAGGATCGGCTCCGAACCCATCCAGCAAGAAAGAAGGCGAGAGAAGACAACTAACATGGAACGTTATGGTAGGTACATAACTTCTAATTATGTATCTAGCAGTCCTGTCATGAGTTGATACAGTCTTTGTCTAGTATGACTGCCCCCCCCCCCCCAAAATAACCATTTTAAAATATTGAGATTGTTTTTCAGGATAGTGGTGTGCAGCTGATGAGGGTTTTTTTTCCAGCTGGAAAGATATTGCATCACAATTTATTTGTTGGCTGTTAAAAATTTCCAGCTTCACTGTGAAAACCTAGATCTCGGTCCTGTGTGATTTACTAATAAGATGCTGTTTAGTGTGGCATTTTCTAAATGTAAACCTAAATACTAGGAGGCTCAGGGCTTTATTTGGTGCCTCTTTTCCTCTCTTTCCATGTGTCAGCAGATGAGTCTGAGTTTAACCCACCTTCCTTCCCTGGCTGTTTTGGGGAGACTCCTGCTCTTCTCACCACATCCACCAAGGGAATATGGAACACAGAAAAAGCTTAGTCCTTTCCCCAGGCCTTTCTGCTTTTAGGTGTGCTTATTCCCCCGTTGTGATGGTAGTGTTTTGCCTCTTTCTTCTGTAATGAAGGGCTGCCGTTTGGTCTATACTCTTGGTGAGGAATCTCACCCAGTGCTTGTCAAGCTGTTTTGGGGGTGATATAGTCTTTCACAACATGTGCCCATGTACCTTTGTTCCCTAGGTTCAGTCTTTGCTACAGCCCTGATATCAGCTTCCAGGTAGTTCCCCTTGTGGTGCCCATTGAAAGTCTAAGGACCATAATTATGATCCTCAGAAGTGCACATATATGTGAATTTGAGTGAATGCATATGAAATCTGAAGTTGCAGTACACTGGAGTATTTTTCTTTGCCTGTAGTGTCTCAGTCTGAGTAATAAGTAGCAAAGGTGTGGGGGACATGACCTCCATGTCAGATATTACAGGAGATTAAGCCTTCTCTCAGAAAAAAAAAACTAAGAGGAATGTTCAAAAGTTTCCATTTCAAAGTTCACTGATAAAACTCCACTTTTATTTTTAACACGTTGGGTCTCTCAGTATGAATTCTTGTACTTATAACTACCTTGTAGGCTCACAGTCCATACAAGACCTGTTGTGCTTCTCCAGTGCCATCTCTCCTTGTGGAGTTACTGCTTGGGATTTTGCTCACTAATAGTACTCATTATGAAATTTACTTTGTATTAGATGTAACAGATGCATTTTTATAGCCCCGTGTGGTTTTGTGGGCTTCCAAACTAGCTTGGCTTAAGGTTTCATTTGAGTAAGGCTGGTATATCATAGTATGTTATCTCTCATTGAGAGAAAACTCTCTCTTGATTTGCAGGAAGTTGCTTGCTGGTAAAAATTGCACATTTTCAGGAACTGGTGGAAACTCACTTGTGTGTGTGATCAGTTTATGACTTTATTGTTATACATCATTGCGAGTACAAGTCTACACATTCCAAATTCTAATTAATGGAAAGGATAACCTACCCTTAGGATCCTTCTAAGTGGGTTATTTTTGTAGATATGTGAAAGACTGTTTATAAATCATTTTAATCCTAATTTCTTGCATTACTTTCTGATGGCATAAGTAAATGTTTGCATTATTTGTGCGCCTCTAGTAAAATGCATGTATGTGAAATCTTAAATTTTCTTTTGCCTGTATCATCTCTACCTTAAGCAGAGGTTTTTGTTAGAATTATTTTCATCAGTTTAGACTTTTTTATTCTTAAATTCCATTGTAAATATGATGCCTCTACTCCTGTGTTAGCCTTTGTAGAAAAATGTCTTGATGTTTTGCTGTGTTGGTTAACACAGAAGTATTAACGTTGCACGTTTGTCAGCAGCATCTTAACTTTAATGGAACAGATTTTAACTAGTGAGGTAACCCCTTATGTCAGATGATCACCATATGAAGCCGTCTAGAGAGGCAGTTGTACCCTTTTAAGTTTTTAAGTTCATTCTATTGATACTTGCCTTAAATTATGACACTTCAAGTATGTAATGTGTTGATGACAGGTTGCAATAGAAACATCTTTTTTACGAGCATCAAGTAATATGCAAACTTTAGATAAACTCTATCTCCTCTGTACCTTTTCATATGTGGGTAGTAGTTGAGTTTGAAAAAAAAAGCCACCAAATGGCTATTTACTTAGCCTACCATTGTTTGTCACACCAGGTTAACCGTCTTATCAAGTTTTTCATCAGACTCTGTTCTGTAAATGTGAAGATCCATGACAACACTGATTGCCTGCAGACCTTTAAACATCAAACAAGTAGTTGCATCAAGCACATTTAAAACTTGTATTTTTTATTATGACCTCCAGTATTATTTTTGTGCCTGTAAAAACTCTGTATTTGTGAAATATATCTGGTTCTGTTAGTGGGAATCTGTTTAGGTTACTTTCAGCACTGCTGCAATGCTACTCGTTTAGGCTACCTTGAGTAGTACCATACCCACAGTATCAGAAGTAGACTTGCACACAGCACTTTTGATACTGTAGAGTTTACAACATTTTGTACTGAGCTTAATGCAGTTTACCTTGAATGTGGGAAAACAGCATACAAGTCAACAAGCAAAAAGCTACTTTACTTGTTCTGTTTAAAAGATGTTCTTCCCTTTAAGAATTTTAACATTTCAGAATTCAAGGTGATCACTGTCCAGTCTTCCAGTTTACATACCTCATTAGTACAAGTGAAAAGCCAGGGCAGTTTTCATGTTTTTTTTATACTATCTGAAAAATTGGCAACATTACTAAAACTTTGTGGGGAGGTTTTATGTGGGTTTGGTTTTAACAGCTTAAGTTTTTAGAAATTACGTTTTCCTTTACCAAAAGTAGGTGTTTACCTGATATGGGCAGCTGTGTTCATGACACCCATTCTTCTTTCCATACACCAAATATTGTGCCTAGTCTGACCAGGCATTTAGTTTGGGAAGGAAACAACAGTCATATAAATATCTCAGAATGCTGGTTAGAGTCGTTACTAGTTTGTGTATGCAGTCTAACTGTACAGCTAGTTTATGTGCAGCAACCCCAGTCCCCACAGTGACTCCGTGACCTTTATTTGGTGTCACCTTCTCTTGTATTTCAGCCCACGTGTCTTGAATGTTCTTGGACTTTGCTGTCAATAAACGTGTCTGAAAGTGCATTCCATTTAAACAGCCTTTGTCTCTCTCTCTCTCTATACTTACGACCTTCTATTGCTGGCATTTTTCCCTTATAGAAATGCATATCTCTTCAAAAGGTGTGACTAGTAACTACATGCAGTGCTGTAAGTGGGCTTCACCGGTTTCTCTTACACTGTACTACTCTCATTTGGAAAAGTTCATACTGTAACAAACTTCAGTTTTGCCTTCAATTGTAGGCATTAAAGGTGAACATACAAATATGCTAAATTTACTCCCAGATATTGCATATGTTCAAATATTTATTTTAGGCTTATCAGAGTAAGAAATGTGTAATTTTTGCATCAGAGAATGAATACTTGATGTAACGGTAGCCAGGCTAGAAATTAAGCCTATTAATATACAAGTGCTAGTTTGGCTTTGGTCTCGACCCCCCCCCCCTTTTCTTTTTAGAGTGCATTTTAATTTTATGTATTCTTGCTGGCGGTATAAATTGCCTGTTTATTACTGAACTTATAAATTCTTAGTTGAAACCACCTTCAAATGATTTAACAGTTTATGTTTGATGTTTTGCTGTTAAATGCTGCTATGTGTGAGATACTGCATCATAAAAATGCTTGCAGCGTAGTAAAACTGCACCTTTCATATTGTGCAAGGCACTGTTATTGCAGTATTCTCTATCTTTAATTTTTTAAAAATATTCATGTGAACAGCTGAATGCCTTTAAACAATATTCACACCCTCACAAGTTATTTATTTTGTTCTCAGGGTTTAGTGGGTACATTAGTGCATATTGGCTAAAAATGCCAACTACAGAAGGAGATATTAAATCAATCATTGTACATAAACCATGACAGAGATACCTAGTCATGAACAGTTATAGCAAGATAGCAACACTAGGTTGTAAAATTTATAAATATATATATATATATATATAATTTATATGTATGCAAAGAACAAAAATGTATGAAGTCAGTAGTGATAGTAATCTTTTTTATTTTTTTAACATTTTTTACGTGCTGCATTCAGAATTTGCCAAACCTTACTGTCAATACTTTTAAGTTTTAATGTATTAGGAGGTAGCATTTAAATTCCTGTTTTGATGGTCTGCTCATTAAAGATTTTTGTCTCTATCATTTGCAAAATATTTGTAATGTTTACAAGTTATGCCTATCTGAGCTTTGTAAATTTATATGCCGTTGCCTTTTTTTATTTGTGTTTTACTGTTCTACCCTCTGTTTTCTGCTTTATATGTTATTCAGTGGAAGTAAGAGTCAATATTTTAGCTGGACAGATGGTTAAGTACTGCCAAAGGTATTTGCTGTTATCTTGGGTTATATCTTGTTTTCATAACATTGTGTTAGAACTGGGTAATAATTTAGAATATTAAGCTGTCCCTTTTTTATGTTCATCTTAATTTGAACTATGAATGCAGCATATTGCTATGTAAATCAAGTTTAATACCAACGGAGTTAATTTCACCTCTCCCTTCAAGTCTCCTACAGTGTACAAACAAGTGGACAGAATTATGTGCAGTTCCATTTACATGATGCACAGAAAACATGGCAAGTTATGTTGCTATGAAACTCTTGTATTAAACAATTTAGAGATTTGTAGATGGCACTTGGTAGGATTTTCATTTATATACTGAGTTTTTGTGCAGTTCTCATAAAGAAATAAACATTTGTAATGAATGATCTAACTGGGATTGTATTTTTTGGAATTCTTCTATTAAATAAACTACCGTTTGTTAATTTTTGCTTTGATGTACTTAGTACACAGTTTTATCTACATTGAGCTTGGCATTCAAACCATGTATAGTAGCAGTCAAGGATCTTCTGCAACTAGTTACCTCCCCCAGAACACACACACGCATACACTAGTGCATGTATCACTTTGCACTTACCATCATCGTAGGGCAAGATTTTGTGAAGCATGTATTCTTTTTAAGTACTACATGAAACCGTATTGGGTCAGTGCAGATGTTCTTTTTTCTAGTTAAAAAAAGTTCATCTTTCACTTTTTAAGCATCCGGGAAAGTAATACAACTTATCAGAAGTACTTGACTTTATTTTTATTGTTAAAGTGATGTACTTATAACAGGGGGTAGAGTGCTAAACCACATGATCCTTTTTCAGATCCAGCCCTGTTGGAACTGTTTGGTTAAGTGACTTGCTAAGAGAAGTTGCACAGTAAGTAGGCTGAGGCAGGGGGAAATCAAACCCTGGTCCCTGCTAATAGCTTATAGCTTTAATCCTCTGCACTAGCTACCAGACAGAGATGGGTTCCCCATGGTTGGAATAGGTGAGATTATTAAAATGAGCTAACAAAAGATCTGCTAGCAACTCTTGCTTTTAGCGGAGTTTAGATTTTTTTCCTAAAAACTTTCACAGTCTTTTTTGAAATTTTCTGATTATTGCTTCAGGAGAGGAGCTTGGCTTGATGCTGCCAGATTTTCATTTGCCAGTAATTTACTGGGGATATTGCTTTTCAACAAGCCTCAGTGAACTGCTAGTGATTAAAAAGCATATCTTGACCTGTAGCTCTAAAAACTTCACACTATTTTAAAAAAAAATCTGGTCATTTAGCTTTTAGACAGTGCCAGGACTTACGTTTTAAGTGATTTTGAACTTGTACCAAATTCATTTAAAGCGATGTGATAAATGACTAAATACTGAGTGAGAGAATGTACTTGTGTAGGTATGTGGTACACATGCTCTGAAATAAAAAATTCAATCATTTATATGTATATTTTAATTACTTGTGCTTAAGGTCAAATTAGAATTGCATTATTCTTTTTTAAATTTATGTATGGTTCAGGTGTTAATACCAGGTGTAAAGTATAACTTCTGATGTTAAGTTGTCCAATCTCGCCTTCATTCTTGCTGGATGGGTTTGGACCCGGTCCTCAGCTCCGACTCGGCCACTTACTATAGCTCGAGAGCTCTCTACTGGCTCAAGGCTACCACTTATCCCAAAATGCCCAGCGCCAACTACCCAGATCTCGTTTGCTGCTTTAGTTGCGAGGTTGTGATCAATACTGGCTCAGGCTTAATATAATTTTTTTTCTCTTTTAAACTCAAATATTGCGCTTAAAATTTGATATAATTCTTCTTTGGTAGTAGTTTGTAAGTTTCTTTTATTGTAAACCCCCTTATCTCGTCCTTGTGCTTTACTTAGGTGTTGTGTTGGCCGTTGCCCCTTGGTCGCTAGGCCTTCTGTTATTCCCTGAACTCGTTTAACTTAGAGAGTTCTTCCCCTCCCCCCCCCCATTTAAGTTAGAGGCTCTCCTTTAAGATCTTTATTAATTTTTAGTTTTTCTATTGTAGTTTGACCTGGTTTTAAAAAGTGTGACTCATGCTGTCAGAAGATGTTTCTGACAGATGGGCACACTAGTTGTGTTTATTGCTTGGGGGCTCTGCACCTGCAGGACTCTTGTGCTGTTTGTCATGCCTTTAGTCCAGGGGTCCTGCAGGAGCAGAAAAACAAGCTTATCCTCCGTGGATTATTAAAACAGGATTCTCCGGCTAAAGCTTCTCAGCCAGTGAAAACCAGTCAAGCCGTCGGCTTCATGTTCGGAACCAACCTGTGAGCTTGACAAACCAAGTGTGTCGGTGCCGGTTGGCACCGACAAGACTACCCCTCAGTCTGCTCCAACTGTTACTTCGGAGCTGTCTCTGAGCCACAAAAGAGCTAGGTCTCCTTTGGAGCCGATTCACTCGGTGCCACAGTCTCCATTACTTCAAAGCAAGTCCAGTCATTGCTCATCTTCCCACTCCTCGATCCTCGAGGTTATCGGATCAGGATGTGGAGAGAGTGGTCAGTAGGTTACTTAAGTCACAGGCTCTTGCTAAAATGCTTTCGAGCCCACCTCAACAGGCTTTGGCTCCATCCACTTCGATTTGGATTCCTCCTCCGACTATATTTAGTTTGGAGCCGGAGTTCATGGACACTCTGATAGTGGTTCCTTCAGCTCCGAAGACATCCTCATCGGCACCGACGTTGGCTCCGATTCTTCCTCCCATCGAGGTTTCTGGGCTCCGAAGCTCTCTTGTCGGCTCAGAGGGTGAAGTGGCACCAGACCCTTGTCCGACCCTGCTCTCCCTCTCAGAGCGTCGACTCAGTTGAGCTCTGCTACATCGGCCTCGGAGCCATTGCCCTGTGCCGCAGGGTGGTGGTCCTGTCTCTTCAGAGCTGAAGCCCTCCTTGTATCAAGACTGTGATGCTTTCAAGGTCATGCGGAGAGTGCTGTCCCCACAGATGGCTCCACTATTGGTCCCATCGGTTCCATCCCCCTCGGTGCCTGTGATAACTTCTGCTCCTCCTCCAGCCCCAAAGCGTAGGGAACCTATGCCCCAGGACACCCCATTGGGTAAACCCTCTTCTTCCGAAGCCTCCCTAGAGCATTCTGAGCAGGCTCCCTGGAAGAATATGTGCAAGAGGAACCACCTAGACTCCCCTGAGTCTGTCACCTCAGATACAGACCTGGATGAATCGGAGGGGTCCCCAAGGTCCCCCTCTGAAAGTTTCTTTTTCGGACATCCTTGAGATTCTCAGGTAGAGGCGTAGCTGGACTTCCCTAGCCCCCTCCGAGGATAAGTCTGTATACCTGGACACATTTGATTCCCGACCTTCCACCTCCTGGGTGTCTCCACCTTTTGATCCACTAATGTCTGTAGTGTCTCAAAAGGCTTGGTCAGCTCCGGATTCCACGGAACCTGTCCCGAGGAGACCCAATAAATTCATCACAACTCCCCAAGACAAACAGTTCTTAACTAAAGGTGTCCCAGTTGATGCCATGGTGGTAGCAGCCACAAAGAGAGAGTTAGCTGATACCTCTTCATCTGTCCATCCACCGAATAAAGACTCTCGTATGATGGACAGATATAGAAAGTGAATGTTTTCATCAGCGACCTTCTCCCTTAGGCCCCTAAACTATCTTTCCCATTTTACTAGGCTTCAGAGGGATCTCCTAAAAGAGCTTGGAGATACCCTACAAGATCCCACAGCTGAGGGAGCTTCAGCCAAGGTTAGCTACCCAGCTTGCGACTCTTAATTCAATAGTCAACTCCGCCATGAGGCTTATTTCATACTCAGCCGATGGAGCGAGTAGAGCTGCAGGAACAGGAGTAGCTCTTAGGAGACATTCTTGGCTGCGACTGTGTCAGTTTGCAGAACCTTTCAGAGCGTCCTTCACCAGTACCCCCTTTGATGGCTCCTCTCTCTTTGGACCTCAGGTGAAAGTCACGCTTACCAGGTGCCAGCAGGAAGGCAAGACGCTCTCTGATGTCGTAGTCCATTTTTCCACACCTACCAGACCACACCCAAAAGGTCAGAAGGGTGGAAAGATGTGGTTTCGAAAATCCCAGGAACCCTTGCCTGATGCACGTGGTGAATTTTCCCCCAGGGGCAGAGGGAGAAATAATGGCAGATGCTGCCCTTGTGGCAGAGGGGGTCCGCAAAATCAGGGTGACAGTGAGATGTTCTCTTCCAAACCCTAAAACAAAGTCAGAGTTTACCACAAAGTCCAAGTAATAAAAATACTTCCACAGTTGAAGACAACCGACCCAAAAAAGTAATGGAACTGTCTTTAATGGACGTAACAAAGATGTAAAACCAAACAGCAGTCAAAATTCGATCAAGCGCTTTCGCCTGGTTAGTACCAGGCTTTATCAAGATGTATACTAAAAAAAAACAATGCTTTATATAGTCATTTACTGGTCACATGACTTGTGATTAATTATAACTACAGATTCAATTAATTGTATTCTTAAAGACGTCTTGACATAACATTTTATGTAGACCTTAATACCTTGTGTTAAAAACCAATATTTATAACAAATATAATGTTTAAAAACATGCCTATGCATAAAATTGAAAAATATGTTCACATACTAATAAAATGTTGTTAAAAAATTCTTGTAGTTTCATATTCAAGTAAAACATTATATTTATTTATTTGTTATAATTAGTCACAGGTCATGTGACCAGTAAATTGTGTTTTTTTAGTATACATCTTAATAAAGCCTGGTACTAACCAGGCGAAAGCGCTTGATCGAATTTTGACTGCTGTTTGGTTTTACATCTTTGTTACATCCATTAAAGACAGTTCCATTACTCTTCCAAACCCTATCAACATCCCTGAAGGGATGCCCGACTGCTCAACTCTGGAGGCATTCGGGGGAAGGCTTTCATTGTACCCAACCACCTGGCAAAATATTACAAAAGACAAATGGGTACTAGCCATTATATCCAGAGGTTACAAGATTCCCTTTCATCAACCCCCTTTTGTTTCAAAAAAATCCATCCGAGATGTTCCACCCAATCTAAGGGATCAGGCAGTCACAAAAGTTTCAAGACTGCTAGAAAAAAGAGCCATCCAGGAAGTCCCCGCAGACCAATTAGGATCCGGAACTTACTCGAGATTCTTTTTAATGCCCAAGAAGACAGGGGACTGGAGACCAATTCTGGAAGTCAGCAGGTTAAACAAATCTATACAAAAAGAAATGTTCCGGATGGTAACACTGCAGTCCATTCTCCCCTTTCTGGGTCAGAAAAATTGGATGTGCTCCATAGATCTTCAGGACGTGTACTATCATATAAAAATGGACAGATGGTCCAGGAGATTTCTATGCTTCCGACTAGGGGCCAGTCATTACCAATTCAGAGCTCTGCCCTTTGGTCTCACCACAGCCCCCAGAGTGTTCACCAAATGCATGGCAGTAGTCACGGCTCACCTGCGACGTCAAGGATTCCAGGTGTTTCCTTATTTGGACAACTGGCTCCTCACTGCTGCCACTAGGCAACAACTTATAGAAGCACGAGATTACACCATCACATCCTGTGCTCAACTAGGCATCACAATAAACTTTGAAAAATCTGCTTTGTTGCCCTATCAATCTATTTACATACATAGGAGCAGAGCTAAACACAAGAAAAATGATTATAAAATTGCCTCAGGAAAGAGTTTCCATTATTCGGAAACAGGTGTCACTTCTCCTGAAGAGCAAAATAATTCAAGTCAAATATGTTCTTCAAGTTCTAGGGTCCATGGCAGCAGCCATTCTTCTAGTTCCCTTAGCATGCTTTCACATGAGAATCCTTCAGTGGCTTCTTTTCACACAATGGTCCTTCCAGGAAATACCCATGTCTCACATGATGCTAATTATGGAATCTTGCAAAAGACACATTTCCTGGTGGATAGTCTCCCCACTAGTTTCTCAGGACAGACCTTTCATGGAACCCCATCCGATCGCCACAGTGACCACGATCGATTCCCTGATAGGGTGGGGGGACATTATCTAGGGAAGACAGTCCAAGGCACTTGGCAACCTCACGAGTTCCACTTGCATATCAACGTCCTGGAGATGAGAGCGGTGCTCTTAGCGTTGCAAGCTCTTCAAGATTCTCTCCCTGCCAGGACTATTGCAATACAGATGGACAATATGTCAGTGGTTTGGTACATCAACAAACAGGGCGGAACCAGGTCTTACCCCTTGTGCCGAGAGGCCTTCAGACTGTGGCAATGGGCGATTTCCTCCCAACATTTTCTGACAGCAATGCGTATCCCTGGGACATCCAACGTAATAGCAGACAGGCTCAGCAGGGTTATCCTTATGCCTCACGAGTGGTCTCTGAATCAGGAAATTGTGGCTCTTATTTTCCACAAATGGGGCCAGCTTTGCTGCGATCTCTTTGCCTCTCCCCTCAACAACAAATGCAGCAGCTACTTCTCCCTTGTTCCTCCTCCAGGTCAGACACCCAGGGACGCTCTATTCCATGATTGGCCTCAGGGACTCCTTTATGCATTTCCCCCCTTCCCCATAATTCTAAAAGTCATTCAGAAAGCAAAATTGTTGGGTTGCAAAATTATCCTTATTGGCCCCTATTGGCCTTGACAGATTTGGTTTCCATTCCTTCACCCCCACCTTCGAACCCAGCCTTGGATTCTGGACCCAGTACCGGACCTCTTGATTCATCAATCAGGCGGGCTACACCAATCCCTCCAATCTGTCAAGCTCACAGCTTGGTTACTCCACTTCCAGTCCTAGCCAGGCTCCCCAATATTTCCCCAGCAGTGTGTGATATTGTTTCCTCCTATAAGACAAATACAAGGAAAGTCTGTGCTAGCAAATGGAAAAGATTCTCTTACTGGGCAAAATCCAGGAATTTAGATCATGTTACAGCTCCTGTACATGAGATTCTGGACTTCCTAGCAGAACTGTTTCATTCTGGTGCAGCGGCTGCTACCATGAGAGTACAACTGGCTGCCATTTCAAATTTTCATGTCGGAGTTTGTAACTCCAGCATAATGTCTCACAAACTCTGTAAGGCCTTCATGAGAGGTACATCTCTACTTAGACCCCCAGTGAAAGAGCCACTTCCACCTTGGGATCTCAATTTGGTTCTTGCCTCCTTGATGCTGCCACCCTTTGAACCAGCAGCATCTTGTTCCTTGAAGTTTCTGTCTTGGAAAACTTTTTTCTTGGTCGCTATTACTTCTGCCAGAAGTGTTTCAGAACCTCATGCACTGTGTTCACCCTCCATACCTAGTTTTTCAGAAAGACAGGGTTTCCCTGAGAACTAACCCATCTTTACTACCTAAAGTTTGTTCAGACCTCAATTTGAATCAATCCATTGAACTCCCTGTCTTTTTTCCTAATCATTCCAGCAAGACAGAATACTGATTACATCAATTGGATGTGCATAGACAACTGCGTTTCTATCTCCATAGAACTAAAGAAATGAGAAAATCAGATCAGTTGTTCCTTTCATTTGCTAACAACAGACAAGGCCTTCCTGTTTCTAAAGTAACATTGTCAAAATGGTTATTGGATACCATAGTCCATACCTACCACTTGCAACAAAAATATCTTCCAACAAAACCCAAAGGTAGCATTTAAATCTAGATTGCCTATAGATTCAATTTGTGCAGCAGCTACTTGGGCAGATCCTCATACATTCATTTCTCATTACAAAGTAGATGTGGCCTCCCGGGGCAGAGCTTCTTTTGGTTCCACGGTTCTGAAGAGACTGTTCCAATGAGACACCCAGGATTGAGGTGCTAGGGACGCTGTCCCATCCAGCAAGAATGAAGATGAGATTGGACAACTTAACCTAAAGAAGTTATGTACCTACCATAGTGTTCCATGTTGGTTGTCCTTCATCTCGCCTTCCTTCTTGCACCCCTCCCTCCTTCTCACTTCCTCGAGGATTGAGAGGAGTTTTGCAATGGTTTCACTGGCTAATTTGTTTTGTTGTTAGTTGCTTCACAACCAAGTCATGGCAGGTTTATTAATGGATTATCTTCTGTAATTATGTCTAGTGTGAGCTGTGTCAAATGAGATCTGGGTAGCTGGTGCTGGGCATTCTGGGATAATGGGTAGCCTCCAGCCAGTAAAGAGCTCTCGAGCTGTAGTAAGTGGCCGAGTCGGAGCCGAGAATTGGCTCCGAACCCATCCAGCAAGAAGGAAGGCGAGATGAAGGATAACTAACATGGGACGTTATGATTGTACATAACTTCTTTTTTCTGCTGTTTGTCCAAATTTTCAGTGATGTCTACCTCTGGTGAAATTTAACCCTCAAAAATTTGGTGGGATATGGTATTGCCCAGCTATGAGTAGATAAGGAGGATTCTGCAAAGAATTTAGGAGAATTTCCTTGTTAAGTCACCATTTTTGAACTGTAGTCCGGGATACTTTTTAGAGCAAGTTTGGTCACAAGTCATTAATATTTCCCAAATACTGTTTTATTGGAGCCTATTTGGTCACAAGTCATTAATATTTCCCAAATAGTATTATACTGGAGCCGAGAATACAATTAAAAAGGGAAAATATATAAACACACAAGTGGCCTTCCAGTTTTTAGAAGACATTAAAGTTTGCTTAGTACATAAACTGTGCCCCAGAGATCATGCTATTTTGGCTATGTTAAAGCATGGCAAACCTCTCGAATTCTGCAGTAGTCTTTTAAGCTTAGAAGAACGGTCATATTCATTAAACTAAGATAAGCAATACTTTTTTTTGGGGGGGGGGGCAGTCTTCATTTCCACCAGTCACAATTTACCATAGTCTGTCCAGTCCTGTACTGAGGAGCATTCTTGTACCTGTAGTGGTTGATGCATGCTTTGATATAAAATTCCAGCTACATAAACATATGCTTCCCACAAGTCAACTACTTTTTTATAACTTGCATAGTTTGCATCTTAATCCTTGCTGTCATTTTAAAGTTCTGTATTTACATGCCTAAGTACCAGAGTACTAAGGGTTAACATCCAAAATATGTAGAATATGCAGGCATTTCTCTTGTTGCCACAAGGAAGAGCATGACATCAGCAGATACTTTAAATGCCAGAGATTTAATCCCGTTTCTGAAATACCAGAGGGAGAAGGTTTTGCCTGATCTGCATCCTACAAAATGATGGCCATTTAGAGCTCTTCCCATGCTGGCCACCTGAAAAGCCCTCCACACTGCCCCAGGTATAATCCAAAGCATTGCCACAAGGACACTTAAAGAATAGGATAGGGTTCAACCCAGATGTAAGTAGGTTCATATTTGTCGGTCCCCGGGTGTCTTAAACTGTTTAACTAATAGGTACTCAGTTCCTTAGCAGTCCTCCTTTGTAGAGGATGAGAAGACAAGGGGTGGTCACCTCCTCTTTCCACCATAGAGAATGCATTCTAAGCTGCTTCTGCACCCACCGTCTTGTTTAATTGGCTGTAACTTGGGGTCAGTTAACCTAATCCCATGGAGTCATCCAAGACTGTCTGTTCTTGGGACTGAGGAATACTCTCCTGGATGGCTTTCAGATCCTTTTGGGTTAAGGGAGGTTGGTTGGGTCATCTTCATCTAAGAGGCTAGGCATCCAGAAGATGTTTGACGTCTATCTGTGTGCGATAGTATGCTTAAGATTGCCTTCCTTGAATGAGAGGCTTGATTGTAAGATCCTGAATGCCTATTTCTTGGGGGGAGGAGCTATTCATTCAACTCGCTCAAGACCTAATCAATGACTTTCTGCGCAGGAAGCAGGTCCTCTCCTATGGGATTGGATACTTCTACTAAAACCTCTTCTAACATGGCCAGGTACAGGAGGAGGATGATGACAATGAAGAAGCATCTTTGATGAAGAGGAATGTTTTAAAGTGACACTCAGTCTTTTTTTCCTCCATTGTTGGTTAAGGCATCCAAAATGGATGGGACACCCAGCTTGTGTCTTAAGATTGTGTGTAGTGGCAGTTCTTCAAGTTTGCTCCAGTGTGAAGAACCATCGTAAGTGACTAGTAACGTTTAGAATCAGAATCACATTTATTGGCCAAGTTTGCACACACACAAGGAATTTGACTGTGGTTTCAGTGACTCTCCAAGTATGAAAAACATACATGACATACATACAGCTGTTAAGAACAAGGCAAATGGCATGCATGCAACTGTTAAGAATAAGACAAAAAGTAAATGTACATATACATACAAGGTGCAAAGTGCAACTCACTGCAAGAAATACTGAAATAAACTGAAGAAACAAGTATTCACAATATGTAAACAATACTGTGGAATCCTCGAAGGCTTGGGAAAAAGAATGCCCCCAACCTAATAATCTGAGTTAACCATTTATGAACTTGATGGCCTGTGGGGATAAACTGTTCTTATATCTGCGTGATTTTGGTGCATGTTAATCTGTAACACCTGGCTGATGGTAATAGTTGAAAAAGATGGTGGCCTGGATGTGAAGGGTCAGTGATGATCTTCCTTGCCCTTTTCGTGACTCTGGAATAGTACAGGTCCTGTAAGGAGGGCAAACTAGCACCAATGATATTTTTGGCAGACCTGACTATTCGATGTAACCTATTTTTGTCATGATTAGACAGAGATCCAAACCACACTGTTATGGATGAACTGAGAACGGATTCAATGATTGCTGTATAGAATTAAATCAACAGCTCCTGTGGGAGGTTGAACTTCTTCAGCTGTTGCAGAAAGTACATTCACTGCTGTGCCTTTTTTATGATGGACCCTACATTGGTCTCCCACTACAAGTCCCGGAAGATTATAGATCACAAAAACTTGAATGATTCCACAACTGACACAGCAGTATTAAATATAAAGGGGGGGGGGGTTATGTTGTAGTACCACTCCTAATGTCCACTGTCATGTCTACAGTTTTATGATTGTTCAGTTCCAGAGTATTCTGACTACACCTAAGGGCCAGCTGCTCAACCTCCCATCTGTATGCAGACTCATCACCATACCTGATGAGCCCAATGATAGTTGTAGCGTCTGTGTATTTAATAAGTTTGACAGAGGGGTCCTTAGAAGTGCAGTACATTAGTGTAGAGGGAGAATAGCAGTGGGGAGAGCACACATCCCTGGCGGGCACCTGTATTGATCGTGCTATAGCTAGATGCAAATTTCCCCAGTCTCACCTGCTGTTTCCTATTGGTTAGAAAATTGGTGATCCATTGACAGGTGGAAGCAGGAACAGAAAGCTTGGGAGAGTTTCAAGTGAAGAAGTTCTGAGATTATTGTATTAAATGCAGAGCTGAAGTCCACAAACAGAATCCTTGCATATGTCACTGGGTTGTCAAGATGTTGCAATATATATTGCAGGCCCATATTAACTGCATCATCCACTGATCAGTTCTCTCGATAAGCAAACTGAAGGGGCTCCACTGAGGGAGCTGTAATATCCTTCAAGTGAGCTAACACCAGCCACTCAAAAGTCTTCATGATCACTGATGTCAAAACAACAGGCCTGTAGTCATTCAGTCCTGTTGTAGTGGATTTTTTAAGCACTGGAATGATTGTGACTTGTTTGAAACATAAGGAAATTTCACACAACTCTAATGATTTATTAAAAATCCGAGTAAAAACAGGAGCCAGTTAATCAACATGTTTTTAAATGTTATTACTAATCACTTTGTCCAAATTTTTTGGGCTCACCGGTCCTGCCACAGAAAGAGCTCTACTATTAGATCAGTCCATCTCGGATAAACTCTTAGGACAGGCGCAGACTCTGCTGCTTGTAAGGGCTGCAGAGGCTGTCTAGTTTTTAGAGAGGGTTACTCTGACCTGTTTTTGGCCCGAAAGCGTGGATGATTTCCATCTTATTCATATTTCATACTTCAATCAATATATCAGTTGTGTCACAGTTCAAGTGGTCACCCTGCAGGGGCTAATGCCATTGCTTCTGCAGTCTCTGAATAGTGTTGATGGATATGATGCATGCCTTTTGGCACATTAACATTTGTTTTCTGTACAGGAGCTTTTCTGGGTGAGAGCCACATTCAGTACAAGATATCAACCATTTGGAATTTCTCAGAGCATAGAGTCTTCATGATAAGTTGTTGTCCGCGGTAGTCAAAGCCTTGCAAGAAGAGGATCTATGTAATGTTCTTCATAGTCAATGTTGCAATGCTGATTCTTTGGTCTTTCTGCCATGCAGAAGCCCATGACCAGCCCAATTTCCAGAGTCTTTGCATCATCTCTAGCCATTGGACATCCGATGTCTGGACGTCAGTGGGTAAGAAGGGTTTCCCTCACCTCCACCTTTATTTCTTTCTAGCCATGCAGTCCGATGTCTTTCACATATGTTCAAAACCAATGTAGTCTGTCGGTCAGCTCATTTTTCCAGAGAACCTCCTCTTTTGGTCAGATAACTATCCCGTTGAGGAAATTGTTCTATTAATTTAATGTGCAAAAAGTCAATATTTGCTTAAAGTGTGGGAAGCAAGTCCCGCTTAAAGATTTTCACTCATTTTGTCTGTTCCTATTAGGGCCTCAGCACAGTGTCTGTAATTGTCCTGACTATACACAATTCCATGCAAAAGCCCTAAAAAATTGGGATGAGGTACTAATTGCTCATATGGAGTTTTCCCTCTTTGGTTTCTCCAGTGGCATTGCAATCCACTGCTACAACAGGGCCTTCACAACCTCCAATTTTGGCTAACATCATTCTGAAGAAATGGAAAGACAAAATGACCAAGGACCCCAATGCTTTCAAGAAACTTTTGCCTCTAGTCCCCAAATCGATTGCCCAAATGAGGTACCTTTGCATCTCCCTACTCCGGCCATTTTTAGGCATGAATTCTCTGTTGTGACCCCTCAGGAGGCCATTATTGTCTCAGGCCTACCTACAGATGTCACTATGACACACAGCATTGGTTATGTCTGAGGTCGCTCAACAGGCCTCAGCTCCTGATGTCCACATTGTGAGGTTTGAGGGAGACATCCAATCTACCTTGACTACCGAAACCTTAACCAAAGTCACAGTAGGAGAACAAAACCTCAGGCCATCCTTTTTAAAAGGACATCCAAACCAAAGCAAACACTTCTTTCTCTTTGCCCCCACCTCCAACCACTTTTCAGACCCAATGCCCAAGACCTACAAATAGAACAAGAAGTCTGGCTTTCATGAAATCCAGACAGACTTCTGCTACTGAAGCCACCCCATCCAAAAGAAGCAGGGAGTGGCCTTTCAGGAAGGTGTAGATTCCTCTAGCTCAGAAGATGAAGAGTTGCCCTACTCTGGACAACTATCCACACAAACTTACACAAACTCTGACATCCTCTCCTCCGTGCCACCTCAGGACCTTTCCTTCGGGGATTCCCTTCATAGAATGAAGGAGGCTTTCAATTGTGAAAGCAAATAGATGTTCTTCGTGTTTCACTGTAGCAGTCATTACATTTGGGCAATCATGCTGGCAGGTTGCCCTCAGCCGGCCTGAATTTCCAAAGTCTTGGGTCCTGTGTCGGCTGCTGTCGCCTCTTCCCTGACGTCAGGGGTATAAAAGAAACAGCTGATGCCATTTTCTTCAGTCTTTCTTGCCACCCGAAGCAGAAGCAGTTTGCAAGTGCCGGTCGGCAGACTCCTGAGATTTTCGTGTTTGAGTTTCAGATCCGAAGTCTTCAATAAAGTTAAGTACCCCATTGGGGAAACTTTTTTCTTGCTCCAGACCGATGTCAGAAAAAGTTAATAATTGTATTTCTTGTGGAAAGCAAATACCTCATAAGGATTTACATTCCTACTGTATTCCTTGCCTAGGCCCTGATCACAACGTTACTGGTTGTCAGTTTTGTGCTAGATTTAACCAACGCACTGTTAAGCGTCGGTATGATTTTGCTTTAAAATTTTTGGATGCCGGTTTAATTATCCTGAAATGTCGGATAGCCATCTGACTACCAGAGTTTACAAAAAACGCAAAGAAAAGGATAGAGAAAAACAACTGAGGCCCAAAACTGACAACAAAGCTTCTCCTAAGCCAGTCACCGGTTCTCAGTGAGGTGCTTTCATAGCCCCTGACGCCCGCTATTTTAGAGTCGCAGGCCGCTACCAACTCCCACGTGGAGTCGGCCATGCCGTTGGATACTCAAGGTATTGGAGCCTCAGACGCTAATCCCTCAGATGGGTTCGGAGCCGCTGTCCAGGTACCGGCTTCTGAGGGTGTATTCAGACCTAGACATCTTTACATTAAAACGCCTTTGGCTTCAAAGGCAAAGACTAAAGCACCTTCTAAAGCAAGGAAACAAACTCAAGAGCCACGTGGACAGGCCTCTATGCCCAAAAAACAGATGCTCAAAATGGCCGAAGACTTGACTACCTTGATCAGGTGTTCCCATCCCCCTCCTGATAAGAGACCTAGGCAAGACACTGAATCTTCAGATCAGGTTTCTATTTCTTCTGATTCCTCTTCTGATCAGAAATATTCTCTTCCCCCCATGAGGATTCTGATGCTGAAGAATCTATACCTTCAGCATCTCCTCCTGAGGACTGTTCCTTTGGGGAAACCTTGCATATCATGAGGGAGCATTTCCACTGGGAGAACCAAGATTTTTCAGAATCTAAAAAGAGGCTCAGGGATTTTCTTTTACTACCTCAGCACAGGCCTCCAGCCATTCCACCTGTGTTAGACATTGTAGATGATGTGTTTTTGGAGTCTAGTCTGACCCCTGACTCCTTACTCCCAGCTCCTGTTAAGCCTGACAGATATTACAGGGTTCTTGACTCTCACAAATTTCTTTTTAAAAACCCTGCTGCTGACCCAGAAACTATTTCACAGGGTCCAACGTGAGTTAAGGCTTCCACTGCAAAAAACCCAACCCCCTCTGACAGAGATTCAAGGGCACTGGATAGATGGGGAGAAAAGGTTTACACATCTGCAACTTTGGCTATAAGGGCCTTAAACTGTCAATTTCATATGCTTAAGTATCAGCAACATGTCATGGGATTGCTTAAACAGAAAATGATGTTAAATTCTGAATGTGCAGAAAACAAGGAAATGCAAGATTTATTGTATGCAGCAGAACATGTTGGAAAACATACTTTGCAATGCCTCCTGCAGGGCCACAGTTACGGGTTCTGTAATTAGGAGGCATGCTTGGTTAAAGGAACAAAATCTGCCTGATCATGTTAAAGTTAAATTACTCGATGCACCTTTACACCATGATACTTTGTTTGGTGTTAAGGCAGAAGAGGTGTTAAAGAAAATGGAGGACAAAGCTAAATCTATTCAAATTGTCAAATATTTTTTTACAAGTACAGCCACCTAGGTTTAGTAGACACTGGCCTACAAAAAATTGGTCCTTTCCTGTGTCAGACCTCAAAGGGGCAGATCCCAGGCGCAAGGTTCTTATAGGCCCAAGCAATGGGGTGCTTCTACCTCCAAAGCTGGAGAAGATAGATCACAAACATACAGAAAACAGTCAATGACTTCCCCCTGCCTGCACCAAGCACTTACCTTCTGGCAACACCCTTAGGGGGAAAATTAGCACTTTTTGTTCAAAATTGGCACATCATAACCCAGGACAAGTGGGTTCTAAACTTAGTGTCACAAGGCTACACGTTCCATTTCCATACTCTGCCAAAGGCAAATGGCTGGCCAGATCTGCCAAAAATTCAATGGGCAGAGGCACAAAAACAAGTCTCATCCCTCATGGACATGGGGGCCATTCAACAAGTACCAGAGCAAGAGCAGGGACAAGGATTTTAATCAAGACTGTTCTTGGTACCCAGAAAGGACAAGGCCTGGAGGCCGATACTGGACCTGTCTATTCTGAACACTTTCCTGGGTATTCCAAAATTCCAAATGTTGACTTTGCAGCAGCTTCTACCCATGCTGGGTAAGAATGCTTGGCTTGTGACTTTAGACCTAAAAGAGGCATACCTGCATGTTCCGATCAGACAATCATGCAGAAGATACCTAAGATTCAAGACTGGTTCAATGCATTACCAATTCTCTGCACTGCCCTTTGGCTTATCTACTGTGCCCAGGGTCTTTACAAAGTGCCTGGCATCAGTAGTTGCATTCTGCAGACAAAGAGGAATACAAATATATCCTTACTTGGATGACTGTCTCATTCAAGCAGAGAACAAGGACATTCTTCTTCAACATCTGGCATTTGTGAAAAGACTTCTAACATACCTAGGGTCAACAAAAAATAATCAAAACTAGTACCCTCACAAAGAGGTAACATTCCTGGGTGCAAGCTTAATACAACTACCCAGATGTCTTACCTCACGCCAGACAAACAAAGGCAACTGACTACCTATTTCAAAATGTTGGCAACAAAGGACCAGTTATCTGCAAGAAGAATTCTGCAGGCTTTGGGCTTCATGGCATCCTACATCCTACTAATTCCATATGCAAGACTGCATATGAGGAAACTTCAATGGTACCTAAAAAGTGTTTGGACTCAACATTGCCACAGCCTGGAAACAGTCATTACTCTCATTCCCTGCCTGCAACAGGAGTTTTGATGGTGGGCAAAGGCTTGTCACCAGAACAAGGGACAGCCATTCACATTACCTCCAGCCAGGCAGACACTAACGAAGGATGCCTCAGACTATGCCTGGGGAGCCCACATGGCAGGAAGATGCATTCCAGGCACATGGTCCTCAGAGGCATACCTGCATGTTCCGATCAGACAATCATGCAGAAGATGGGAGGGTGGCCTAATGGTTAAGGTGTTTGCCTTGCAAGCACAAGGTACAGGGTTTGAGTCTCTCGAGGGATAATTGGCTAGGCTTAAAATGGCTCACAAGGGCAGTTAGCTTAGTACTAATCTATGAACCTGTGAAACCAAATGCATCTACATATCAATCAAAAAGAGATGTTAGCTGTTCAAAATGCCCTGACAGCCTTCAAGAACCTACTTCATCTGGGACAAGTACTGATAAAGACAGACAACACCACGGTCGTGTGGTATATAAACAAGCAGGGGGGCACACATTCTTACCCCCTTTGCAGAATAGCCATGACCTTGTGGGACACAGCTTTGACTTACCAAGTACATCTGCAGGCACAATTCCTGCCAGGAAAGGAAAATACTCTGGTAGACGAACTAAGCAGAAACCTCATGGATCCCCACGAGTGGAAGCTGGATCCACAAGTCTTCAGCATGATAACAAGGAAATGGGGATGCCCGGACATAGATCTATTTGCCTCCCCTCTCAATTACCAACTAAAAAGATTCTGCACAAGGACTTATCACAGACAAGCATGGAAAGTGGACGCCCTATCTTTCAGCTGGAAAAACCTATCAGTATATCCCTTTCCTCCACTGCTTCTCCTCCCCAAGGTGCTCCTAAAGGTCAGACAGGAGAAGCCAAAGATAATACTGATTGCCCCAGACTGGCCACGCCAGTACTGGTATCCAATACTAAGAAACTTATCTCTATACCCAGCTTGGACCTTACCTCAAATACCTCGACTACTGTCCCAGCAAAGCAATCAGATCATGCACAGCCAACTCAGGACATTAAACTTGGCAGCATGGTGGATAATGTAGTCATACAAAAAACACCTCTCAGTAAAGCTGTGATGGATGTCATTCTGGAAGCCAGAAGGCCTAGTACTAGAAAGTCTTATGCTGGAAAATGGAAGAGATTCTGTGCCTGGAACCAGGCACAAGGAACTGATACAGCGGTACCAAATATTCCTCAGATTTTGCATTACTTAACTGAGATTCTGGACAAAGGCCTATCTTTTTCATCAATTAAAATTCATGCCTATGCCATTTCGGCTCATTACAATACAGAGCCACCACTTTTTTCTCACCCTTTATTAAGGCAGTACCCCAGAGGAGCCAAACATTTAAGGCCCCCAAGGAGACTACCAATACCTGCATGGGACCTCAGCTATGTCTTGGAAAAGCTCACCCTGCCTCCTTTTGAGCCAGCTGCTACTGCTGATATGAAGTTTTTATCTTGGAAAACAGCTCTGCTCTTACCAATTACTTCTGCAAGATGAGTTTCAGAGCTACAGGCACTCATGGCTGTGGAACCTTTCATCATTTTTCATCCAGACAGGGTCTCCCTGAGGACAAACCCAACATTTATGCCTAAAGTAGTGTCCAGTGTGGCTCTTAACCAAGCCATCCATCTGCCAACCTTTTACCCAAGTCCACAGAACAAGGGGGAGAGAATTCTGCATTCTTTGGACGTACACAGACAGCTTAGATTCTACTTGGACAAAACCAAAGCTTTCAGAAAGACAGAGTAATTACTAGTGGCATATGCTGCAGGATCACAAGGACAACCTATCTCAAAGCAGACTGTTTCTAAGTGGTTAGGCCACTGCATTCATTTCTGCTACTTGCACCATGGCAAGCCAGTGCCTAAGGGCATTAGGCCTCATTCCACCAGAGCTGCAGCCACCTCAGCAGCCTTTCTCAGGGGAGTACCAACCAGAGACATTTTAGAGGCGGCTACTTGGAGTTCAGTGCACACCTTTACAAAGCATTATCATCTGCCACTCTACTCTAAATCCAGAGCAGGCTTTGCCACTGCAGTTCTGCAGGTCCTCATAGCCGCTCCTAGTGCTGCCTAGTTCCAGCCTCCCAACCATAGCTGTGGGACTCTACCCAGATGTAATGACTATAACAGTGAAACACAAAGAACATAGTACAGTTGTGTACACTTACCATAAATGTAGATGCTTGAGTGTATTTACTGTTGCAGTCCAGGTTACCCACCCACCTTCCCCCTTTTTTCTTTTGAATCTTATCTTTCCTTCTCTGATTTATACTACCTATGTGGTGTATTTGCTATAGATGAAGGTAAAATTTATATTGGTGTATTTCTGAATATATATATAAAGTTTGGCTACCCTTTTTGGGGGCACCTGACATCTGGGGCAAGAAAAACTGAAGAAAATGGCGTCAGCTGCTACTTTTATACCCCTGACGACCTGACGTCAGGGAAGGGGCGACAGCAGCCGATGCAGGACCCAAGACTTTGGAATTCAGGCCAGCTGAGGGTAACCTGCCAGCAGGATTACTCAAATGTAATGACTACAAAAGTGAATACACTCGAACATCTACATTTATGGTAAGTGTACACAACTGTACTTTCTCATAGGCTCAGACCCCATTTCAGGGAACTGCTAAATTTGCCTTCTCCCAGGCCACTAGGCTATTCCTCCTGTACATATGTAGTACTGGATGATGTCTTTGAAGGCATCGCTTTGCATCTTTATTCCTTACCATCTGCTCCTAGGAAGTCTGCTAGGTTTTGAATGTCATAAGCACTTTAGAAAAATTATAAGACTGAACCTTCTTTAGTCTTCACTGAATCCATAAAATGCCTTCCCAAGGGACCATCCAGACATCCCTTACCTAATGATAAAGAAAGTAGACTGTTAGATTTGGGTGTGGGGGGGGGGGGATTTTATGCCCCTGCCACCCAAGAGGTTTGAATTGCCAATTCCATATGCTAAAGTTTCTTGAATCTCTGCAGGACAAAATTCTAGCTAAGGTAGACTCTATTGCAAAGTAAAATAATAAAAGCCACATGAACCACTGCAGATCCGGACATCTTTAATATACAGTGGATATAAAAAGTGTACACACCCCTGTTAACATGCCAGATTTTTGTGATATAAAAAATGAGACCACAATAAATCATTTCAAAACTTTTCCCAACTTTAATGTGACCCATAACCTGTATAATTCACTTGAAAACCAAACAAATCTGTTAGGAGAAAAAATATAAAAAATAAAAAACATACAATAAGCTGGTTGCATAAGTATGTGCACCCTTAAACTAATACTTTGTTGAAGCACCTTTTGATCTAATTACAGCATTCTGTCTTATTGGGTACACACCTGCCATCAATTAAAAGAGAGACTGATTAACCCCAAATAAAGTTCAGCTGTCCGAGTAGGATTTTCCTGACATTTACTTAGTTGCCTGCTACAGCAAAAGCCATGGTTCGCAGAGAGCTTACAAAGCATCAAAAGGGATCTCGTTATTGAAAGGTACCAGTCAGGCGAAGGGTACAAAAAATATCCACAGCATTGGATATACCATGGAACACTGTGAAGACAGTCATCAAAAAGTGGAGAAAATATTGGACAACAGTGAAAAGAACTGGACGCCCCTTCAAAACTGGTGAAAAGACAAGACAAAACTGGTCAGTGAGGCTGCCAAGAGACCTACAGCAGCATCGAAGTAGCTGCAGGAATTTCTCGCAAGTAGTGGTTGTGTACTACATATGACAACACTCTCCTGTATTCTCCATATATCTGGACTGTGGGGTAGGGTTGCTAGACGGAAGCCTTTTCTTACACAGAAAAACATCCAGGCCCAGCTAAAATTTGCAAAACAATACATCAAGTCTCCCAAAAGCATGTGGGAAAATGTGTTATGGTCTAATGAGACCAAGGTTGGCCACAATTCCAAAAGGTACACGTGGCACAAAAACACTTTGCATCACCAAAAGAACAGCATCCCTACAGTGAAGCATGGTGGTGGCAGTATCATAGTTTGGGGTTGCCTTTTTCAGCTGGAACTGGGGCTTTAGTCAAGGTGGAAGGAATTATAAACAGTTCCATGTAGTTACTTTTGGGCCAAAACGTTCAGGCATCTGCTAGAAAGCTGTCAATGAAGAGGAATTTCACCTTTCAACACAACAATGACCCCAAACATACATCCAAATCAACAAAAGAATGGCTTCAACAGAAGAAAATTAAAGTTTTGGAATGGCCCAGACCTAAATCCAATAGAAAATCTACGGGGTGGCCTGAAGAGGGCTGTGCACAAGAGATGCCCTCAATCTGACAGGTTTGGAGCGCTTTTGCAAGGAATAGTGGACAAATATTGCCAAGTCAAGATGTGCCATGCTGATAGACTCCTACCCAAGAAGACTGAATGCTGTAATTAAATCAAAAGGTGCTTCAACAAGATATTAGTTTAAGGGTGTGCACACTTATACAACCAGCTTATTGTATGCTTTTTATTTTTTCCTCTAATAGATGTGTTTGTTTTTCAATTGAATTGTACAGGTTATAGGTCATATTAAAAGTGGCAAAGTTTTGAAATAATTTATTGTGGTCTCATTTTTTTATATCACAAAAACCTGGCATTTTAACAGGGGTGTGTACACTTTTTATATCCACTATAAAACACTCTACTAAAACACGCTATTTAAAATGCTAGTAAAAACTTGCACCAAAAGGCTTCATCAGACTCGTGTCAGATTAAAATCGTCAGAAGTTATACATTGTGTCATATCACGTGATCAATCATTTATTAAAATTAGGCTTGTTGATTCAGTACTTTAAGTAATGATTCAGTCCTGGCTTAACATGAGCTCCAAATTTCAGAATCCGTCTAAGTTCATTTTCAGTTATAAGTTTCATATACCCTCCACATAAGGGATCATGTATAACTTTTAAAATCATGAATCTAAAACCATTAATTTGCTGTCAGTTTTATTCATTCCTTAACTGTTGGGTTTGGATCCAATCTGTTGGATCCAACTCTGCCATTGCTAAAGCTCGTGGCAACCAGGAACTCTCAATCTTCTCCCTTACCCAGAATGTACCAAACCCAATTACCTCAGATCTCCTTTGCCTCTCTAACAAAAAAAAGTGCTCTCTTGCTACTCTTGAGCTTTGTAGAGATAAGTCATGCTTATATTCATTGTGTTCTTATTTCTGTACTGCTGATTGTCCACCTTAACTGAAACCTTACCCTACTTTCCATTTTTTTCTGTTTAATATTACTTTTATATTTTTCTTACTTCTTCTCTATTTGCGTACACTCTAGATGCTATTTTTAGTATCTCTCCCTCTACCTTGGTAGTTTTTTGATACCACTGTTGGTATTTTTCCCCCTTCTTACTTATACCCTTTAAAACATTATTTTTCTTTCTTCTGTTTAGACACTTTTCCAAGAACTTCTAAGCATGTTGGAAAAACCAGCAGGGTTTAAAAACTGAGTAAAGTGTGGGCATAAGTTGCCTCTTTCAGATGCCCACACTTTATGCATTTATTGTTTGGGTCCTCTTCACTTGCAAGAGGGCTGCTATATTTGCCACAGTTTCAGTCCATGAGCATTAGTGGAGAGAAAAAACAAGCTCATATTGAAAGGCCTTCTTCCCCTCTCTTTCGTAGAAGCTATTTCTGAATGTAGTTCATCAGAAGCCAAATCAAAGAAATCCTTTTCCCAGAGTCCTTCCTCTTCATCTTCTACCTCGTATTCCTCAAGAAAAAGATCTGCTAAAGATCCGTCCTCAACCCTGGATCATAAAAAATTGAAACTTACGGATCCCACATCAGCTATGGATCCAAAGGCCTCAATGTCATCGGATCCAACTGCTTTGGATCCAACTGTTTCCAAACAGGACCCGGCAAACTCTAAATCATCAGATCCTAAACTGCTTGATCTGATATCGCCTAAAATGGCCTTTAAACCCTTACCTAGAGTAAAGTCCTCTCCCTTCCTGGACCCTGTCCTGGATAGAGTATTTTCACCTTTTTTTTTTTTTTTTTTGGAGTGCCCCAGATATTTCTCTACCTTTCCTGCTTGTTGTTCCAGGAGCCTAACTGAAGAAGACATGGAGACTGGTAAGGAAGATCCTCTTAGTGCAGGGGCAAATTGGAGGTCTGTCTGATCTTACCCCTTCTGGGTCAGGAGATCTGAATGCATCGACTCCCCCTTTACAGGATTCTTCTCTGACTACCTCTGTAGCATCGGAGTCCCTGGGTCCAAGTTGTCTGGATCCATCAGTTGCAGATCTGAGAATATCTTTATCCTTGGATCCAAAGCCATCCCTGACAGCTCCGGTTCCTTCAGATCCAAAGAGCTCCTAGAGCCGTAGTCTGCCTGTCTGATCCAGGGTGCTGCAATTGATTCTGAGATTTTCAGAGTTGTTTCTGCACTTTGGAGCTTCGGCAGTGGACAGCTCAGCTCTGGCTTCCACTTCGGATGTCTTGCCCTCGGAGCAGCATGGGACTACAATCCAGAAATTTGTCTTCTCAGGTCCGATGTCCTCTTCTTCGGCCTGCTCAGCCTTTGAGGATGTGGATACAAGGTCTTTTCTACTCCAGTAGTTCTCATGAAACCTTCCCCCTTGGATCCGAAGTCTTCCATCATAATGACCCAGCATTCTGAGCCTCACTAGTGCATTCCACTGGGACAGCCATGACAAAAGCCCCAGGTACCCATGAAAGGATTTGTAATTTTCTATTCAGTTATTGCCCCAGAGCATCCTACTGAGGAGGTCCACAGAAAGAGGGCATGCAAGAGGAAGCACATTGATTAACAGGAGGAATCCATCACTGAGGATACAGATTTTGATGAAGGCGAAGGGACCCCACAGTCACAACCTGAAGATGTCTCATTTGGTGACATTGTGGAAATTATTAAACAGAGGTGGCTGGATGCTCAGTAACCTGACATCTAAAACATCTGTTCTCCTGGAGGCTTTTGGTACTGGACCTTCTACTTCTTGAGTGACCCACCCACTGACTCATTGACATGATCTCTTGGTGGGTATTGAAGGACCCAGATACCGTAGAACCCATTCCTCAAAGACCGGATAGGATAATGGCACCACCCTCAGATGGGCAATTCAGGAGCAAGGGAGTTAGTGTTGATGCTATGGTCATTGCGGTGGCCACCAAGAAGGAACTAGCTGAAGAAAGTTACACTGTCCCATCCCCCCAACAGGGAGTTGCAGATAATGGACAGATTTGGTAAGTGTGTATATGCCTCATCCACTTTTGCATTAAGGTCTCTCAACTACTTGGCACATTTTACCAGATTACAAAAGGGATTTGATTAAGGAGATATGAAATACCCTTTTGGGTGCTGTTTCTGAAGAAGTTCAGGCCTCAGTAACTTCCCAGCTAGCTACCCTTCAGTCCATATCCAATTCTTCCATGAAGTTGATCTCAAACATAGCAGAGAGAACCTCAAGAGCAGCAGGTTCAGACATTTCCATAAGGAGACGTGCCTGGATGCATCTTTGTGAGTTTGTGGCACCTCTCAAGTCATCTTTTGTCAATGCCCCTTTTGACAGAGCTTCCTTATTTGACCCCAAGCTTAAGGACACACTATCCAGGTGTGAGAAGGATAGAAGACCATGGCTGCTGTGGGTATGCATTTTTTGACCCCTTAATGAACCTTTTGCAGGAATCAGCAAGGTGGTCAGAAAATATGGTTCAAAAAGTCTGAACCCTTTCCAGGGCACATTTGGAGCAGGATCCCACAGAGGTAGAGGAAGGACCTCAAAGTGATGTGGCTGTCCATGCGGCAGAAATGCCCTGCGGAACCTGGGTTTCAGAGATTTGTTCTTTGCATAACAGCACTCCTGAAAGGAGGCCCAATTGCCCACTTCTGGAGGCAGTCAGGAGACTATTTTCCCTGCACCAGAGAGTCTGGCTAGATATAAAAAAAGATACTTGGGTGCAGAGGATTATTTACAGAGGATATATAATACCCTTTTCCCTTCCACTTTCAAGATAAATTCCCAATGTTCCACCCAGTCAGAGAAGACAAGCAACAATTCAAATACAAAAGCTACTAAAAAAAAGTCAGTTCAAAGAACCAAGTTTCAGATGGTCACATTCAGTCCATTCTCCCCTTTCTGGGCAAGGATGACCATGCTTAATAGACCTTCAGGATGTGTACTATCACATAAAGATGAACAGACAGTCCAGAAGGTACTTGCGTTTCTGGTTAGGAGCCAGTCATTATCAGCTCTGAGTACTGCCCTTTGGACTCAACCAAGGGTGTTTACCAAGTGCAGGGCAATAGTAGCAGCTCACCTGAGACTGCAAGGATTCCTGGTGTTTCTGTATCTAGATGACAGGCTCATTACTGCTCTGAACAGGCATCAACTCATATGTGCCAGAGACCAGGTTTTCCTGACTTGCTCTCATCTGGGGATAACCATAAACTATGACAAATTTCATCTGGTACCAACTCGGAGTTTAGAGTTTATAGAAGCGATTCTCAGTACAAAGACAGCCATTCCTCCCCTTCCATTACTGAGGGTTCAGACAATAAGATTTCAAGTCAAAAGGATAATCTGCACCATTTCAATTTCAGCCCCAACTGGTCCTTCAGGCTTTGGGATCGATGGCAGTAGCAATAATGTTTGTACCACTAGCTAGTTTTTATATGAGAATTTTGCAATGGATGCTGGCTACTCCGTGGTCAATTCTTTATCAACCTATGTCATACAAAATAAGAATTATCTGCAAAAAAAGATCTAAATGGTGAATTCATTCAGACCAGGTTCTACAAGGTCATTCATTCATTCCCCCTCGACCCAAGGCCATAGTGACCATGGATGATTCCCAGCTGGGGGGGCATTATCTGGAGAAGACCTGGTCCCCCAAGGAAGCCAAATTGTAAGCAAATGTCCTAGAGATAAAAGCAGTGCTGCTAGCGTTGCAGGCATTTCAGAATGCACTCGCTTTGGGGGACAATTGCTGTACAGTCGGACAACATGTCAGTTGTCTGGTATATCAGCAAACGGGGAGGAACCAAATCCTACCCATTGTGTTGAGAAGCTCTGTTTGTGGCAGTGGGTGATCTCTTCCAAATGCCTTCTCATAGCAATGCACATTCTGGGGAAATCCAATGTGATGGACAAATTGGGCTGGTGTATTCTTCTACCCCATGAATGGTCCCTCAACAAGAAAATTGTGGACAAGATCTTCTGTCAATGGGGCCAGCTTTGCTGCAATGTATTCACTTCCCCCCAAGCAAGTGCAGCAGCTACTTTGCCCTAATCCCCCCAGAGGGGGAATCTCTGAGGGATGCCCTGCTTCCCGATTGGCCTCCTCAGTCTTCTGTACTCATATCCACCCATTCCTTTAATTCCTAAATTCCTTCAGAATGTGTCCAAGTAGAAGAGCAAAGTCATCCTCACTGCTCCACATTGGCCTTGACAGCTTTGATTTCCCTTTCTTTGGCCTCACCTGATTCAGCCACCTTAGATTTTGGATTCAACTCTGGACCTTATGTCTCATCTGACAGGCATGATACACCCAGATTTGGCAAGCCTCAGGCTGGCTGCCTGGCTTTTCTAATTCCATTGATAGCCAGACAACCAATGTTCTCTTCCCCTGTCCATCATATTTTGATGTCTTCCCATAAACCTTCCACCAGGAAACTATATTTGTTTTTTGGGCTCAAAAACATAACATTTAATATTTTACAGTTCCCATACATATGTTGGATTTTATATCACATCACTTTGATGAAGGAGCTAGTTCTTCCACAGTTGGAGTCCAGTTAGCAGCAATATCAAATTTTCATGTTGGGATAAACGGTTCCTTAGTAGCATCTCATAAGTTAAGCAAAGCATTTTTAAGAAGCATACTACTATTAAGGCTACCCTTTCAAGATCCTGCTCCTCTTTGGGACCTAAAATTAGTGCTGCAGTACCTTATTTAGCCCCCATTGGAGCCCACAGCTACTTGTGACCTTAAATATCTTTCATGAAAGACGATTTTCTTAGTAGCCATTACTTTGGTCAGAAGAATTTCTGAGATCCAAGCATTATCCTCAGAACCCCCTTACTTGATTTTTCATAGTGGTAGAGTATCTTCATGTACCAATCAGTCATTTCTTCCAAAGGTGGTGTCAGAATCCAATATTAATCAATCTATGTATTTGCCTGTGTTTTTCCCCAAAATTTCCAACAAAGGTGAACTATGCACAACACTTACTGGATGTCCACGGGCAGTTGGGTTTTTATTTGAATAGGACTAAGGACATCAGGAAATCAAACTGACTGTTGCATTTACATAACCCACATTGGGTAAACCAGTTATCAAAGTTACTCTGTCTAAATGGATACCAAGTTACATTTCTTTTGTGTATAACAAAGCAGGAATCACTTTTAACAAAAATCATTTGTGCTCATTCCACCAGATCCATGGCAACTTCCTCAGTATTTCACTCCAGAATGTTCATGGATGATATTTATGCCACAGCTGCTTGGCTACTCCCCACACATTTATTACTCATTACAAATTAGATTTGGTCTCCAGAGGAAGGGCATCTTTTGGTTCTGTGATACTCGGGAATATCCTTCCTTGCATCCACTCTGGAAATTAGGTAACTGGGGACTCTGCCCCATCACTTGAGGAATGAATGAAAATTAACATCAGATAAAGAAGTTATGTACTCACCGTAATGTTCTATCTGTGTTGTCCATTTTCATTCTTCCTCAACTCCCCTCCCACAAACCCCCATCTTTAAGACTCCTGGAAGAATAAGTATTACACAGCCTGTGTCTCTTATTTTTATATATATATATATATATATATATATATATATATATATATATATATATATATATATATATGGCTTCTCCATAAAAAATTATAATTTTAATTTTTCACTTTCCTAAGCAGCAAATAAGATCTGAGGTAATTAGGGTTGGTGCGTTGTAGATAAAGGAGAAGCTTGAGAGTTCCTGGCTACCCCAAGCCTTAGCAAAGGCCGAGTCGGATCTAATCACATCATTAGGAAGAATAAAAATGGGCAACACAGATGGAACATTATGGTGACATAACTTCTTTTTAACATCGGTCTTAGCTATATAATGTATTTGTTAAAATCTTTCTATTTATGTCTGATATGTGATGGTTAATGAATTGTTTGAATTTCTTGTTGGTCATCCCTATGTAGTATGCTTCACACAAATTGCATTTTTAAAAATGTGGTCCAGAATCAGATGTTTCGAGCAGTTAACCTAAATACTTGAGATACTTTTATGGATAGACAAGATATCATAGCTCAATATTTCGTCACTAGAGCTTACAATTCTATAGAGGTACAGAATGCACACAGCATTATAAAAAAATCACAATACACTAGCCAAACCTATTTTTACATCTAGAGATAATGACTGTGAAGAGCAAGAATGTCAAATTTGTAAACAGATGTGCATCTTAACGTAACAAAAATTCATATGCAGTGAAGAATATCATTAGATAATATTGGCCCATATTAAGGGATATTCCAGAATTAAACAACATTTTTACTGATCAACCTATATTTGGTTATAAAAAATCCTTACATTTAAAGCATAGATTGTTACAAAGAACAACCAAAGAATTCTCTTCTTTCAAAGCAATAAGAAGAGTGCATTCAAATGCAGTAACTGTGTACACTGTCCTTATATCTACACTTAAAAGTCATTTAAGCACCCTGTTAATGGTAGTGAGTTTATTCTTCAAACATATTTTATTTATTTTTATTTTATTTTACATTTGTTGACCGGGCTAGTCTAACTGGATATATGTCCATTTTCAGTAGAGGCCTGGGGAGAAAAGCTCCAGGAAATACCATACAATGTAAGAAAAAGCATAGAGACAGTCCTATGCAGCAATAATGATGACATCAAAAACAGTTTTAAACAGCTATACTTATAACAGAGAGTTATATTATAAATTCTATAAAAAATATAGAAGAATAACATTTTTTTTTTTTTTTTTTTTTTAACAAATCTTAGTAGGTCTTAGTTTGATAGTACACTTATATAATTTATATGAGAGAAAAGGATATTAAGGTATTTTAAGAAGTTTAGTATTTAGAGAAGGTAGAAGGTCAGAGACAAGAAAATGTTAGTCAGGGTTACAACAGGAGCATAACCAGTGGTTATTGAAGTAGTGTTTTAGATGTATTTTAAAAAGTGGGAGAGAGGTCTGGGATGTAAGAACAGGTGGTAATTGATTCCATACTTTTCCAACAGAGTTGGAGAACAAGGAATCACCTGCTAAGTTTTTAGATTTAGTTATATTCATAAGGATTTTGTTTGAGGATCATAAATTTTTGAGATTACTATATGGTGTAATAAAGCTAGAGAGTATGGGAGTATTGTTGGTAGTAGCTAGTTACGAGAAAATGGTTTGTCAGGATATATACAGTTTCTATAAAGTATATAAGAGCGACAAGTATGTAATGTTGAATAAGAAGGACAATTTAACTGAAGGGGAAAGTACTTGTTTACATTCATTAGTAAATAATAATGAAGTGAGGGTTATGAAACCCGACAAAGGGGGAGGTATTGTTTTATATAATAAAATGGATTATGTTAATGAAATCTACAACATATACCAGTCAGGGAATTATGAGGCCATTTCTCTTAATGAAGTTAACATTGGCTACAGGAGAATTGAAGAATATGTTATTGATCACACAATTACAGATGAGGTGTATCAGTTCTTGAAAGTTGAATTTCTGACTTTAGCCACAATTATAGGAATACCCAAGGTACATAAAAATATGGAATGCCCCCCTTTTAGACCCATAATCTTGGGTAGTAGGTCTAAAACATTTCCCTTGGGTGTAGCTATTGACAAATGGGTGAAGTATATATATAAAAACATTCCTCAGCTTATAAAAGATTCATGGATGTTTCTTAGGAACTTAACATCGCAACTATGGAATGAGAACCTCATTTACATCACTATTGACGTAATTGATCTCTTCTCATGTATCCCTAAAGAAATTGGACTGGATTATTTTTGCAACAGCCTTAGGAAATATTCCAATATGGAATGGGACAGGATTAGCCTCATTGTTGACATGATGGGCTTAGTATTAGACTACAATTATATACACTTCGAAAATGAATACTTTAGACAGACTAGGGGTGTTGCAATGGGAGCAGCATGTGCTCCCATATTTGCAAATCTTGTCATGCTTGAATGGGAAAATGTACACCTATTTAAAAGTGAATTTTTTCAACATATTGTTTATTATTCAAGGTTTTTGGATGATCTTTTTGTGCCATGGAAGGGTCCAGAAGAATTGAATCAGCCTTTTTTTGACTACATGAATAACACCACAGACTTTTTAAAGTTTGCATATAATATCAATAAAAAGGGTACAGCCTACTTGGACACTTATGTCAGCCATGGTGAAGTTGGATTTGTCTCTTGCATATATAGAAAGCCTACATTTTCCAATGATTACTTGGAATTCAGTAGTAATCATCCCAAATATGTTTTTAAAAATGTTGTCAAAGGACAGTGCATCCGAGCAGCCCGTATGTCATCGACTAGAGCTGTCTTGGACAATGAACTTGAACTAATTAGGTCAATGTTCAGTGTGAGAGGATACCCGGTTACCCTATTAAATGATGTTGTTAAATATGTCAGCAAAGAATGGGGTAACAAATATTTACCTTTGCTGGGTAACTCAACACCTGGGGTTTTACCATCGGACAATAAACAAAAGGAGGGATTTGATAATAGGGTTTGTGTGCTAATGTATTCCCCCATAGTTCAGTACATTGAAAACATAGTGAGGCAACACTGGAATTTATTTACTATGAATGATGATCTGGCTTTGACTTTGGGATCTCATCCCAAATTTGTGTATAAAACAGGACACAACCTCAAAAGGATTTTAGAATCAAATACTAGTGGTAAAAAAGGGGGATCATCCGGTACAAGTAAATGCGGTACATGCATCCAATGTTACACCATTAATGAAATAGGGGGTGTAAAATTGGAAAATTTTAACAAAACACATATACACTGCAGGACAGGAAATTGCAATACTAAATTTGTCGTCTGTCTTGCAACTTGCCAAGTATGCTCAGCGTTTTGACAATTGAGACGTCGTATTTATGAGCAATTATTTAGTATTAAGAAGAAAGACACAAAGAATGCTCTTTACAGACACATATTAAAAAGTGGTGTTACGCATTATTTTAAATTTGTTATCATTGATAAGGTTAATATTACAGTATATGGGGGGAATGTAAAAGCTTTTTTGGCCATGAAAGAGCGCAAGTGGCAAATCATCACTGATGCCACAAGATTGCCTGGCATCAATGATTTTATCAGTATAAAACCGTTCTTACATTTAGCATAGTGTTTTTGAACAGCGTTCCGCACACATATTCCTTATACATTTTAATACATTTTAGTACATTTGAATACATATTTTTAAAACAGTCCATGAATTAATTGTTAAATTAATTTTTAATCTTAAATTATATATATATATATATTTTTTAAAACCGCTCATAACTATCACATTTATTGTCACATTTATTGTTAGGTTTGATATTAGTCATTATGTGTATTTGATTTACGAGACATTCAATTATTTTTATTTAGAATACATTGTATTTACATTTTAAATGTTAAGGGAATTATGTATTATTTAACATATCGGAGGAATTCATTTTTTAAGACAGGATTTTTTAAGATAGGACTTGTTTTATGTATACATGTTTTTTCGCATGCACCTTTAAATCATCATTGTTTGTGAAGTGGTTTTTGGTGCCAAAATGAATATAAAATGAAAGTGCAGCTGTATGTTTATGTTCTGAAGAAGTCTGCATGTGTCAGATGAAAGCGCTTAACCTGGTATTTTTTTCTGATTTTGTGTAATAAACTTTTTGCATTGTGTCCAAGCCGAGGAGTTATTGTGTTTGCCCTCCACACCAGTTGTTCTTACTTTTATGTAACAAAAATTCATATGCAATGAAGAATATCATTAGATAATATTGGCCCATATTAAGGAATATTCCAGAATTAAACAACATTTTTACTGATCAACCTGTTTTTGGTTATAAAAAATCCTTACATTTAAAGCATAGATTGTTACAAAGAACAACCAAAGAATTCTCTTCTTTCATAGCAATAAGAAGAGTGCATTCAAATGCAGTAACTGTGTACACCGTCCTTATATCTACACTTAAAAGTCATTTAAGCACCCTGTTAATGGTAGTGAGTTTATTCTTCAAGCATATTTTATTTATTTTTATTTTATTTTACATTTGTTGACCGGGCTAGTCTAACTGGATATATGTCCATTTTCAGTAGAGGCCTGAGGAAAAAAAGCTCCAGGAAATACCATACAATGTAAGAAAAAGCATAGAGACAGTCCTATGCAGCAATAATGATGACATCAAAAACAGTTTTAAACAGCTATACTTATAATAGAGAGTTATATTATAAATTCTATAAAAAAATATAGAAGAATATATATATATATATTTTTTTTAACAAATCTTAGTAGGTCTTAGTTTGATAGTACACTTATATAATTTATATGAGAGAAAAGGATATTAAGGTATTTTGAGCATAACCAGTGGTTATTGAAATAGTGTTTTAGATGTATTTTAAAAAGTGGGAGAGAGGTCTGGGATGTAAGATCAGGTGGTAATTGATTCCATATTTTTCCAACAGAGTTGGAGAACAAGGAATCACCTGCTAAGTTTTTAGATTTAGTTATATTCATAAGGATTTTGTTTGAGGATCATAAATTTTTGAGATTACTATATGGTGTAATAAAGCTAGAGAGTATGGGAGTATTGTTGGGCTGATTAAGGGCCTTGTCAGTTATTGAGAGTTGATGAAATTGTATCAGATTTGGAAGTTCAAGCCAGCCTAGTTTTTTTAGATTAAGACAGTGATGAGTTCTATAAGGGGAGCTAGTAGCAAATCTGGCAATGTTATTATAGCTAGTTTGTTGAGGTTCTTTTTAGAGAGGTTAGTGTAGATGGGAGATGCATAAAGAAGGGTTGAGAGTAAATGAGTTGTAGCTGTAGTGGATTTTGCTAATGGTGTTAGATATGGTTTTATTCTATAGAGGGATCCTAATTTTCTGTTGACTATTTTTACTGTGGTATTTATGGTACATATGTTAATTGTAATACACTAAATGTTGTATACATGGCCAAATGCAATGTATGTGAAGCATATTGTGTAGGGATGACCAATAGGAAATTCAAAGAATGCATTAATCACATATCAGACATAAGTAGAAAGACTTTAACAAATGCATTATAAAGGCATGTAGCCGAGACCAATGTTAATCATGGTTTTAGATTTATAATATTAAAAGTTATACATGATCCCTCACATAGAGGTAATGTGAAACTTATAACTGAAAATGAAGAACTTTGGATTCTGAAATTTAGAGCTCATGTTAAGCCAGGACTGAATGGAAGTATTACATTAAAACCATTATTTAAAGTTCTGACTCAACAAGCTTAATTTTAATAAATAATTTATCATATGATATGATGTAATGTATAAATTCTGACTAATTTAATCCTATGACATGAGCCTGATGAAGCCTTTTGGTGAAAGTTTCTACTAGCATTTTAAATAGTGTGTTCTAGTAGACTGTTTTATATAAATGTTGTCCAGATCTGCAGCGGTTTCTGTGGATTTAATTATTTTGTTACTTCACTTACTTGAAACTCACTGGATTTACCACTATCATTGGTTATTTGTTGCATGTAGACTCTACTGCAGATAGAACCTTATCAAAATAAATTCAGGAGACTGCTAGAGAAGGTTTACAAGTCTTCAGACACTCCCTGCAGTATGACTATAACACCTTAGATGCATCATGCAGAGCAGCTGCCACAGGATGTTCTTCGTGTTTCACTGTTGCAATCATCACATTTGGGTTATCTGCTTGCAGTAGCCCTCAGTCAGCCAGATTATCAAAGTCTTGGGTCCTGCGTTAGTTGCTTTCTTATCTTCCATTACATCAGGTAGTCAGGGGTATAAAGCATGCAACCAATGCCATTACATCAGTCTTTCTTGACGTGTGGTGCCCAAAGCACGGTGTATATATATATATATATACCTATACAGAATGCCGGTCGGCTGACTTCTGAAATTTTCATTTTTGAGTTTCAGAACTGAAGTCTTCAACTAAAGCTAAGTACCCCATTGGGAAAACTTTCTTGCTCTAAACCGATGTCAGTAAGTCAATAATTATATTTCATAGTTTCATAGTTTAGTACTAGGCTATCTGCCCTGGGGCATTTGTAAGCCTAGCCATAGTGATGTGGCTTTTGCCACCCCATGAAATGGTACAAAAATGTACAGAATAAATTTAGAATACTGTGCCTCTCTAGTAGTGACACAATGAAGGTCCCCTTATATAATAGAATTAGTTTACTGTGCCCCTGTCTAGCAGTGACACAGATGTGACCCCTGGGGTAAACTTACGATCTCCCATCCACTCATCAAGATTTCTCTTGAAGAGAGTCAGTGAGTGGCTCTGCCTAACATGAATTGGGATCTTGTTACAAAGCATGGGAAGCTTCTGGGTTATGAATCTATCCCTCCAGCATGTCCTATTCATACTTGTGCCGAGGTTTAAATCTTTAGCTCTCGTGGTCCTGATGGATTTGGATTTTTTGAGGTGGAGCATGTCCATCAGATCCTGATTGGACATGGCCTTGTACGTCAGGCAGAGATCACCTCTGAGCAGGGCAGTATGCTACTGAATAGAGCTGAAGTCTCTTTAGTCTGGCAGAATAAGACATATGTTGGAGACCCTTGATCCTCTTGGTGAGGTACTTTTGTGGTCTCTCCAGCTGTTGCAAATGCCGGGTGAGGTACATACCAAATGGGGCATTGTACTCAATCATGGGTCTGATGAGGGAGGAGTATAGGGGTACAATGACATCCTTGGATCTGGATGCGAATCCCTTCATGATGAGGTGTGCAAGGTAGAATGTTTTTCTAACCACTTTGGCAACGTGGGTGTCAAATGAGAGGTTGCTGTCGACTTGGGTCCCTAGGTCTCTGATTACTTTTTCCGTACTCAGTGGGTTGCTGTCTATGTGATAATTTGTGGGTACTTTGTTTTTCCCAAAGGGGATGACTATAAATTTTTTGGCATTTAGTTTAAGGCCGTGACTCCGGCACCAGTTGTCCGTTTCTTTCTGTGAGGCCTTTTTGTAGGATGTATGTGTCCGCTGGTGTTTGGCGCCTAGTTTGCAGTCATCTGCGAACTTTGTCAGCCACAACCCTCCCATGTTTGCTTTAACATCTGAGAAATAAATGCCGAACAAGAGGGGTCCCAGGACAGATCCCTGTGGGACACCACTTGTGACTGGCTTAGAGTCTAACATTGCTCCAGTGATTTTAACTTTATGGGTTCTGTCCTTTAGCCAGTTTGCAACCCATCTAGTGACATATAAGGGTTTACATTTAAGCTGTTGAGCTTGTCTATGATGCCTGAGTGGGGTATTGTGTCGAGGGCCTTAGCCAAGTCCAGGTAGGCAGTATGGACTGCTTTGCCCTCATCAATGGCTCTAGTGACTGTTTCAAAAAAGTCAACCAGGTTCAAAAGGCAGGATCTGCCCTTTACAAAGGTGAACTGGGTGGGGTCAAGTGTCTGTAGGTCCCCTATGTCTCTGTTTATGAGTTCCATAATGATTCTTTCCATAGCTTTGCAGACCAGGCTGGTTAAGCTTATGGGGCGGTAGTTCCCTGGGTCTGTAGAGGTACCCCTTTGTGGAGTGGGACCACTGTTGCTGTACGCCAGTGTTCAGGTACATATCCTGTCATAAGACTAAGGTTAAATAGCATTTTTATGTGCGGATTTAGCTCCTCTTGGAGTTCACGTAGCACGCAACCCGGGATACCGTCCGGTCCCATTGATGCTGTGTTTTTAGCTTTGTTGAGGGCCGTTCTCACTTGGACATCTGAGATGACAGGGAGATTACATTCAGCTGGGATAAGTATTACTACTTTTGGGGGTGAGGGAGGGGAGAAATTTGCACTGAACCTGTCAGCCAGAATGTTTGCAATATCTGTGGGTTCAGTGTATTTTTTGTTGTTGTGAACTAACTCTGAGCATATCTGAGGGTTTCCACCCAGGTTTCTAACATAGCTGAAGAAAGCTTTGTGGTTATCTTTAGTGTCCTTAGCGATTTTTCTCTCAAAGTTGGCCTTGGATGTTTTTATGAGAGAACGTAGTTTTCTGCTAATGTTAATCAGAGATGTCTTCCCTTTATGGGATTTTGCTCTGACGTGCATTAGCTTCCTTCTTTTGTTATACAATTTGTTAATGGCTGAGGTCCACCAGACAGGACGCTTGCCTTTGGTGGAGAGGGACTTTGATTTATTTGGGATTGCATGATCCATGCATTCTTGGAGATGTCCATAGAAAGCATTTGTGAAGGATTCGGCATTGTGGGATGTGGTATCCACTGGCCCAGTGGGCTTAAAGGATACCATCTCAGTCTTAAGTAGAGTGAAGTCTGCTTTTGAGAAGTTTTTCACTGTGGTCTTTTGTGCTGGGGCTGGAGGTGGGATATGTATATCCAGGGTGATTAGTTTGTGGTCAGATCTCACTAGTGAGGGGCATACCTCCGGTGTGGAGCATTTTGTCCCCATGTTTGTGATGATCAGGTCTAGTATATTATCCCTCCTAGTGGGTGAGGTGACTAGTTGTTCCAGTACATTTGAATTTATGAATTCCAGGAACCTTTGGGCTAGGGTGTTAGGGCTAGAATAATGTACCCAATCTATGTTTGGGTAGTTGAAGTCTCCCAGTATGATGGTATTTTGTGATACATTCATATCCTCCAATGTCTTCAGGAAGGCTGAGTGGGGTTCCTGAGATTGCGAGGGTGGTCTGTAACATGCTACCAGTTGTATAGCAGTTGTGCCTATGGTTAGCTGCACCTGTATGGTCTCTGATGCTTCATGTGTTGCTACTAACCTGGAGGTGTGGGTGTCCTTGATGAATATGGACACTCCCCCTCCCTTTGTGGTTCGGCCCGGTTTTTGGGGCCAGAAAGCATGATACGAGGTATAGCCTGGTAGCGCTGGGGTGCTCTCAGGAGCCTTGAACCAGGTTTCAGTTACTGCACAGACGTCGATGTTCTCCATGCTGAGGAGTGCATTGAGTGCCTGCATCTTGAGATTTAGACTTCTGACGTTGAGCAGCATTACCCTTAGTTTTTTTCCATTTTTGTTTTGTAAGGAGGTGGGTTTGTCTTTTGAGCCTTGCCTAAAAAAGGCACTATGGGGGTGGCAAGAGCCTTAGCCAATATCCAGAAGCTCAGTGGTGACAGGTGTAAGCCATCCCTTGCAAAGCAGCGTGGCTTGTCCAACATGTCATCCCAGGCAGACAGACATTGGATCCCCTTAGAATGACACCAGTACTTGAGCCAATTATTAAATCTAATCATCTTGTCTTTGTATTGTGGCATCATTCTTGGTGAGGGCAAGATGCTGGTCAGGGTCATACCACCCTGGGCTACATAATCGGAGAGGTCCTCTATGTCTCTTTTCATGTAGTCCAGGGAGGTACGTCTCAGGTCATTCATGCCAGCATGGACAATGACAGAGTCATATTTGTACTTGCTTTGGAGTGACCTGAGTGCGTGTGTTATGTGGCGGATCCTAGCTCCTGATAGGCAGCTCACAGTCACCCTCTCCTTGTTCAGCCTGGTCAGCGGGACATCAGTGTGTCTGACTATAGAGTCACCTATTACTAGGGTATCAGGCATGGTGTTTGGCCTTAAGGGCTGTGATTGGTTGACACACTGATTTATTGAAGTATGTGTTGCATGTGTTTTGTTTTGAGGTGGTGGATTTTTGGATGTCTGCTTTGAGAGCCTCTGTTGTTTTGGTAAGTTTTTTATTGGAGCCTCCGAGTATGTCTTTGTGTTTTTATGTGTTTGGTTTGCAGTTGTGGTAGGTCTATGTGGGACTGGGTTTGTTGTGTGTGGTTACCATCTCCTCCTGTCTGGTCATGCCAGCCCTGAGTTGAGAGAGTTCAGCCTCCAGTTTGGCTATATAGTTGCATCTCTCACATGTATTTGTGTTTGTTGGGAGGAGGAGAGGGTTGTCTGTGTACATGAGACAATTGTAGCATTGTCTCAAGATACCCAGATTAACCAGCTGAACTGGAGAGGATGCCAGTAATCTACCACTCGACATGCTAGAACAGTATAAGGGAGTGCTGTGCCTTTAAGGGAAGTGGATATTCACAGGGGTGGTAGGTGGATGTAGTGCTTTACTTAGTACGAGAGTGCTTACTTAGTAGAGAAGTTTTGAGAACAAGTGCTAGGCTTATAATATAGCGAGTAGTCTGATTATATTAAGAGTAGAGCTTCCTTAAGGGAAAATTTGAAGAGCAGACTTGGTGGAGCCAGAAGAAGTTTAACCTTGTTTAACCGCTGCTGCGCTATGCGCACAACCGCGCAAAAACGCCCAGAGGCGGATTTTAAACAGGGAACTACAAAAGAGCTAGAAATGGTCCAAAACAACCAATTACTACAGCTCTTGTGGAAAGCAAATACTTCATAAAGATTTTCATTCATACTGTATTCCTTGCCTAGGCCCTGAACACAACATACCTCACTGTCAGTTTTGTGCCTTATTTAAACAACGAACTATTCATCGTAGTTATATTTATGCTTCTAAATATTTTGGTACTCGGTTCAATTATCCAGATACGTCTTCGATAAGCAACCCGACTACTGACATTCTGAAAAAATGCAAAGATAAAGACAGAGACAGGCAGCGTAGGTCCAAAACTGCCGACGACACTTCTCCTAAGCTAGTCACCAGTTCGCCGGTACTCATTGAGGTGCTTTCGCAGCCCCTGATACCCGCTACTTCATATTTTCAGGCCTCTACTGAATCCCATTCAGAGTCCCGTATGCCTCGAGATGCTTCAACTGTAGAACCTGCAGATGTCTCTATCTTGGATGGGTCTGGAGCCGCTGTGCAGGCACCGGCTTCTGAGGGTGTATTCAGGCCTACTGACTTGCATATTAAACCGATGCCATCTTCTTCAAGGCCTAAAACTCGAACCATGCCTAGAAAACCAACACCCAGACTGCATGGTCAGGCCTCTATGCCTAAAAAACAAATGATAAAAATGGCTGAAGACCTTATTACTTTAATCAGGGGAAGCCAACCTTCCACCTCAGAGACCTAGGACTGAATTTGCTTATGATACTTCTGATCAGGATTCTGAAACTTCTGTTTCCTCTGATGACCAGGATTTACCCTTATCTACCTATGAGGATTCTGATGCAGAGGACTCTATTCCCTCTGCTTCCCTTCCAGAGGATATCTGTTTTGGTGAAACTTTGCATACTCTTAGGGAGCATTTTTGCTGGGAAAGCCAGGATTACTCTGATTCTAAAAAGAGGCTTAGGGATTTCCTACTTCTGCCCCCAATGCAGGCCTTTAGCTATCCCCCTGTACTGGACATTGTTGATGCCTTTTCGGAATCTAGCTTGGCCCCTGACTCGCTACCACCTGCTCCCAGAAACCTGATGGGTATTAAAGGGTTCCTGACTCTCACAAGTTCCTTTTTAAAAATCCTACTGCGGATCTTGAGCCCATTTCACAGGGACCCAAGGACATTAAGGCTACTACTGAAAAAATCCTACTCCCTCTGATAGAGATTCCAGGGCACTGGATAGATGGGGTAAGAAGGTATACACTCCTGCAACCTTGGCTTTTAGGGCCTTAAACTGCCAGTTTCATATGTTAAAGTATCAGCAGCATATTATTGGGTTAACCAGAAAATGATGTTGATTCCTGACTGTGCTGAAAATAAGGATTTACAGGCTTTAATGCATTCTGCTGAACAAGTTGGAAAACATACTTTGCAATGTGGTTTTGATTCACTAGAGGCATCTTGCAGGGCTGCTGTCACTGGGTCTGTACTTAGAAGGCATGCTTGGCTTAAGGAGCAATCTTTGCCAGATCATGTTAAAGCTAAATTGCTGGATGCTTCCTTAAATCAGGACCGCCTGTTTGGCAACAAAGCAGAAGTAGTACTTAAAAAGATGGAGGAAAAAGCTAAATCTATGCAAACTGTTAAAGATTTCCTACAGGTACAGCCTCCAAGATTTAGTAGGTTTGGCTGTCTAAGAATTGGTCCTTTCCTGCCTCTTCCAGGCTTTCTCAGTCCAAACCCAGAACCAGCAGAACACCCAGGCTTCAATCACAAGGTACGCACAGGACTAAGCAGTGGGGGGCTCCCACTTCCAAATTAGGGAGTAGTAAGACTCCCCCCTATGGTAAACTGTCTCAATGACTTAACTTTAAAACTTCCAAGCCCTTCTCAACTGACTGCTCCTTTAGGGGGAAAGATTGCTCTGCATACAAAAAACTGGGAACTAATTACCCAGGACAAATGGGTTTTAAATATAATTTCCCAAGGATACAGATTTCACTTCCATACGTTACCAACCCCAAACGGTTGGCCAGACCTACCCCCAAATCAGTGGACAGAGGCTCAATAGCAAGTACTCTCTCTCTTAAGCATAAGGGCTATTCAAACTAATCCAGAAGAGGAAAAGGGACAAGGTTTCTACTCATGACTTTTTCTGGTACTCAGAAAAGACAACTCATGGTGTCCTATCCTGGACCTTTCCATCCTAAACACCTTTTTGGTGATCCCAAAATTCAAGATGCTAACTCTTCACCAGTTGCTTCCTATGCTAGGCAAGGATGCCTGGTTGGCAACACTGGATTTAAAGGAAGCCTACCTGCACATCCCAATCAGGGAATCTTGCAGAAGATACATACGCTTCAATGCCGGCTACATGCACTATCAGTTCTCTGCACTGCCCTTTGGCTTATCTACTGCGCCCAGGGTATTCACAAAGTGCCTAGCTCAAGTCATTGTATTTTGCAGGCAAAGAAATATTCAGATATACCCATACCTGGACGATTGTCTAATTCAGGCAGAAAGCCAGGACATACTTTTGAATCATCTGGCATTTTACAAAAGGTGCTAATTTGTCTGGGATACACCATAAATGAAAGGAAATCACATCATGTTACCCTGTCAACAAATTACGTTCCTGGGAGCAAGCTTGAACACAACTTCCCAGATGGTGTTCCTCACGCCAGAGAAACAAATTAATTTGACAGCTTACTTCAAACTAATGGCCACAAAATCCCTGCTATGTGCAAGGCAAATACTGCAAGCCTTGGGGTTCATGGCCTCCTGCATTCTCCTAATTCCATATGCAAGACTGCATATGAGGAAACTACAATGGTATCTAAAAGGCCTATGGTGTTAACATTCTCAGGATCTAGAAGCAATGATTCCTATCATACCTTGCCTACAGTTAGAGTTCCTTTGGTGGACAGAGGCCTGCCACCAAAACACAGGGGACTACCATTCAGTCTACCCCCTGCCATCCAAACCCTAACAACAGATGCATCATGCATGGGGGGCTCACCTGGCAGGGAAGTGCATTCAGGGCAAATGGAACCCAAGTCAAATGCACCTGCATATCAGTCAAAGAAATGTTAGCTGTACAGAATGCTCTGACAGCCTTCAAGGACCACATTCTTCCAGGACAATTAATGGTAAGGACGGACAACACCACTGTTATGTGGTACATGAACAAGCAGAGGGGGGACCCATTCATACCCCCTCTGCAGACTAGCCATGGCTCTGTGGAACACAACCTTGAGCTACCAAATGCATCTACAGGCTCAATTCCTTCCAGGGAAGCTAAACACACTGGCATATGAACTAAGAAATCTCATGGACCCACATGAGTGGAGACTGGAACCAAAGACTTTCAACTTGTTGATAAACAAATGAGGGAGCCCAGATATAGACCTGTTTGCCTCCCCCCAGAACTACCAATTGGACAAATTCTGTATAAGGACTCCCCACAAACAAGCTTGGAAAGTGGATGCCCTGTCCCGCAACTGGAAAAATCTATCAGTTTATGCCTTTCCTCCTCTGCCTCTCCTCTCCAAAGTACTACTAAAGCTCAAACAGGACAAACCAAGGACGATACGGATTGCACCAGACTGGCCACGCCAACACTGGTACCCCCTATTGCGCAGTGTGTCACTGCTGGCACCATGACACCTGCCTCAGACCCCTGCTCTGTTGTCCCAGTAGGAGGGCCAGATTCTGCATCCTCCACTTCAAATCCTGAACCTGGCAGCCTGGCTAATTGCTTGACCTCTCCATTACCATCCCTCAGTAAACAAGTGTTGGATGTCATTTTGGAGGCAAGGAGGCCTAGTACTAGAAAATCTTATGCTGAAAAATGGAAAATATTCTGTTCCTGGAACCAAACTCAAGGGATGGGCACAGCAGCGCCGAATTTACCTCAGATTCTTTTTACCTCAGATTCTTCAATACTTAACTGAGCTGCTTCATAAGGGCCTTTCTTTTTCCTCCATCAAAATTCATGCCTCAGCCATTTCAGCTCATTACAACACAGAACCCACCCCTCTTCTCTCATCCACTGCTCAAGCAGTTCCTCAGAGGGGTCAAAAACTTAAGACCACCCAGGAGAGCCCCAACTCTAGCCTGGGACCTTAACTTTGTATTGGAAAAACTCATTCTACCTCCTTTTGAGCCAGCTGCAAGTGCAGAGTTAAAATTCCTTTCTTGGAAAACAGCCTTCCTGTTAGCAATCACTTCAGCGAGAAGGGTATCTGAATTACAGACCCTTATGGCAGTGGAGCCTTTCATCATCTTTCATGCAGACAGGGTGTCCATTAGGCAAGGAATATAATTGTAGAAACTCAGCAAACACGATAAATTGAGGTCCAAACCCACAAATGGAAACAAATATTTTAATGACCAACAAGGATTAGCGCTTTCATCTTGTAGCAAGACTTCATCAGATAACACAAGGTTTGCATCACATTTCTTTTGTAGCATTCTCAATTAACCACAATTAAAATTTAAAGACACATGAATCCATGTGCAATACAAAAACATGCATACAACAAAAAAGTGCATACTAAAACTTTAAAATGTAGCCTCATGAACTAAATGTGGTCAACATATAAAATAGTTAAACAGTCTACTGATTTAAATTTTTACTGCTTTGGCTATCAATACCGGCTTAATGGTGATGTATTCCTTTAAACTGGGAAAAGTGTTAGATTTTAGCCTGAGTTGCCACTTCAATTCCCTATTAAGCAGTACATTTTTAAATCCCCCCCCGGGGTTGGTTTTCACATCAGTAATCCCAAATTTAAAACCACTAAAAGAAGAACAGTCAAGGGAGTGTTTGTACAGTACACTGGTCTCCTTCCTAATCCTAATGTCGTGAAAGTGCTCATTCTATCCTTCAAAGCTCTCTCCGTCTTTCCTATATAGAATGCAGGGCACTTTTCACAAACAGTGAAGCACACCATCATTTTAGTCTTAGTTACCTTTACAAAACCACACTGTACTGTTCATACCATTACATAAACATACACTATCCTCCTTAATGTGTGAACACTGATTACAGTTACCACATTGACTAGTTGCCTTTCTTTTTACACTATTAAGTGTCTCAATTTGTTCAAATACTCTTTTAAAAGTTTTACCTGCTTTAAAAGAGAATATAGGTTCACTGCCTGCTACTTCGTATAACTCTTTGCTGGTTTTGAGCATACTCCAATTGGCTCTTATAATATTAATAAATGTGTCAGAAAAGGCATTAAATTCAGTGACACAAGCCTTTGGAACTTGTCATCTCTTCCTTTAACCAACATATACAGAGGTTTACCTAATAAAGCCTTATATCTGGTACCCCACCCTCTGTATATTTCATCCAACACCCCCTGGACCAAATCACTTGGATAACCCCTTTCCACAAACTTCTCACCCAAAAAATTGAGTTCCCCAATTAAATCGGCTTTATCTGAGGTAATTCTTGTGACACGTACCGCCTGTCCTTTTACAAGACTTTTTTTCTGAAACAGAGGGTGATTACATGTGTAATGCAAATAACTATTACACCAAGTACTTTTTCTAACAATTCTGGATTTAAACCCATCACTAGTTTGAAAAATAGTGGTGTCAAGATAGTTAATGCTAAACTCACCCCACGTATGTATAAATGTAAAAAAGGAGGTACATGCATTAAGATATTGCATAAACATATCCACAGTATCTTTACTCCCTTCCCATAGAACAAATATATCATCCAAGAATCTCATATAAAGACGTATATTTTTGCTATATGGGCAATTAAAGACATATCTATGCTCGCACTCCAGCATAACTAAATTAGCGTAAATGGGAGCACAAGCTGCCCTCATTGCTACCCCACTAATTTGCTGATAGTATTCACCCTGGAAACATGTATAATTGTGGTCAAGTACCACTTCCATAAGTTCAAGGATCAACTGGATTTGGTTTTTGGACATACTGGAATATTTATTAATAGTACTTTTTCTAGTTAAACCTGTGTGACAATAGTTCACATCCTCCTCTGTTTTTTTTTAAAAAACATACCCATGTTCAGTTTTCTAAGATATAGTTTTAGGTCAACCAAAATATTGGCTATATCACCGTGATTTAATGACACAAACTTGAACCCTTTGGAAAACAGGTTAAAATGTTCCTTTTTAAGGGTTAAAGATGTATAATTAAAGATCTTAAATCCTTTATATTCACTTACTATGCCATCGGTGTCTGCAACAAGCACTACTTCACCTTCTTTCCCACTTTTTTCCACCCTTGATTTTCCCCTGTAGTCATATGTGTGTAATGATGTCCCGGGTCTGGTGGGTGTCTGGTTTTGCTGGCCAACCTCTCTGATCTTCTTACCACTACAAAATGTTCATTATGCTCAGAAAATGAATCCAATTCATCTAAGCGCCTATTTGGGGTACACTCAACCCTCACTTCCCTTCTGTGCTGAACCTCCCTTACTTCTGTAGATATCCCTACCATTCCATTTTTATTTTTGTTGTAGGAATTATATTTTTTTTTATATGGGCCTGGATATGCTGTACCTTCAGCATATTGTTGTTTATCCCTAGCAAACTTTTTCTGTTTCCTTAAAAATATATTATTAATTATCTTATTAGTCCTAGACAAAACTTTTTTATACAGCTGTTCATATTCAAAAAATAACAAATCTTTTAAAATATCACCATTCAGCTTTTCCACTTGTTTGTACAGAGCAGCCAAAGCCATGTCATTGTGTTTAATCAATTTAGCAATCAGCCCCAGCCCACATTCATCAAAAAAACAATGAAATTCTTTCAAAACTTCTTCAGTATAAACTATACCAAAAGGATATTTAACATTCTTAGTCCTTGTGGGACCAATTTAACATCAAGACAACAATGCAAATATCTGTTATCTATCTGCAAACACTTCAACTTAAAAAGTTTTATTTCAAATATATGAATCATGTCCTTTAAAGTTGGCACATCTTCGTTTTGAGACCCATACACATCAGAAATACCATTACTAGTAAATGCAGAATAAAATTCAAAATGTTTGTCCATAATATCAATGAAGCGCACCGGTTCACTGTTATTAAGCCTGGTGCCCTCAGTACATATATTTAAATCGCATTCATTATTTCCGTTATTCTTTTCATGAAGGACAGTACCTTTAGTGTTTTTATGACATAGACAGGCAACTGGGACGCTACCTTCCATAAAAACTTGATGACCAGAAGACAGTGTTCTTTTGGCAGAAAGCCCTTGTCCTGTATTGCTGAATACAGCTCGCTGAACGGCAATAGAATCCATCTTTCCCCCACCATTACTCGCTATTAGAGTGTGGAGACGACATAGTCGGCAATTCTGCAGCTCGCTCAGAACACGGTGAAACCAACCTTGAATGGATAGCTCCGCCTGCCAGTTTGTTTTGGCTAAGCAGCTCAATCAGCCTTGTGAGATCCCCTTTCAAGGCTGAAACCTCCTCACGGACCTTGCTAATTTCTTTTGAGTTTTGGCTACACAGTCCGAACCAAAAAAATCATCGTCTTCAATAATTGTAGAATCACTGGACTTGTTTTCCATAGCGATAAGCAACAATGGAAAAAATAGAAAAAAACAAACAGCACCAAATGCGAGCAGCTGGACCCCAAACAGGTTTTAACAGTGGTTTTAAATTTGGGAGTATTGATGTGGTGAAAACCAACCCCGGGGGGGGGAGATGCTAAAAATGTATTGCTTAATAGGGAATTGAAGTGGAAGCTCAGGCTAAAATCTAACACTTTTCCCAGTTTAAATGAATACATCACCATTAAGCCGGTATTGATAGCCAAAGCAGTAAAAATTTAAATCAGTACACTGTTTAACTATTTTATATGTTGACCACATTTAGTTCATGAGATTACATTTTAAAGTTTTAGTATGCAGTTTTTTGTTGTATGCATGGTTTTGTATTGCACATGGATTCATGTGTCTTTACATTTTAATTGTGTTTAATTGAGAATGCTGTAAAAGAAATGTGATGCAAACCTTGTGTTATCTGATGAAGTCTTGCTACAAGACGAAAGCAGTAATCCTTGTTGGTCATTAAAATATTTGTTTCCATTTGTTGGTTTGGACCTCTATCAGGGTGTCCATTAGGACCAACCCCTCCATGCCCAAGGTGGTATCCAGCGTGGCTCTTAATCAGTCCATTCATTTAACAACCTTCTTTTCTAATCCACAGAACAAAGGGGAACTGATACTGCATTCCTTAGATGTGCACAGACAACTTAGATTTTACTTGGACAGGACTAAACCTCAAAGGAAATCTGAACAATTACTGGTGGCATTTGCTGCAAGGGCAGAGGGGAAGGCCATTTCAAAGCAAACCATTTCTAAATGGATAGGCCATTGCATTCATTTCTGGAAAACCTATCTCATAGGGGGTTAAGACCACACTCAACCAGGGCTGTATCTGCCTCTACAGCCTTTCTCAGAGGTGTCCCTATCAGGGACATCCTAGAAGCTGCTACCTGGAGTTCTGTACATACTTTCACCAAGCATTACCATTTGCCTATTTTCTCTAAATCCAGAGCTAGTTTTGCCACTGCAGTATTGCAGAGACTTATAGCTGGTCCTAATGCTATCTAAATTCCTCCTCCCATCCTTACCTTTGGGAAACTACCCAAATGTGTTGACTGCAACAATGAAAAATGAAGAACTTAGTACAGTTGTGTACACTTACCATAAATGTAGATTTTCAAGTGTATTCACTGATGCAGTCCTGGTTACCCTCCCTCCAGCTCCCTGATTTCTTTTGGCTATACCTCAATTTTCCTTTACTATGCTTAAAAGCTTTTTGGTGTATTTGCTTTTTTGTTGGAGGTATAACCTTGCATATTTATATTTAATTGCTTCCCATTAGGGGAGCACTTGACATCTGGGGCAAGAAAAACTGATGTAATGGCGTCGGCTGCATGCTTTATACCGCTGACTACCTGACGTCATGGAAGATGAGTCAGCAACCGATGCAGGACCCAAGACTTTGATAATCTGGCTGACTGAGGGCTACTGCAAGCAAATAACCCAAATGTAATGACTGCAACAGTGAATACGCTCGAACACCTACATTTGTGGTAAGTGTTCACAACTGTACTTTCTGTCATCCACAGACATACATGGCTTAGGACCCAGCCCCTGTCAGATCAGATTAAGGCTGAACTAATGGATGCTCCACTAGGTGAGGAATTCCTTTGGTCCTCCAGCTGAACTTGGTTTCAAGAAGCTGGATTAAAACTGTAAAGGAGTTTTATCTGTTTCAGACACCTAGGTACAGTAGGAATTACCCTCAAAACCGTGGCCTTTTCCCTTTAGACATGACAACAGGAGGTCTCCCTGTGGTAAGAGATGGATTAAATCCAGGATATGGCAACTAGAACAACAACACAAAAAAGGGAGCACAAAAGAGCACACCCAGTACTGACATGAACTTACCCCAGTCTCCCATACCTTACCCACCCACCCCTCCAAACCATTGGCTTGGAAGACTGTCTTTCTTCTTAACCCAATGGCAAATCATCACCAGAGACCAGTAAGGTCCTCAACATCATAGAAAAGGGGTACTACATCCAGGTCAGAGAAATCCAATCCTTCTTGGGCTTTCCAAAACAATCAAAAAAAGCAGGAACACCTCTTGCCACCTATTCTCTGGGAAGTACTTGACCCAAAATCCATTCAACCTGTCTCTGCAGGTCAGGAGGAAGTCTTCCACTCAAGGATATTTCTAGTTCCAAAAAAGGAGGGCATGTAGTGGGCCCATCTTGGACCTCTCAAAGCTAAAACAAGTTTCTCAACATCTCAAAGTTGAAAATGCTTGCATTGTGAAAACTACTGTCCATGATCTTCCAAGATGCCTTCATGGTTACTCTAGTCCTAAAAGACACCTCCATGTCTCCTTAGCAGACACTCAGAAAATGCCTACAATTTGTAACAAAAGACTTGCTTCCAACTGCGTGCCTTACCATTTGGGCTGCCCACTGCTCCAAGAGTTTTCACAAAATACTTAGCTTCTGTGGTAGCACTTTGCAGGACTTTGGGAGTTCATATTTACCCCTTCTTAGACAACTATCTCATTCAGGGAAAATCCACAGCAGAGATTCTAGGTGCCTTGCAGATCACTGTAGCTTGCTTCCACAAGGTAAGTCTTACCTTAAATCTTCAAAAATTCACAAAGTCTTCCCCAGACAAGGATCCTCTTTCTGGGAGCCCTCATAGACTCAGCTCAGCAGAAAGCCTTCCTTCTCCCAAGACAAGTCAGCTTTCCTGACAGGCTACCTGACCAGATTGCTTCCAGAAGAGTACATCCCAGTAAGGAAATTCCTGAGGATTCTGAGACACATGGCATCCTGCATTCTCAGTCCCTGCAAATCCTACTACCTCTCCTTCCATGCCTGAAGGAGGAGCTTTTATGGTGGAAGACCACTATACAGCAGAACCCAATGGCAAATTTCTTTTTACCAGAAGCAGATAAGACCATAATCACAAACAGTTTAGACATAGTTTTGGGGGGCCCACCTAGTTTCCCTGAAATTGCAGGGCATCCTGAGACCTCAGCAGAGTAAATGGAGTATAAATCAAGATGGGTTACTAGTACTCTATCTGGCCATAAAGTCTTTTCAGCAGAGTTTAAGCCCAGGGAACCTGCAGGTCTGGACAGACACCACAGTGATGTGGTACATAAGTGAGGGGGAACACTCTCCTACTTTTTGTGCAGACTTTCTAGGAAGATTTGGATGTTGGCTCAAGAAATAGGGCTAACCTTCATAGATTCTTATATTGCAGGTCAGAACAATATCCTGGCAGATGCTGTAAGCCGATATCTTTCCAAAATGAATGGATGATTAATAGAGAGGTCTTCCTGGACTTAATTCTACAGTGTGTGGGTGGGGAGGGAGTCCCCTCAATAGACCTGTTCACCTCTTATCAGTGCAAACTACGACCTGTTCACCTCTTACCAGTGCAAACTACGATCTGTTCACCTCTTACCAGTGCAAATTACTACAAATGTTCTGCTCCAGAACTCAACAGACAGGGACTTGGAAAATAGATGCCATTTTTACATGAACAGACTGGTTTCTGTATGCATTCCTGCACTTGCCTCTGATCCCCAGGGTACTGATAAAAGTCAGGGCGGACAGACCCAGCGTGATCCTACTGGCCCCCTTCTGGTTGAGGCAACACTGTTTCTCCCTTCTCTTAACCCTCAGTGATGGGAGATTCTGCACCCTACCGCAGGAAGTAGATCTTGTCAGACAAGCCAAGGGATCTGTTTTCCATCCTCACCTAGCCACACTCTTGTTAATCTGGAGGATTAGGTTTTCACAGCTAAAACTGCTTCCTTATCACAAGGATGTGCTTTCCATTCTAAAGGAAGCAAGGAAACACAATACCAGAAAATCATACTTGGCAAAATGGAAGAAATTTTCCACCTGGTACGGCACAGGAACACCAGCCCGTTATCAGTCAGATATCAGCTCAGTTTTGCAGTACCTATCAGGACTGTTTAGACAGGGACTTTCCTACTCCACCATTAAAGTACATGCATCTTCAATATCAACTTTCTTGTATAGTGCTCCGCCTGTCTTCTTACACCTCCACATAAAGCTTTTCCTAAAAGGGGTAATTCACTTGAGACCTCCCAGAAGGAACCCTATTACTGTCTGGGATCTAGATTGTGTTAGAGAAACTAATGTTGTCCCCTTTGAACCTGCTGCCACTGCCTTTCTAAAGATTCTTATTGGGAATGACACTTTTCTTATAGTTGCCACATCAGCAAGAAGGGTTTCAGAACTACAAGCTCTCATATGTAAAAAAAAAGGTTCACTGTCTTTCATAGGGATAGGGTAACCCTTAAAACAAACCCGTCCTTTATGCCTAAGATGATATCAAAATTTCCCCTTAACCTGCTGATTACCACTTTACCAGTTTTCTTCCCAAATCCACCGAACAGGGCAAATCAAGTCTTTGATTCCCTGGATGCGCATAAGCAGATCAAGCACTATCTAGACACAGGAAAACCCCTTAATAGAGCAGAACAGTTACTAGTGGCTTTCTCAGAAGGTAAACAGGGCAGGCCTGTCTCCAAGCACACCATTTCAAAGTAGATATCAAACTGCATTAAGTTCTGTAACTTACACCATTGAAACAATCTACCTAGGCATATTAAAGCCCACTCCACTAGACATGAGGTAGCTACCACTGTTTTCTTCCTCAAAGGAGTCCCTACCCAGGCCACTCTAAAGGCAGCCACATGAAACTCAATTCACACCTTTACAAAACACTATAATCTAGAAAACTCCTGGGCAAGAGCAGGCTATCCTACTGCCATCCTGGAAAAAGTACAGTTGTGTACACTTACCATAAATGTAGATGTTAGAGTGTATTCACTGTTGCAGTCATCACCTGTGGGTTATCCCTGCTGTGGTAGCCCTCGGCTGGCCTGAATAACAGAGTCAATGTTTTTCTGCCTTTGCTGCTGTTGCTTGCTGACTGACGTCAGGTTGTCAGTGCCCTAAAGGAAGGCAGCCGATGCCATTACATCAGCTTTTCTTGCCCTAACCAGTCAGAGGCCCAAGTAGATATGGTAAAGTGGTCCTGGTGGCTAAAAGCCACTGTTGGAAACATATGTCTCCCTAAAGAAAGAAGATATAAGAGGAAGGATGGTGGAAAACCAGGACTGCAGCAGTGAATACACTCGAACATCTACATTTATGGTAAGTGTACACAACTGCACTATGTTCTTTGTGTTTCACGTTTGCAGTCATCACCTGTGGGAGGATTCCCAAAGCTGAGCAGAGGGGTGGTAGGATTAGTAAGAGACCTAGGAATGGGTCAGCATGCCCTGCAGAACTGCAAAGGCAAACCCTGCCCTAGCCTTAGAAAATAGAGGTAGGTGGTAATGCTTGGTAAAATTGTGGACAGACGTCCAGGTGGCAGCTTCCAGGATGTCTCTGGTGGGAACTTCTCTGAGGAATGCTGTAGAAGTGGAGGCTGCCCTAGTGGAATGGGTTCTAATAGACTTGGAGGGGAGGGTCCCATACAATCTGTAGCAGAAATGGATACAGTGTGATATCCATTTGGAAATGGTTTGTTTGGAAATGGGCTTCCCCTCTGCCCCTGGGGCAAAGCTGACAAATAGTTTGGTCCACATAGTATCTGAGCTGTCTGTGCACATCTAGTGAGTGCAGAATACTTTCCCCCTTGTTTTGAGGGTTAGGAAATAAGGTGGGTAGATGTATGGCCTGGTTGAAAGTTACATTAAATACCACCTTGAGCATAAAGGAGGGATTAGTCCTCAGGGAGACCCTGTCTGCATGGAAGAGGATGAAGGGCTCAATGGTCATCAGTGCCTGAAGTTCTGAAACTCTTTTGGCTGAGGTGATAGCTAGGAGAAAATCAGTCTTCCAGGAGAGGTGTCTTAGTTCTGCTGAAGCAACAGGTTCAAAGAGTGGTAAAGTTAGTTTTTCCAAAACATAATTTAGGTCCCAGGCTGGAGTGGGTGGCCTTCTGGGAGGTCTGATATTAGAAGCCCCTCTGAGGAATTGTTTAATCAAAGGATGGGAGAACAGGGGCAGTTCTGTATCAAAATGAGCTGAAGTGGTTAAGGCGTGGATTTTAATAGAGGAGAAGTAGAGGCCACTATTAAGTATCTCCGCTAGGTAGTCCAGGATAAGAGGGATGGAAGGCTGTGAGGTATTGCCCCCTCTGGACTGGCTTCAGGAGCAGAATCTTTTCCATTTTCCTGTGTAAGATTTCCAGGTGCTGGGCCTTCTGCCCTCTGTGATAATGTCTAGGACCTGTTTGCTTAACAGGGGCCCCTTGTTTGCCTTTAGAGTATTAGCCATGCTGATAGTTTGAGTCTGAAAGTCTGGGTGCACCATCCCCCCCCACCTGAGTTGAGGTCTGAGATCAGGGGAAGCTGCCTGGGAGGCTGTAAGGTCAGGCTGTGCAGTAAGGGGTACCAATGTTGTCTGGGCCAATCTGGAGTATTGAGGATGGCCTTTGGTCTCTCCTCCCTTATTTTGATCAGTACATTTGGAATAAGAGGCAGAGGAGGGAATGTGTACACACAGAGGGTGTTCCAGGGGAAGGTCAAGGCATCCACCTTCCACACTAGGTGGAGATACTCCCTGGTACAGAATCTTTTCAGCTGATGGTTGAGATGCAAAGCAGAGAGATCCACCTCCACAGTCCCCCATGCCTGAGTAATTTCTAAAAATATATTTCTGTGGAGCTGCTCTTCATGGGAGTCGAGTTCCTTTCTGCTTAAGTGGTCTGCCAGCATGTTGTTGAGCCCTGGTAGTTATTGGGCTATCAGGTGTAGTCCCATGGAAGAGGCCATCAACCAGAGGTTCATGGCTAGCCTGCACAGAGGGTAAGATTGGGACCCTCCCTGGTTGTTGTACCACATTACTGTGGTGTTGTCTGTTTTGATAAGGAGAATCCCTGTCTTGAGATGGGGTTTAAAATATGTCAGAGCCTTTTGTACTGCCATAATTTCCTTCTGGTTGATGTGTAAGGGAAGGTGCTGGGCATCCCAAAGACCTTGGGTGCAACTGCCTTCTAGGTGAGTGCCCCAAGCTATGTCTGAGGCATTGGTGGTAATGGGCTGCATGGTTGGGCAGTGGGTGAATGTTCTGAGCACAGGCCCCTGCCCAACAGAGAAACTCAGCCCTTATACAGGGGATCCGAGGGAGAGAGGTCTCTAGAGGTTGAGTGTGCTGACACCAAAGGTTCTTTAGGTACCACTGAAGTTTTCTCATGTGAAGCCTGGCCAGAGGAATTAGAAGGATGCAAGATGCCATGTACCCCAAGGCTTGCAGGAACTTCCTCGCAGTGAGGTGACTTCTGGAAGCCAGCTGGGTAAAATAGAGAGGCAGGAAGCTCTGCTTTTCTGAGGATAGGAAGGCCATTTGGGATGCTGTGTCCAGCAGTGCTCACAAGAAAATGATCTTCCTGGAGGGTGTTTGCTTTGATTTCTTCTCATTGATGGTGTACCCTAAGGAGGTTAGGAGAGTTTTGACAAACAGGAGGTCCTTGAGGAGATTTTCTTTGCAATCTGCCTGAATATGGCCAGGACTAAGCATTTGGTGAATACCCTGGGAGCAGTATATAAACCAAAGGGTAGTGCAGAGAACTGAAAGTGTTGTGAGCCTGCTCTTAAGCGAAGGAATTTCCTGCAGGATTCCCTTATAGAGATGTGGAGGTAGGCATCTTTTAGATCTAGGTTAACTAACAAGGCATTTTTTGTCAGCATAGACAGCAGCTGCTGCAAAGTTAGCATTTTGATTTTGGGGACCACCAGGAAGGTGTTCAGAATGGATAGATCCAGGATGGGGTGCCAAATGCCCTCTTTTCTGGCAACAAGGAATAGTCTGGAATAAAACCCTTTGTCTGTTTGTTCTGAGTGGGAAGGTTCTACTGCTCCTAGGGATATGAGAGTTTGGATTTGTTTCAATGCCTCTGCCCACTGATTTGGAGGTAAGTCTGGGTACCCTCTTAAAATTGGGAGTTCACTGAAGGAGAATTTGTATCCCTGAAGAATGATCTTTAAGACCAATTGGTCCTTTGTTACAGAAAGCCAATTTTCTTTGCAGAGGTAGAGCCTTCCTCCTAGTATTTAGTGAGTGAAAAGAGGGCAGAGGGGGGAGAAAGAGTCATTGAGAGTTTTTGCCATAGAGGGGTGGCTTAGAACTCCCTGACTTTGGAGTGGAAGTGGTCCAGTGTTTGGTTCTCTGCTGTTCCTGGGATAGGAGTCTGGGTGGTCTGTCCCTGTGGAGCTTACCTTGCCCCTGTCTGCTAAATGCAGAAAAGGACCAGTGTTTTGAGGGAAAAATCCTGCTGAACTTAGGAGGTTGTACCTGAAGTAAATCTTTTACTGTTTGCATAGATTTTGCTTTGTCTTCCATCTTTTTAAGCACCTCTTCTGCTTTTACTCCAAACAAGCTGTCCTTATGCAAGGGTGCATCAAGTAATTTAGATTTGACATGATCAGGGTGAGGTTGTTCCTTCAACCATGCACGTCTCCTAATGACAGATCCTGACACTGCTGCCCTGCTTGAGGCTTCTAGGGTGTCATATCCACAGTGTAATGAGTGTTTAGCCACTTGACAAGTAGAGTGCAGTAAATCTAGTAACTCTTTCGAATTGTCAGTCAGGAAAAGTTGAAATGTTTTGTATTAATAGTTCCAAAGTGTGTTGTTGATATTTTAACATGTGGAACACACAGTTGAGTGCTCTGATAGCTGAGGTTACAGAGGTGTATGTTATTTTACCCCATCTGTCCAGAGCTCTGGTGTCCTTGTCAGAAGGAATAGAATTATTTGCAGAACTAGTCTTAGCTCCTTTTGGTCCCTGTGTAATGACTTACGGGTCTGCAGCAGGATTTCTGTATTGGTATTTGTGAGAATCCCATACTCTGTAATACCTGTCAGGTTTTCTGGGAGCAGGTGGGAGGGCATCAGGAGTTGAGCTGGATTCGTGGAAAACATCATCAACCACCTCTAAGATTGGAGGGATGGCTAAAAGTCTGTTCTGTGGTAGGTCTAAAAACTCGTAGTCTTTTCTTAGACTGAAGGAAGTCATGGGATTCCGAGTGGAAATGTTTCCTGAGGGTGTGAAGGGTTTCCCCAAAGGAAAGGTCTTCTGCTGGGGAACCAGAAAGAATGGTTTCCTCTGCATCTGAATCCTCATAGGCAGTCAGAAGTTGTTGTTCCTCTTCAAAATCTGAATAATCAGACCCCTCAGAATCTTGTTCTGTCAATATTTCCAGAGAAAGGTCTCATTTCCTTTTAGAAGATGTGGCCTGACTACCCCTGATAAGGGTGATAAGATCCTCTGCCATTTTAAGCATTTGAGCTTGGGGTGGTGGAGCATGAGTAAAATGGTGGCTAGAGGTAGTTTTCCTTGGAGTGGCCTTGCTTCTTGGCCTAACAGTATCCATCTGGCTGAGAGAAATGGTAGTTGGAGGAGAAGACATCTGTTTTTGTCTAGATTCGGTAGTGTGAAAAACCTCCTCGGAAGCCGGTGCCTGCATCACGGCTCCGGACCCAACCAAGGCAGAGACAACCAAAGGCTCAGAAGATGGAGAAGATTTCTGCAGCATACTAGACTCCGAAAGGGTCTCAGTAAAGGCCTGCGAAGATATCAAATCAGGCATCAGGGGCTGCGAAGACGCCTCACTCAATTCCAGAGAACTGATGACCTGCTTAGCGGTAGAGTAGTCGGAAGGCTTAGCCTTCTGTGGTCTGTCTCTATCTTTATCCTTACTTTTTTTCGGAATGTCTAAGGATTGTTGGCTGATGGATGCTATTTCAGAATGCGAAGATGGAAGACAAAAATACCTGGCAACAGTAAGAGCTCTACGATGAATGTTTGTCGCGTTAAAGAGGGCACAGAACTGGCAACGAGGGATGTCATGGTCTGGGCCCAAAGAAGTGATGCAGTATGAGTGGAGGTCAAATATCTTTTTCCAATTTATTTGATATATTTTCAGTGTTTGTCTGGCAAAATGTCTAACCCCATGTTGTATTATTTAAATGACCTTTGTGTAACACTGTATAAATCTGCTTCTCTTGTTTGTTTTTTGGGGTTTTTTTTCTAACAATGTTTCAGAGTTTTTCTCCCCAGGCCTCCTCTGTAAATGGACCTGGTCCAGTTGGAATTTCCTGGTTAACAAATGTAAAATAAAATAAATAAGTCTCGGTGTGGTATTTGCTTTCCACAGGCAAGACCATTGTTAACTTTTTCGGACATCGGTTAGTGCAAGAAAAAAGTATCCCCAACGGGGTACTTAGCTTTAGACGTTTTCAGCTGCAATTCAAACTCTGGTAGCGACCGACCGGCACACTTGCAAACTGCTTCTACTATGGGCTCCATGGCAAGAAAGACTGATGTAATGGCATTGGCTGCTGTCTGACATCAGGTCATCAGTGCTATAAAGGAAGGCAGCTGACAATACATTGAAAGCATGTGATATTTAAGCATAACATCTCACACACAAATCACTTCCTGTTGGTCTATCAAAATTTATCATTAATACCTGGTTGAAAAAGCCCTGCTAGCCTAATAATCCAGCTTTTTTCTTTTTGGATGAGTAAAGTACGCCAGCCCATTTTGTCACTTCTATCACCCATAATTCGATCAATAACCAAAAATTTAAAGTTGGCAGATGAATTATCACTGATGAAGGCAGTAACACTGGCGAAACCAGTCTGAGTTTTGTGCTCTGCACATTTTTTTTTGGTGCTGCCACATTTTAATAATAAATAATCTTGTGTTCCACTGCTTGGTGCTGGCTAATTATTTTGGAGTTTTGCTGTGTTTTGAGCCTTGCACCTTGCTGTTCTTGAAGAGGACTTCATCTTACTCCAGCTATTTACACACCTATTGACTTTATATCCTGGAATATTCCTTTTGCTAGCTTTGACTTCAACCAGAACCCTCTCAGAATTGCAAGCTGTCATGGGCAGGGAATTCTTTTTTTGTGTTCCAGAAGGCCAGGGTCACCCTACATACCAATCCTTCCTACAAACCAGAAGTAATCCTTGATCTCTTATTAATCCAAGCCAATCATGTACCATTGTTTCTTCCCTTCCACTTCCCATAACATAAGGGGAAGGAATCTTGTGTTTTCCAGATGTGTACACAGTTGAGATTCTACTTGGACAGAACAAAGTAATACAGAAAATCTCGTCAGCATTCTTATTTCCTTTGCAAATGGAAGAAAATATTGTTAGTAATCATCATAGACAAATGGATAGCTCACTGCATTACCTTTTGTAACAGACAATGAAAAAGGCAAAACAAGAGAAAGTGAGAGCTTATTCCTGCATTTACCACCACAGCAGCCTTACTGAAAGGAATAACTACCCCAATTAATTCGGGAAGCACCTTGCCTAGTCATCTGTGTACATTTTTGCTAAAAATTACAACTTATTTCCAGAGATCAGACTTTGCAACAGCGGTTTTGAAGACCTTGTGTCCCTTGACCTCTACAACAGTCCCAACCACCTTCTTATTCTCTAAGCTGTGTGAGTCATCCCAAAGGTCAGTATTAGAGCAGTAAGTTACAAAGCACATAGTACAATTGTATAGGAACTTACCATAAATGTAGATGTTAGAGTGGATTTAGTAGTGCATTGCCAGTTCTTTTCCTCTGTACCTTTGGTATGTTTTTGCATTTGAGTGGGTGCCTACACTAAATTCCCCCCTTTTCCCTCAAGATCAAATGCTCCTCTTCTAGGAGGTAATCAGCAGCATGCAGTTGCAAGCTTGAGTGCTCTTTTTGATTGTGCTCTTCCGTCTGGCTTGAGCCTTCCTTGTGTGGCCTGTGCTCTGACTCCAAATCCTAAGATCACCTCCTGAGCAAGAAAGACCTGAAGGTGGCATGTTCACCATCCTTTTATACCACAGACTTCTTGACATTGATGGGGAGTAAACAGATTCTGGAGGGGGAGGTAAAAACTCTGGTATTTATGATGGCCATTGGCCTTCTGCAGGCAGGAATCCCAAGCATCAGCACTGCAGCAGCGAATCAGTTTCCTCATTTATGGTGAACTTCCTTCACAACTTTTCTTTCATCTCTTGAAAGTACTTATATTCTTCATAATTCACTGTTGCACTACTGACTCTTAGATTCCTAACTACAGAAACCCAACTGCCAGAGTTATTCACTCTTCCGCCTCCCAGCTTGGCAGACTCACTTCAATATGGACATTGAAAGTCGAAGGTTACCAGTGGGTGGGGACTCCAGTATTTCCCATCCAACCCAAAATTATACAGGGAGTATGCATCAAAACAAGTAAATTCCAACACAAGATTATTTTTCTGTACACTGGGACCTATTTTCCATAAATTGGGTAGGAGGGGAATAGTCCTTTGTTTCCTTTGTTGCCACTGTACCCTAATGTATTTGGCATGTCCAGACTAACACCATTTGTGTTTTTCTATTTTTTTTTTTTTGGGTGATTTTCTTACAAGCCTCAATATGACATTAACTCTTTTCAATATGGACTTCCAAGATTGCTGCACATTGAGTAATAGGTTGTTTCTAGCTCTATCAGTGTGAAAACAGAAACTCAGCAGAGAAAGCCAGTAGACTTGTGTTTATGGGTAAATTTCAGTAACTGGCTAGTAAGTGTGCTGCCTGCATGCCAGGAATAAAGAAATACAGAAAACCTGGAAAAAAACAGGTTCAAAAAGCAAGGCAGAAACACTGAATGGGGAAGAGTTAATGCAGCTGTTCAGCAAAAAGCAATACAACTTTCAGACATGATTTCCAGTAACCTGCAGGAAGATGCAAGACAACTGCATACAGACCTGGTTAAAATAAACAAAACACTGATGGAGTACGTCAACACAAACAAAAGGCTGGAAAAAATGGAAGAAGCTTTAAACAGATATTTCAATGAGATGATACATCTGCAAAAATCAGAGGTCAAATTAAGGAAAAGGTTGGCTGAATATGAGACTGCTCAGGAAGAGATGTTTCAAAAAATAATAGAATTAGAGGATAGAGCATGTGCAGAAAACCTTTGATTTTCAGCTATACCAGAGAAGCTGGAAGGAACAGACTATATTCATTTTATGAAAGCACAAATAAACAACTGGACTAGTATTCCACAGTATGAGTTGTTAGATGAAAGGGCACATCATGTGTATGTTCCAAACCTGGCTATAAGAAAGCAACCTAGACCTTTAATAGTAAAGATGCAATACTACCAGCAGAAGGAGTTGATTCTGACAAAATTGTGGAAGAAGAACAAAGTACTAAAAGTAGGAGACAGCAGAGTGTTTGTGGAAAATGATTACTCATTGTACACAAAACATAAGAGCAAATTTATTCCACTATTCAGGGAATGTTGAGATGCAGGTATAAGATTCAAATTGCTGTACCCAGATGTCTTCAAGATATTCTTCCCTGAAGGGACAAAATCATTTTTTGATGAAGTACATGCTAAGGAGGAAACACAAAAGTGTGTCCAACAAAAAGTGAGCTGCAAAACAAGTAGAGATTCTGCTTCTTGTTCTTCTTGTGATAAAGACCACAGAGAGAGAGACTGTACCTGTGAAACCTTTACCACTGTTTCAAAGGAAAATGTTGGAGAGAAGGAAGGGAGCCCGAGAGTTGACTAGAAGAATCGAGAGTACGTTGGAAATGAAGCAGAGACAGGATTTCAAAGATGAACAGTAATAAAACAAGTAACTTAATATGGGATTATGATGCAATAATTGTATTTGTGAAATATAATAGAACAAGAAAAATTTGGAAATATTGAACTTTTTCAGAGTTTGTTGGACTTGTGGGGGACTGTAAAGCATATGCTGTACTTCATCTCATTAATGTTCAAAAAAGTGCTTTGGGGGAGGGAAAAACGAGGGAGAAAGTTAACTGTAAGTAAATATTTTTTTCTTAAATAGCACCAATGTTGTGGCATGTGGTTTTCATTACATGCTATAAAGTTTTTTTCAGTTATTTTTAAGTGTAATGGTAATTGTAAATAGGTGCTGCCATTCTTCGTTTTTTTTCTTTCTCCCTTCTTCCTCTTTTTTTGTTCAGTTTTACGAAATGTAGGCACTGCAATGCATTAAAAAAGCCTGGTTAAAAAGCATGATAAAAGAGAGATTAATGTGCTTTTTCTCATTCTTTCATGGTGAAATGACTTTTATTAAAGACCTTAGATTGATTTCTTAGCAAGTTTTAAGAGAGAATAAGTTAATGAAATAGAACATTCAATATTGAGGCTTTTTTCTACCAAGCACATGTAAGCTCAAGAACAATTCTGCAGCTGGTCTTCATGTTTCCATGGAGACAATCTGATAAGGAGAAACGGACTACAGTCTGATGGAGACTGATTGGCTGAGGGAAAAAAAGGAGAACTTGGCTGAGGGAAAAAAAGGAGAACTTGGCTAAGAGATAATGTTCTCAAAAAGTATTCAGGGGGTTTCTAAAAGTAGATAATGTTCTCTGAAGGCATTCAGTGGTTTTCTCAAAGTAGACCATGTTCTCTGAAAGCATTCAGGGGCTTTCCCAAAGTAGACCATGTTCTCTGAAAGCATTCAGGGGCTTTCCCAAAGTATAGACCATGTTCTCTGAAAGCATTCAGGGGCTTTCCCAAAGTAGACCATGTTCTCTGAAAGCATTCAGGGGCTTTCCCAAAGTAGACCATGTTCTCTGAAAGCATTCAGGGGCTTTCCCAAAGTAGACCATGTTCTCTGAAAGCATTCAGGGGCTTTCCCAAAGTAGACAATGTTCTCTGAAAGCATTCAGGGGCTTTCCCAAAGTAGACCATATTCTCTGAAAGCATTGATAGACTTTCCCAAAGTAGACCATATTCTCTGAAAACATTCAGGGGCTTTCCCAAAGTAGACCATGTTCTCTGAAAGCATTCAGGGGCTTTTCCAAAGTAGACCATGTTCTCTGAAAGCATTCAGGGGCTTTCCCAAAGGAGACCATGTTCTCTGTAAAGCATTCAGGGGCTTTCCCAGCTGGGAGAGCTGTAAAGACAAGTCAAAACCAATCAGCACTTAGTAAAAGCACAGACTGTGCACCATGCATCTTAGCAGGATGACCTTTCTTTTAGGTTAACTCAAGCCTGTGAGTGTGGCTGTCAGTCTGGGGCTTTTGTTCCTATTAGGAGGTTAAAACTTCAGTATTTGAAGGTGTACATAGTTGTGAGTGTTAGTATAGAATGAATAGGTCTTAGGGGGTTATTGTTTTTTTTTTTTTTCCGCTAGAGGATTTTCAATAAAACAAAAAGTTTTATAAGATGTGTCATGGGGTCAAATGGGTATGGCAAGAAACAACTGTACAAAAGTTCAACCAGCCAAACAGTGTATGCATGTAACACAAAAGCTGGAACTAGATGTTTAACAAAAAAGGTGTTATACATAAAAGGTTGGAATAATAACTTTTTAAATGAGTAATGCTTTCTTTAATGTCTTTAAATGTAAATGGTCTCACAGTTAAATATAAACAGAGTATTAAAAAATGAAGAGTGCAAATAGCTATGTTACAGGAGGCACACTTAGAAATAAAGATGTGAAATTGATAGAGGTTTTCAGGATGGTTATGCAGCAAAATACATGGGACAAAGGAAAAGAGTACTTATATTAATTGTGAGAGGACCTGCAATATTGATAGAAGAAGATAAAAAAGATGATAATGGCAGATTTGTATTGCTAAGGGGCTACTGACACGGGAGGAGGATTACATTGGCAGGTATTTACATTCCATTGAAAACTGCTGTAATGGAGCTTAAGAAAATTCTGGGAGAAATAATCAGTTTTCAGCAAGGAATATTACTTATAGGCAGGGACTGGAATTTCATTTGCAGCAGTGAGGATGTGTCTGGGGAGCCCAGAAGGGAAAATATAAGAAAGGAGGGTAGATTTTTGAAGAAATTTATGGAAGTATTTGGTGTGGAAGATGTGAATTCAGTAACATGAGATCTGAGTTAATTTATGTATTACTCTCCAATATATAAAAACTGGACTAGGCAGAATTTACATTTTGCAAGCACATGTGCATTAAATTGAATGTCTTGATACCCACCCAATAACTATTTCACATCATGCGCCAATAATAGCTAAAATAAAAACACAGGGTAATGAAATAAAAATTAGACATTAGCTCTTTCCACCTGTGTGTTGAAAAGAGAGGAAATTAAGGAATGGGTAGTGAAGATTATTCTGGAGCTGTTACAGGATAGAACTTTCTTCTGAAAATATAGCTAGGGAGTGGGATAAAATTAAGGTGGAGTTTAAAAATAGGGTGGAAATAAAAGGGAGCTCTGGTTAATAAGTAACAAGAATTATTTAGAGGGACTGACAATTATGTGAAAATATTGCAGAATAGGAGGAGTCTCACAGAACAAGAAGATGATCAACTGCAGAATGCTAGGGAGAAAGTAAGGTTTTACCTCAATAGTATTGCATGATTGCAGTTAAGCAACTGTTTTTGATAACACTAGAGCACAAAAACTTTTAGCACAATGACTCGGGCAACAGAAAGTAGAAAGGGCTGTCACCAAACTTAGGGAGCTTATTAAAAAAAAAAGATAAGATCCTTTAGAGGTATTAGAAATATTTCAGAAATTCTATGAAAGTATAAAGTAGAGAAATATGAAAATCAAAAAAAGTTACAAATGGAAATGTTTATGGAAGACTTAAATATGCTAAGGTTAGAGGTAGATGAGGCTGAATTACTAACATTTAGGATAGGAGGAGAGGAGATAAAAATTGTAATGTATAAGCAATCTACAGGAAAATCCCCAGGAATAGATGGTGTTCCTGTGGAAGCTGGGAGGAAAAAAATGATAAAGATCTGGAAGGTTTTCTTTAACAATATCTTAAGAGGAGAGAAGTACCACCATCCTGGAAGAAAGCAGTGGTAGATGTAATAGAGGGTAAGGATCCATCAGATCCAGCTTCATACAGGCCCATTTTAATTTTAATACTAAACCATGATTATAAAGTGTTCATGTCTATAATAGCTAAAAATGGCAAAAAGAATGGCAAAACTGATAGATATGGATCAATGTGGTTTTCTGGAGGGGAGGCAGACATTTGACAACATTAACAGAATAGTGACGATCCAGTGGGAAGCAGAATGTATGAAAATACCATTGTAGTTGTTGGTTCTTGATGCAGAGATAGCATTTGACAGAGTAAGCTGAGACTTTATGAGCAGGGCAATGGAAGCATTTGCATTTCCTGAAAAAAAATCTAAGGTTGATTAAGAGAATAAATGAGGGATCAGAGGCGAAAATTAAAGTGAGTTGGGTCCTTTCTGATAATTTCTGCTTCAGCGGAGGAACCAGGCAGGGGGTGACCTCTTTCCCCTTTTTGATTTGCATTATATTTAGAACCACAGGTAAGCAAAATAAGGGACTCAGAAATTCAAGAATATAATTGGTATGGTTGTCAAGAAAAGTTGGCTTTATGTGCAGATGATGATATTTTGTTCCTGACAAAACCAGAAAAAGACATTACAATGTTGTGGAATATTTTAAGACAGTTTCAGATTTTTTTGAGATACAGAATTAATGAAGCTAAAACAAATGTAATAGCGATAGGTTCATAGGTTGGTACTAGGCTATCGGCCATAGGGCCTGTAAAAGCCTAGCCATAACAATTCCCTGGCTATTTCTTCCCACAATATTTACTTCCCTGGACCCCTGTCTAGCAGGGTGACTGATGTGATCCTCGGGGTGAATTTCCCATTTCCCATCCAATTGTCAAGAAGGTTCCTTTTGAAGAGGGCCAAAGAGGCGCTCTGCTTGACATGTATGGGCAGTCTATTCCAGAGTCTGGGGAGTCTCTGGGTCAGGAACCTATCCCTCCAGCATGTTTTATTTATTGTGATGACAAGGTCTAGATCCCTAGAGCGTGTGGCTCTGAGGGATTGGTGTTTCTTTAAGTGTAGCATGTCCAACAGCTCTGGGTTTGACATGGCCTTGTATGTTGAGCAGAGATCACCTCTGAGTAGATGATATGTGATAAATTATGTATCCACACATGAACTGATTCAGGAATACCCATATTTATGGGGACATGATAAAATATTCAGGCATATGGATTAAAATGATTCTAGTGTGGCAGCTAAGGATATGTGGGAAGAGACTAAACAAAAGAGAAAATGGAAGCTTTGTTGTATGGATAGGGGTAGTAAGATGCAAGCAGTTAAATTGTTTTAGTCCCTTTACTATTATACACAGGTCAGGCATATTTTTGTCAAGCAGAGGCGAAGTTGTGGGTAGCAATTAATAAAGAGCTGAAGGACTTTATCTGGGAGGGGAAGACACCGAGAGTCAAGTGGGATAAACTGATTCTTCAGTAGAACAAAGTGGATTGGGATTACCCAATCTGAAGGTGTATTTCAGAGCTACACAGTTATGGCTTCTGTACATAGCACAAGCAAAAAACTATAATTTATAATTCAAATTAGAAAGGGATGATGATTAAACACTGGGGAAGCTCAAGAAACAAGGAGATACTGGGATTTTGGAAGTAGGCCTTTATGGAGAACAGCAGTGATCATACAGAATATTATATCCATAAAGTAGCAGATAGTATTCTAAAAACTAAACCAACATGGGAATGGAGAAAGGAAATTCTACTGATAGAGATGACTGCAATTAGGGATACAGGCAATAGGAGGCTGGAACGTATTGGACAAAACTGGTAAAGGAACCAAGGTATTGGGAGCAAAGAACTAGAGGGGGAAAGATGATAGAATGCAAAGAAGTCAAGAATTTATTTGAACTCCAGGTTAGAGATTGGCTTCCCAAACGGGGATTGGTGTCAGAGTATAAGCAAAGAGAAAGAAATAGGGGCGGTCCTAAACAAAAGACCAGCACTGGTAGAGTTTTTTAATAGAATCTAGAACAGAAGCTGCCATTAAAAAAGGAATAATTAGTAGAGAATATAAAATATTGCACTGTAACTGTAAGAATCAATTGGATTGGGAAGAGAGATTTGATGAGCAATTCACAAAGAAACAATGTGATGATATATGTATGTTTCCCAAATATGCAACAAAATCTAGAAGATTTAGGATTTTTGCCTGAAAATGTTTAAATAGATATTTTTATACCCAAAGTAGATTCCAGAGAATTTTTCCTCCGGTAGACAGTAAATGCTGGAGGTGTGAAGGAGAAGAAAAAGATAATTGGGAACATATTTTCTGGGAGTGCAGTGAGTTGGCAGACTTTAAAGATTCCCTGACTAATGCACTGTCAGAGATGCTGGGTGGGCAGATTGGGCTGACAAGGGAGATTTTTCTGAGCAATGATACAATCAGAATTGCCTAGACATAAGGCCTTGTGTCTAATAATGGTGGCTGCCAAAAAAGCAATTAGAAAATGGAAATCAAAATCTAAACCAACTATACTGGAAGTACTGATTGTAGTAACATAGATAAAAACAACTGGAACCAAGCTCTTTAGAAAAGGGTAGGCACAAACTGCATAGGAAAAACTCCGAATTGTGGGAACAATACATACAAGGTTGGAATGCCTAAAAGACAACAGGACTTAAGTGAGCTATGTAATGTTTGAGTGAGAAAGATTTGGTAGATTATAAGTGATGTATAATGTTTGCAATTGGGAGTGTGTCAATATGGTTTATGATGTAAATGCTTGCAACTAGGATTGTGTTAGTTTGGTTCATTTTCATTTATATAAATGTATTATTGCTTATGTAGTAAGTGATGGTTTAATGAAGATGTTTCTTGTTAAAAAAGGCAATAATTGAATAATTTATGTAATATTGCTTAGGTTATATGATATAGCAATATATGAGAAGTATAATGTTTACGTTAATATAGTCTGATTACATTTGTATGAGTGTGATAATTCAGTAAAAGTCTTTGGGGAAAAAAATTCAGTATGTTATTTTTAACCTGCTTGAATACATTTAATATCTTTGTGCAATCCACCTTTGTCTAATTCATAGATAAAATAGGGATCTGAGGTAGCTTGCAATAAACAAGCGCTACTAGTTTAATAGAACCCACCAGCAGGCTCTGTTAAATAAGGAAGGTTTTTGTTGTCCGTAGTGTTTTCAGAGGTATGCAAATCTTGGGCTAAAACAAGGTTTGCAATTTGTTGTCTAGATATTTTCTGGTTTGAGGTTTTGAGATGGACCAAGGTTTATGTCCATAATACACCATCTAGGCAGACACTGCTAAGCCATGTGGCCAGTGTACATCTAGGCCACTAGGTCAAATTACTGGATCAACACCAAGGTCCTTGACTAGAGTTAGATATTCCCTTTGAAGCATGGGGTCTCTCTACAGTCTATAAAAGGATGAAAAAATGTCAGCCTAAAATACAACACCCAGGTGACATTAAAAAAAAAAACATGGTATCTGAGACATAAAATGACGAGAAAATGCCAATTTAACAACCCAGAAGGAATATGACATATAGGGAAACACTGAAGTTAGAGAAAGCCCAACAAAAGCAGGATCTTTTTTTGTTTACAATGTTGAAAGTATTTCAGATAATGAAACCAGTTTGTAAAATTTTGAGTTTATACATAAAGTAGGACAGAGTTTAGCATCATATAAGATTTTGAAAGGTGGGACTCGTGGGCTTACCAAGCACTTCTCCTGAACATCCACATACAGTTGAGAACGGATCTAACATCTTATAAGATGTCTTCATTCTGAGCAGGGGAAAGGCCAATCAAATGGAACTAGGTTGTTCCACAGTGCATCATGCCCCTTCTGTAATAAAACTAATAGTAGGAACATGGTCATAGAAAGTTTAAATGTAAGAACTTAATCTGAGAGTCTACAAAGATGAAAGTGCTTATTTCAGTAAAATCTGTAAAATGAATGATCTGAAATCGATCTGTCCTTTAAAGGAGGAGGATTTTGACACTGGATTTATCTTGTTAGATACATTTTTAACTGAAGTGTTTGCTGTAAATACTTTCACTCTCAACAATCCTATTTTGGGATTTCCAACATGGACTTTACGACACCAGTGACATAAATGGATGTCAGTAGTTGCCATCTTCAGATCTTTATTGTTATAATTCTTATGAATAGCTAGAGTCTCCAAAGTGCATCACCATTTCACCTGTTTGGCCTGCTTCCAGAATTTTGAGGTAAGTACACCACTGGGGAAAAAGTCCTTATCCTTGCTTGCTCCTGTTGTTGTTTGGTACCTGTATTAATTGTTGATGGCTGGTGTGAAGGACAGTAAATTGTCTAAGATGTAGGAAGCAGATACTGCACAGTGATTTTCATAGTTTGTGTTTTTTTATTGGGTCCTGAGCACATGCCCAGTACTCCTAGTGTGGTTTGTTCAACCCAGCAATTGTAAAGTGCAAGGTGAACTCTCTTCAGGAATGCTTATTGCTGAAGAGGACATGTCTGGTCCTAGTCCACCATTTTATCTACTGGGTGATCTTCCAATTTCCCTCAGAATAAAAAAAATCCTTCAGAAAAGCACATGAAGGAGAAGAGAATTTAGGAAGCTGTCATCACCACGGTAGAATCAAGTAGCCCCAGGCTGAAAGACATCATTGTCAGTGAGGCACTTTCACAGCCTCATATCCATTGCCTAGTTTTGCCACAACCTCTGGCACATCCCCTCAGGAAGCAGCTATGCCATTAGCTGCTGACACATAGTTGTAAGCCAAAACTTGTGTATCTTCAGTCCTACTGTAGGCCTTGGGATCCATTGCCTACTTTATAATCACCATGGGGGGGGGGGCAGCAACCTCACACAGTTTTTATAGGAGGATGTCAAAGGAGACCAGATCAACATCTCAGGTGGCCACCTTTCTACTTTGGCCTCCAAAGCAAACTGTACTCACAAGCATAGGCCCACATTTTTTTTTCAATAAACATCTTTATTAAATTATCTCACATGACGTAGGCAATCTAGCGGACCTGAGTTCCGCTGTGGTGACCCCTAACCGGGAAAAGCTGAAAGACTTTTATATAAATGAAAAAAAAAACAACATTGACACACCTTTAGTTGTAAACATTATACATCACAGTCACCATTGAAACAACTGTAGTTGCAAACATTATACATTACTTATAATCTATCCAGTCATTGTCAGTTAAGCATTATGTGGCTCAATAAAATCCTGCCTCTTAAATCTCATTCCTTCCCTGCATATATTGTTTCCACAATTCTCATTTTTTCCTATGTAGTTTGCTCCATCCTTTTTCTAAAGATCCCAATTCCAGTTGTTTTATCTCTGTTACTACATTCACTACTTCTAGTAAAGTTGGTCTAGATTTTAATTTCCATTTTCTAGTAATTGCTTTTTTGGCAGCCACCATAATTAGACTCTGCAAGGCTTTACTATGTCTACACAATTATGATTCTGTATCATAGCTCAAAAAAATTATCTCCCCACTCAATCCAATCCCCTCACCCAGCATCTCCGAAAGAGCGGTCGACAGGGAGTCCTTAAAGTCTGCCAGCTCATTACACACACAAAAAAATATGTTCTCACCCACCTCTTTCGTGTCCATCATACCTTCATTTGCTATCCACCTGAGGAAAAATTCTTGGAGTCTAAAAATACCTATGTAAACACTTCCAGGCAAAGATCCTAAATCATCTAGACTTTGTTGCATGTTTGGGAGATATATATATACCCCCCATTGTCTCTCTGTGAATTGCTTATCCAGTCTCTCTTCCCAATCCTTTCTAAGCTCCTTTGATTGACTCTTATAATTGTCATCAATATTTTATATGCTGTACTAATTATTCCTTTTTTAATGACAGCTTCTGTTCTAGATTATGTTAAAAACTCTACCAGTGCCGATCTTTCATTTAGGACCCCCCCCCCTATTTCTTTTTGCCTATACTCTGATATCAATCCTTGATAGGGAAGGCAATCTCTAACCTGCAGTCCAAATCAATTCTTGGCCTCTTTCCATTCTGCTACCTTTCCCTTTCTAGTTATTTGCTCCCAAATACCTTGGTTCCTTTGCCAGTTTTCTCCAATAAATTCCAGCCCCCTCTTGCCTATTATCTGTATCCCTAACCACAGTCATCCCTATCATCAAAATCTCTCTTCGCCATTCTCGTGCTGGTTTAAGTCTTAGAATACTCCCGGCTATTTTATGAATGTAATACTCTGTATGATTTTTGCTGTTCTCCTTAAGGGTCTGCAGCCAAAATCCCACTCTCTCCTTATTTCTTGAGCTCCCCCACGTATCATCATTCCTTTCCACTATGAATTATAGTTTTTTGCTTGTGCTATGTGTAAGACCCTTAACTGTGTTGCCCAATACCCCCTCAAATTGGGTAATCCTAGTCCACCTTGTTCTATTGGAAGAATCAGCTTATCCCACTTGAACCGTGCTGGCTTCCCTTCCCAGATAAAATCCAAGTCTTTTTTTAATTGCTATCCACAGCTTCTCCTCTGGTTGAAAAAAATATGTCTGAACTGTGTATAAGACTAAAGACTAAAAACATTTTAATTGCTTGTATGTTAGTATCCATATTCATATAACAAAGCTTCCAGTGTCTCAATTTTTGTATCATCTTCTGTTTAGTCTCTTCTCACATACATTTAGCTGCCACAACAGAGTCATTTCTAATCCATACTCCTAAATACTTAATTTTATCATCTCCCCATAAGTATGGATATTGTTGGACCAATTCATGTGTAGGTACATAATTTACCAATATTGCCTTTGTTTTAGCTTCATTGATTTTGTACCCCAAGAAGATTTGAAACTGTCTTAAAATGTTCCAGAACACTAAGGCCCACATTCTTTAAGCCTAAATGGACATCAGTCAGCTCAACTCAGCCTGGAAGTGAGTAGGCCTTTCACCTCACCTGTCTAGTCTCCCTAACAAGATCTCTTTAGGTTGGCTTGGGATTTCATTGATTTTCTAATATCCAGGCAACCACTCTCTGAAGAACAGTGTGTCAGAGCTATGGAAAAATAAAATCTTTCTCCCCAGAGAAACTCCTGTATCTTGGACTCAGACTCAGTAATTGGCTTATGTTAATCAGGTGTTTGCACAGTCATGCCTTTATTTTGACACTGAGGACACCCAATCCTCAGCCTTGTCACCTGAGGGTGTCTTATTTAGAGGTACCCTTCATAGGATGAAATTCCTTTCAGAAGGGAAGCAAAAGAGAGTTCTCTCAGGCACAGATTAGATGTAGGAATTGCCTTGATCTGAAAAAAAAAACAAAAAGTCCAGATGAGGCATTATATAGTGCCTCTCTGCAGCAAGATTCCTGACCACCTGTTATAAGCAGGCCAGGCCACTTTTATTGGGTCCTTGATTCATTCAGGCACCTGTAAAAGAAACTAGTTGCTGATTCAGTAATGATACACATGGATTCCAGCAAGAGAGCAGATGTGGTTGCATCCAGAAAATACATTCTCAGTGGGTGTAGAATAGTTGACCATTATGGGAAAAAGGCCTGACTCTGTTAGGGCCCTCAGCTGCCAGTCTTGCTTGTCAAAGTTCCAGGGATCTTTCCTTGGCCAGTTGAGGCAGAAGGCTTAGGGGATATAAAACAAAGGCCTAAGGAAAGAGATGCTTGAGTTATACAAACTCAGTGCCCAGGTTGCTAGGTACTCCATTAAATATAGGTACAATGCAGTGCAGTTATTAAATTATGTAAAAAGAACTGCTGTGGGATCAATGTTTAAGAGATGTGTTTGGTTGAGAACTTAACCCTACCAGAGCATGTGAAAGTAAAGCTGCTTGATGCCCCATTGGATTAAGAACTTCTTTTTGGACCCTGGGAGAGAAGGTATTTAAGAAACAAGAGGAAAAGGTAACGCTATGTAATTATTTGAATATCTTTGTCACTCCCGGCTCCAGGACATGTCAGAAATTGTTCAAATAAAGACTGGTCTAACTACCCCAAACAGAAGGCTAAACCACAGAAGGAAGAGAAAAGCTGCTAAAGAAATAAAGTAGCAGGTGACTTGAAGGGAAGGTCTGGAGGTCCTCATGGCTATGATGGTCACAATAAGTAGGTATGACTTTCTTTATACCTAGCCCACTCTCACATTCCCAGTTCTCCCAAGCATATAAGAAAGTTTGGATTTTTTGTGAATCAGTTAGACATCATCATAGAGGAATTAGTGGGTCTTGCTGATACTAATGCAGAGTTGCAAGATGCATATTCAAAAAAAAAAAGATTTCTAGGGCTTCTAAGAAGGCTGCACACTGATCAACAGCTTGACTTCAGCTCTCCTAGTGTGGAAACAGAAACTCAGAAAAGAAAGTCAGTGGGCTTATATTTCTGGGTACATTTCAGTAACTGGCTAGTAAGTGCACTGTCTGGATGCCAGGAAAAAGAAACACAGAGAATCTGAAAGAAAATCAGATACAAAATGTGAGAAGAAATTACTGACTGGGAAAAGTGCTGCATTTGTTCAGAAAAAAGCAGTGTGTAAGCTCCATACATGACTTCCAGCAATCTAGAGGAAAAATATAAGACAATTGTACACAGACCTGATTAAAATAAACAAAACACTGATGGAGTATATCAACTCGAATAACAAAAGGCTGGAAAAAAAATGGAAGAAGCTTTAAACAGATAATCAGATGAGGAGATAAAACTGCAAAAATCAGAGGTCAGAATGAAAGGTTGGCTGAATACAAGACTGTCCAAGAAGAGATGTTTCAAAAAGTAATAGAATTAGAGGGCAGAGCACATAGGGAAAACCTTTGATTTTCTGCTGTACTGGAGAAGCTGGATGGAACACTGTATTAATTTTATGAAAGCACAGATAAGCAATTTGACTGGTATTCCACAGCAGGAGTTGTTAATTGAAAGGGCACATCTTGTGTATGCTCCAAACCTGACCAGGAGAAAGCAACCTAGACCTTTAATAGTAAAGATACAATCCTACCAGCAGAAGGAGTTGATTCTGACAAAACTGTGGCAGAAAGACAAAGTACTAAATGCTGGAGAGAGCAGTGTGTTTGTGCAGAATGATTACTCATTGTACACCAGGCAGAAGAGGCAGAACTCACTCCCTCTAACCGTTAGAACCACTATTAAATAAAATTTATTCCACTATTGAGGGAATGTCAACAAGCAGGTGTGAGATTCAAACTACTGTACTCCGCTATCTTCAAAAATATTCTTTCCTAGAGGGACAAAATCATTTTTGATATAGTATATGCTAAGAAGGAAATACAAAAGTTTGTCCTACAAAAAGTGAGTTGTGAAACAGGAGGAGATTCTGCTTCTTGTCTTCTGGTAATAAATTGAGACTGTGACAGTGAAACCTTTTCCAATGTTTCATTGGAAATTGCTTGACAGAAGGAAAAAAGCAGAAAACTTAACTAGAAGAATCAGGAGTATGTTGGAAATGAAGCAGAGACAGGATTTGAGAGATGGAGATCAACAAGAATAAAACCAGTAACTTGGAAATAGACAAATGTGAGATTACAAAGCAATAATTATACTTGTGCAACAAGAAAGAACAAGAAAATCTTGAAATGCTGGACTTTTTTGACCTTGTTAAACATGTAGGGGAGTCCAAAGTATATGCCCTACTTCATGTCATTAACATTTGGAAAAATACTTGGGGGAAAAGGAGGGAAAAAGTTAACTATAAGTAAAACATTTTTTTCTTAAAAGTAATATTTTTATAGTGCATGATTTTCTTTGCATGCTATAAAGTTTTCTCTGTTGTTTTTAAGTGTAATGGTGATACTGATGTAAACAGATGCTCTTGTTTTTTCTCCTTCTCCTTGTTCAGTTTTAAGAAGTGTAGGCAACTGCAATGTAAAACAAAAAGAAGAAAATTCCAGTCAAAAGCGCATGACAAAAGAAAAATCGAATTAGTCTTCCTCATTCTTGCATAGGGAAATGACTGTATTAAGACACTTAGCTTGATCTAGTAACAAGTTTTAAGTGAAGGCAAGTAAATGAAAAAGAACATTGAATATTGTAAAGCTTTTTTCTAGTAAATAAATGTATGCTTTTAGTAGCAACTTTGTATATGGTCCTCATGTCTCCATGGAAACAATCTGATAAAGAGAAATGGCTATGAGATACTTTTTTTCTGAAAGTATTCAAGTGTTTTCCTGCCTGGAAGAGCTATAAAGATAAGACAAAACCAGGCAGCACTTGGTAGAAGGCACAGGCTGTGCCATGCGTCTTAGCATAGATAACCTTTCCTTTAGGTTAACCCAAGTCTAAGTGTGGCTATCAGTTTGGGACGCATTCCTATTATGAGGGTAAAACTTCAATATTTGAAGATGTACATAGTTTGGTGTGTTAGTATTAAGTGAGTAGGCTTTGTGGGGATATTGGGGATGTTTGCATTTTTTTGAGGGCTTTTAATATCAAGTTTTGTAAGATTTGACATAGGCTGAAATGGATATGACAAGAAACTGTATAAAAAGTCAACCTGACAAACAGTGTATGCATGGAACACAAAAGATGGAACTAGACACTTAAAGCTGTTACACATAAAAGGTGGGAATAATAACTTTTTAACACTATGATACTTTCTGTAATGTTTGTAAATGTCAATGGTCTCACAGTTAAATACAAAAAAGAAAGAGTAGTGAATTATATTAAAAAATATAGAGTGCAAATAGCTATGCCAAGGAGACCCACTTGGAAAGAACTGAACATGTAAATTTGATAAAAGATTTTCAGGATGGTTATTCAGCAGAATACTTAGGACATAGTAAAAGAGAGTATCTGTATTAATTGCAAGAGGAGTTCCACTAGTGATAGAAGAGGATAAAAAAAGATAATGGTAGATTTGTAGTACTAAGGGGCTACTGGCAAGGGAGGAGGATTACACTGGCATGTGTTTATATTCCATCTAAAACTGCTATAATGGAACTTAAGAAAATTCTAGAACAAATCAGCTTTCAGTGAGGAATATTACTTATAAGTAGGGACTAGAATTTGATTTGCAGCAGTGAAGATGTTACTGAAGGGCCCAGAATGGAAAATATAACAAAGAAGGATAGATTTTTGAAGAAATTTATGAAAACATTTGGCATGAAAGATGTGAATTCAGTACTAGGAGTTTGGAGTGAATTTATGATACAAAAACTGTGTTAGACTGGACAGAATTTACATTTCACAGGAACATGTGCATTTAATTGAAAGTCTTGATACGCACCCAATAAATATTTCAGATCTGCACCAGTAACTGAAATAAAGACACAGGGTAATTAAATAAAAATGAGACATTGGCGCTTTCCCACCTATCTGTTGAAAAGAGAGGAATTTAAGGAATGGTTAGTGGAAATTATTCAGGAGCTATTAGAGGAGAAAGAAATTTCTTCTGAAAATATAGCTAGGGAGTGGGATAAAATTAAAGTGGAGTTTAAAATAGGGTGAAAATAAAAGAAATATATAGTTAAGAAGCAACAAGAATTATTTAGAGGGACTGAAAAATGTTAAAAGTATTGCTGCATAAGGGGAATCTCACAGAGCAAGAGGAGGAGCAACTGCAAAATGCTAAACAGAAAATAAGGGATTATCTCGATAATATTCATGAGTTTAGAAAAATTGCTGTTAGGCAACTGAGAGCACAAAAACTTTTAGCACAATGACTCTGGTAACAGAAAGTAGAAAGGGCTGTTTTCAAGCTTAGGGAGTCTATAACAAGGAAGATAAGAGATCCTATAGAGGTGCTAGTAATATTTTGGAAATTCTGTGAAAGTCTGTATAAAGCTTTATTTAATTGACATTTGTTTGCTGGGAAAGTTTTGACTGGGTGGGTAGTGTACCCATTTTCAGTGGAGGCCCAGGAAAAAGGTCCACATACAAAGACAAAGTTTCACATAGAAGTGGTTAACTTTGCAAATGATAAAATACATGCAGAAATTTCTTTGGGAAATACACAGTATAAAAGAGGCAGTTATTTTGCAATATAACAATGGGGTCCAAGTGGTTACATATAACAAGAATCATAGTTTGCCAGACAGAGACAAATACTAACAGCTATTTCTTATCCATTGTTGGCAATTTCAGTCTTAATAGCAATATACAAATTTCAACTGCCATTTATTATGTACAAAATATTTTGCAGTAAGTTACAGTGGAAAGGAAAGTTTTGTAGGAAGACTGAGGTTAAGAAAAGGATGTTAAGTAGTTGTGGGTGTCTAGTTTTAGGGAGTATTAATAACTGTAGTGAAGGTAGAGGAAAATTACTAACATTTAGGATAGGAGGAGATGAAATTAAAATGGTGATATATAACAGGAAAGTCCCCAAGAACAGACAGTATTCCTGTGGAAGTTTGGAAACCATGAGGGGAAAAAACTGATAAAGATCTTGAAGGTTTTATTTAACAGCATTTTAAGAGGAGGAGAAGTACCAACATTGTGGAAGAAAGTGGTTGTGGCTGTAATACCTAAAGAGAGAAAAAAAAACAAAAGATCCAGTTTTATATAGGCCAATTTCAATTCTAAACCATGATTATAAAGTGTTTGTCTATAATGGCTAAAAGAATGACTAAAGCAATGCCAAAATTGATAGATATGGATCATTGTGGTTTTGCAGAAGGGAAGCAAACATTTGACTACATAATCAGAACAATGATGATCCAGAGGGAAGCAAAAAGTAAGAAAGTAGTACTGTTTTTGTTGAGTCTTGATACAGAAAAAGCATTCACCAGAGTAAGATGGAGTTTTATGAGCAGGACAATGGAAGCATTTGCATTCCCTAATAAAATTATAAGGTTGATTAGGAAGCTATATGAGGGATTGGAGGTGAAAATTAAGTGGGTGGGTTCCACTATGATAACTTCTGTTTGAGCAGAGAAGCCAGGCAGGGGGTTTATTTCTCCTTTGTTATTTACATTATATATAGAACCATTGGTGAAGAAATAAAGGACTCAGAAATCCAATTATATAATTGATATATGGTAGTAAAGAAAAACTGGCTTTATTTGCAGATAATATTTTTAATACCTGATAAAACCTGAAAAGGACATCTCAGTGTAGTGGAACATTTTGAGACAGTTTCAAGTCCTTTCATGATACAAAATTAATGAAGCTAAAACAAAGGAAATGGCTGTAAACAATGTACCTGTACACACATTTGTTCAGCAATATCCATATTTATGGGGATATGATAAAATGAGTATTTAAGAGTATGGATTAAAAAGGGGATCAGTTGTGGCAGCTAGGGATATGTGGGAAGAGACTCAAAAGATAATACAAAAACTGAGAAATTTGAAGCTCTGTTTTATGGATATGGATAGCAAGTTACAAGCAGTTAAAATTTTAATATACATTGTATACATTAGTATCACACCCCTAAGAGTGGACCCAGAGTTAAGAGATCAAGGTACACATACAGATAGTAGCCTGAACTTTGACCAACATGTGTCCACAGTAGACTTGCAAGATGGCTGCACATTGAGAAACAGCTTAACTCTAGCTCTCCCAGTGTGAAAACAGAAGCTCAACAGAGAAGGCCAGTCGACTTTTGTGTTTATGGGTAAATTTCAGTAAATGGCTAGTAAGTGTACTGCCCAGATGCCAGGAAAAAAGAAATACAGATCACCTGGAAAAAAATCAGCTACAAAAAGTGAGGAAGAAATACTGAGTGGGAAAAGTTCTGTAGCTGTTCAGCAAAAAAGCAATGTGACCTCCATACATGACTTTCAGTAAGCTACACGAATATGTAAAACAACTGCACACAGACCTGGTTAAAATAAATGAAACACTGATGGAGAATATCAACACAAACAACAAAAGTCAGGAAAAAAATGGAAGAAGCTTTAAAAAGATATTCACACGAGGTGATAAAAATTACAGAAATTGTGTTGAAATGAAGAAAAGACTAGCTGAATATGAGACTACTCAGGAAGAGATGTTTCAAAAAACAATAGAATTAGAGGACAGAGCACATAGGGATAACTTGAGGTTTTCAGTTATACCAGAGAAGCTGAAAGGAACAGACTGCATTAATTTTATGAAAGCATAAATAAGCAACTGTACTGGTACTCCACATCAGGAGTTCCAAGTTGAAAGGGCATATCATGTGTATGCACCAAACCTGGCTATGAGAAAGCAAGTTAGGCCTTTAATAGTAAAGATGTAATCCTGTCAGCAGAATGAGTTGATTATGACAAAACTGCGGTAAAAGGACAAAATACTAAAACTTGGGAGACCGCAGAGTGTTTGTGGAGAATGATTACTCATTGTACACCAGGAAAAAAGAAGTAAATTCATTTCACTATTTAGGGAATGTCAAGATGCAGGTGTGAGATTCAAACTCCTGTACCCAGCTGTCTTCAAGGTATTCTTCCATGGAGGGACAAAATAATTTTTTGATGAAGTACATGCTAAGGAGGAAATACAAATGTTTGTCCAACAAAATGTGAGCTGTGAAACAGGAGATTCTGATGCTTTTTTAAACACCTTTATTGAATTATCACTTGTGACATAGACAAATTTACATTTATGCAAAAGTAATCAAATTGTATTAAATTAACATTAACAAATGTTATAATTCACATATTGCTGTATGCCATACAACATAAGCAACATTACATAAATTATTCAATTCCTGTCCCTTTTTTTGTAAACAAAAAACATCTTTATTAAACCATCACTTATGACATAAGCAACACATACATTTATATAACTGAAAATGAACCACAGCGACACAATCCTAATTGCAAGTATTTTACATCACAAACCATGCTGACACATTCTCAGTTGCAAACATTATACATCACTTATAATCTACCCAATAATTTTCAGTCAGACATTACATAATTCATTTAAGTCTTGCCTTCTTTTAAACCTCATTCTTCCCCTGTATGTATTGTTCCCACAAGTCCCATTTTTCATATGTAGTTTGCTCCTACCTTTTCTAAAGATCTCGATTCTAGTTGTTTTATCTCTGTTACTATATTCACTACTTCTAATATAGTTGGTTTAGATTTTGATTTCCATTTTCTAGTAATTGCTTTTTTGGCAGCCACCATAATTAGAGACAGCAATGCCCTACCATGTCTAGGCAGTTCTGATTCTGTATCACAGCTCAGAAAAATCATTTCCCTACTTAGACTAATTTGCACACCCAGTATATCTGATAGAGTAGTCTGCAGGGAATCTTTAAAGTCTGCCAACTCATTACACACACAGAAAATATGTTCCAAATTACCTCTTTCTTTCCCAACAATGAAATATGACAGAACAAGAAAATCTGGATATATTGGACTTGTGGGGGACTCTAAAGTATATGCCCTATTTCATGTCATTAATGTTCAGAAAAATGCTTTGGGGAGGTGAAGAGAGGGGAGAAAGGTAACTGGAAGCAAAAAAAAAATGTTTTTCTTAATAGTACTATTTTTGTGATGTATTTTTTTACATGCCATATAGTAAAGTTTCCTCAGTTATTTACGTATAATAGGGATTGTTAAAAGGTGCTGCTGTTCTTTTTGTTTCCTTTATTTCTCCCTTCTGTCTCTCTACTTGTTTGGTTTTAAGAAATGTAAGCACTTTAATGTAAAAAAAAGAGCATGACAAAAGAAAAATGAATGTACTTTTTCTCATTCTTGCATGGGGGAGTGACTGGATTAAAGACCTTAGATTTAGTAGCAAGTTTTAAGAAAAATCAAGTAAATGAAAAATAATATTGAATATTATGAGGCTTTTTTCTGGCAAATAAATGTATGCTTATTAGTAATTCTGTATCTGGCCCTCATGTCTCCATGGAAATAATCTGATAAAAAGAAACTGACTGGTTCTCATGTCTCCATGGAGACAATCTGATAATGAGACATTAGTTACAGTCTGGTGGAGAGTGATTGGCTGGGGAGAAAAAAAGAGAAACCAATAGGAGATAATGTTCTCTTAAAGCATTCAGGCGTTTTCCTAGCTAGGAGAGCTATAAATAAAAGACAAAAACAGTTATCACTTAGTAGAAGCACAGGCTGTGCACCATGCTTCTTGGTATGGATAACCTTTCTTTTAGGTTAACTCAAGTCTGTCAGTTTGGGACATTTGTTCCTATTAGGAGGGTAAAACTTCAGTACTTGAAGATGTACATAGTTTTGTGTGTTGGGCTTTGTTTTATCTGATGGCTTTCATTAAAACAAAATGTTTTGTAAGTTATGACATAGGCTCAAATGGATACAAGAACCAACTATAAAAGTTCAACCTGACAAACAGTGTATGTATGCAACACAAAAGCTGGAACTAGACATTTAACAAGGTGTTATACTTAAAAGGTGGGAATAATATTTTAATACAATGATGCTTTCTGTAATTTCTTTAATGTCAATGGTCTCACAGATAAATACAAAAGAAATAATAGTGAACTAATTTAACAATGTAGAATGCAAATAGCTATGTTACAGGAGACACAATGGGAAAAAAAACTGAACATGTGCATTTGATTAAAAAAAGGTTTTCAGGATGGTTATTCAGTGGAATACCTGGTACAAAGGAAAAGAGAAGTACTTATATTAATTGCAAGAGGAGCGCCAGTAGTAATAGAAGAGGATAAAAAAGGATAATGGCAGATTTGTAAGTGATAAGGGGCTACTGGCAAGGGAGGGGAATTACACTGAAATGTATTTATTTTCCATCTAAAACTGCTATAATGGAGCTTAAGAAAATTCTGGGAGAAGTAATCCGTTTTCAGCAATTAATATTAATTATAGGTGGGGACTGGAATTTGATTTGCAGCAGTGATGATGTGTCTTTGGAGACCCAAAAGAAAATATATATTTGAATACATTTATGAAAATATTTGACATGGAAGACGAGAATTCAGTAATAGGATTTTGGAGTGAATTTGCATATTATTCTCCAAGATGGAAAAACTGGGCTAGGCTAGACAGAATTTACATTTCATAAGAACATGTGCATTTAATTGAAGCTCTTGATATACACCCACTAATTATTTCAGATCATGCACCAATCATAACTAAAATAAAAACACAAGGTAATAAAATAAAAATGAGACACTGGCGCTTTCCCACCTATCTGTTGAAGAGAGAGAAATTTAAGGAATGGGTAGTGGATGTTATTCAGGAGCTATTCAAGAGGATAGAAATTACTTCTGAATATGGGATAAAATGAAGGTGGAGTTTAAAAGTAGGGTTTAAATAAAAGAAAGGGAGTGATGGTTAAGAAGTAACAAGAATTATTTAGAGGCACTGACAAATGTTAGTGTTACAGAATAGGGGGGAATTTCACAGAACAAGAAGAGGATCAACTGCAGAATGCTACACGGAAAATAAGAGATTACCTCAATAATATACACAAGTTTAGAAATACTACTATTAAGCAACTGTTTGATAACACTAAAGCACAAAAACATTTAGCACAATGACTTAGGTGATCGAAAGTAAAAAGGGCTGTAGCCATGTTTAGGGAGCTTACAAGAGATGCTATAGAGGTATTAGAAATATTTCAGAAATTCTATGAAAGTCTGTATAAAGCAGAGAAATATGGAAATCAAGAAAAGATACAAATGAAAATGTTAATGGAAGAATTAAATATGCCAAGGTTAGAGGTAGATGAGGCTCAATTACTAACAGGATAGGAGGAGATAAGATAAAAAATGTGATGTGTTACCAATCTACAAGAAAGTCCCTAGAAATAGATGGTATTCCTGTGGAAGTTTGGAATCCAGGAGGGAAAACTGATAAAGATCTGGAAGGTTTTGTTTAACAGTATTTTAAGAGGAGAAGCACTAACATCCTGGAAGAAAGCAGTGGTAGCTGTAATACCTGAAGAGGGTAAAGATCCATCAGATCCATCTTTATACAGGCCCATTTTAATACTAAACCATGATTATAAAGTGTTCATGTCTGTAATGGCTAAAAGAATGGCAAAAGTAATGCCAAGTTGATAGATCTAGATCAATGTGGTTTTATGGAGGGGAGGCAAACATTTGACAACATTAACAGAACATTGATGATCCAGAAGGAAGAAGAATGTAAGAAATTACCATTGTTTTTGATGGGTCTTGATGCAGAGAAAGCATTTGACAGAGTAAGCTGGGACTTTATGAGTAGGGTAATGGAGGCATTTGCATTCCCTGAAAAACATATAAGGTTGATTAAGAGGATATATGAGGAATCAGATGAGAAAATTAAAGTGGGGGGAGTCCTCTCTGATAATTTCTGCTTGAGCAGAGGAACGAGGCAGGGGTTTCCTCTTTCCCTTTTGTTATTTGCATTACATTTAGAACCACTGGCAAAGAAAATAAGGGACTCAGAAGTTCAAGGATATAACTGGAGTGATAGTCAAGAAAAGCTGTCTCTATTTGCAATGATGATATTTTATACCTGAGGAATCCAGAAAGAGATATTACAGTGTTGTGAAACATTTTGAGATGGTTTTAATTTTTTCAGGATACAAAATGAATGAAGCTAAAACAAAAGATATAGCAGTAAATTATGTACCCACTTATGAATTGGTTCAGCAATATCCATATTTATGGGGACATGATAAAAAAGAAGTTATGTTCTTACCATAGCATTCCATCTGTGTTGTCCATTTTCATTTATCCTTGACATATGAGTTTGGTTCCGATATCGGAACCAACTTGGCCTTTACTACAGCTTGCACTGATCAAAAACTCTTGAGCTTCACCTTTACCCATAATCCCTCTCTCCCAATTACCTCAGATTGAGTTTGCAGATTAGATATAGAGTGATAGATAAAAAAGCCTACCAGAAGGCATATCTGATATACCTTAACAATTACCATAAGTATATTATCTGTTCCACCAAAGTCCTCAAGGGCTGGGGAATGGAGGGAGGGGAATCAAAGATAAATGAAAATGGACAAGACAGATGGAACGTTATGGTAAGTACATAATTTCTTTATCTGATGATGTCAATTTTCATTTTATGCTTGACATATGGGGCAGAGTCCCCACTTACCTTAGGCATTGGGAGGACTCATGGAAGGAAATTCCTGAGCACCATTGAACTAAAGGATGCTCTACCCCTAGAGACCAAATCCAATATGGAATGAGTAATAAAGGTTTGGGGAGAAGCCCAAGTAGCTGCTGCATGTACACAATCCATTGAAGCTCTAGATTGGAAAACTGTTGATATTGCAACAGATCTTGTAGTGCCTTCAAAGGTCTAGCAAAGGCAATTTTCTTTTTGTCATAAATAAAAGAAATGGAATGCTTGAGCCATCTGGTTAAGATCACCTTGCTGGTGGGTTTACCAAAACTAGCACTTGAAAAGGAGAAAAATAGTTGGTCAGATATTCTCATTACCTTAGTCCTGTGAAGATAAAAGCATAAATGTCTGTGAAAATCTAGCAGATGTCAACAGTATTCACCTCTGCACAAAAAGTTTGGAAAGAATACCAGCAAATTAATAGTCTGATTGATATTCGACTCTGACACTACTTAGGTAGAAAGGTGGGATTTGTTCATAAGTAAACTGTGAAAAATCAGATAAGTTGGTTTAAATGATAAGGCCTAAATTTCCAAAATTCTTCTAGCAGAGGTTATTGCCACTAAAAATAATGTTTTCCATGACCAATACTTTTATATCACAGTCTGCAGATGGTTCAGAAGGAGAATGTACAATGATTTGCAACACTAGGTTTAGGCTCCAAGGTGGAGTGGGATCTCTGAGGGTTCAGCAAAAGTGTCCCTTTTAAAAATGACTTACAAAGTTTATGAGAAGCCAAGGAATGTTCTTCCAAACTATCATGAAAATTTGAAATTGCTGCTAGTTGTATTCTGATGGTAGAAGGGGAAGCTCCTGCATTGAAAAGAGAGGCTAAGAAATCTAAAATATTATCAACAGAAGCAGAAAAGGGGTCAATATCCCTTTCATGAGCCCAGATGGTAAATCTCTTCTATTTACTAGTATTTAGTTCCAGGGTGGAAGGCTTATAAGAAGCTAGGAGAATTTGATGTACTGGGGAAGAAAGGTTAAAATGCCTGGCAACTAGTGGAACTGGAGGAACCATGCTGTCAGCTTGAGGTTCATAATGTCTGGATGATGAGACAGAAGGTCTGGAGCTGGGTCCAAAGTTGTTGAATTAGATAAGGCCAAAGAAAGGGGAGCCAGATCTGTCAAGGACAAAATGGTGCAATGAGGATTACTTTGTTCTTAAACCTGAGTGCTTTCTGTAAGAATTTTGGAATTAGAGGTTATCGGGGGAGAGGCATATAGGCATCTGGAGGGCCAAGTGTGGAGAAGTGTGTCTCTTTTTGACTTACCTGGAGGGGGAGTCAGGGCAAAGTAGTTGCTGCACTTGTTTTGGGGGAGAGGCAAACAGGTCACAACAATGCTGGCCCCATTAACAGGAAATCGTTTCTGTCACTATTGGATTGAGAGACCACTTTTAAGGCTGGAGAATACATCTGCTCAGTTTGTCTGCTGTCACATTGGAACTCGCTGGAATGTTCATTGCTATCAGAAAGCAATTGGAAGAGACCGCCCACTGGCACACCCTGAGTGCTTCTTGACAAAGGGGATAAAATTTGGTTCCTCCCTGTTTGTTGATGTACCAAACTACTGACATATTGTCTGAATTGCAATTGTTCCCACAGGAAGAGCTGTTTTTGGAAGGCTTGCAACACTAAAAGAACTGTTCTTAGTTCCAGGATATAGATATGTAAGTTGGTCTCTAAGGGGGACCAAGTGCCTTGGACAGTCTTGCTCAGAAAATGCCCCCCACCCCATCTGGGAGGCATCTGTGGTCACTATGGCCTTGTGTTCTGGAAGGATGAAGAAACGGCCAAGAATTTCTTTGGAGTGAATCAACTAAGCTAGATTTTTCTGCAATGATTGGTGATCAAAATCTGGTCCAACATGGGTTGGTGTAGCATAGACCATTGAGATGCCAGCAGTCGCTGTAGAATTCTTATGTGATATTTGGCTAGGGGAACTAGAGTTACTGTCATTGCCATAGAACCTAGGGCCTGTAAAATTAGGTGAGCGGGTACCTTCTTACTGTGAATTATTTTTTGAACCTGGACTATGATTTTTCAAAGTTTCACTGGGGAAAGGGATGCTACATTTGTTGTTGTATTCAGCACTGCCCTATAAACTGTAAACTCCAAGCTGAAGACGGTTGAGATTTTTCATGGTGTATAGTTATTCTTAGGTATGCACAGGTGTTGAGAATGTAATCCCTTGTCTCTCTCAATTGATGCCTGATCAGAGCGGTAATGAGCCAGTAGTCTAAATATGGAAACACCAGGAATGCTTGGAGTCTCAAGTGAGCTGCTACTACTGCCACACATTTGGTGAACACCCTGGGAGTTGTGGTGAGACCAAAGGGCAGCGCCCTGAATTGGTAATGGCTGGCTCCCAGCCAGAAGCGGAGGATCTTTCTTGTGTGTGTGTGTGTCCATTTTTATGTGGTAATATGCATCCTGAAGATCTATCAAGCACATCCAATCATTCTTTCCTAATAATGGAAGAATGGACTGTACCGTGACTATCCAGAATTTTATTTGTCGAACTGATTTGTTCAACACACTGAGATCCAAAATTGGTCTCCAGTCACCTGTCTTTTTTTGGCACTAAAAAGAATCTTGAGTAAACTCAGGATCCTCTCTGGTCTGGTGGGACTTCTTGGATGACTCTTTTGTCTAGCAGTTTTTAAATTTCTAGAACTGTTGGTTCCCTCTGACTGAGTGGAACATCTGGAATTTTTTTTGCATATGGGAGAAAGAAGGGAAAAAGATATAGTATAACCTCTGGAAATTATCTGTTGCACCCATGAATCTGTTATATTTAGCCAGGCATTTTGTTGCAAGGATAAGCATCCCCCGACTGCCTGCAGAAGAAGATAATTGGACCTCCTTTCAGAAATGAAGAAAGGGATTACCTGGGAAGGAGTCCCTGAAGCCCTGGTTCTGCAGACTACCTCTGCCACATGGATGGGTCTTTCATTGTAGTTCCCCTCTCTGCCCCTGGGAGAACTGGCACCACATGTGTCCTGGAAAGGCCCTTGGGATTTTTTTGAACCACATCTTTCCACCGCTCCTCTGATTCCTGAAAAAGGATCTTTGAGGGGGGTGAAAAAACATATGCCCACAGCAGAAAGGGTCTTACCATCCTTCTCATACCTGTACAATGTCTCTCTAACTTTTGGGCCAAACCGAGATGACCCGTCAAATGGTGCATTGATGAAGAAGACTTAAATGGTTCCTCAAAGTCACATAGGCACATCAGACATTTCTCCTTATGGCTACACCTGAAACAGCCACTCTGGCAGTCCCTTCAGCTGCATGAGCAATGAGCCTCATGGACGAGTTTGACACAGATTCCAGGGTGGCCAACTGGGAAGCAACCTTTTCTTAAACTCCCTCAGTTACAGCTCCCAACAGGGTATTGGACAACTCCTTGATCAGAGCCCTTTGAACTCTGGTAAAATGTGCCAAGAAATTCAGACACCTTAAAGGGAAAATCCCAGTGTTTAAAATTCGGGTCCACACTACTGCTGACCAAAGTAATGCCCAGTTTACCACGTCACTAACGTTCCCCCCCCATAGTGTAATTTTTTTGTTTGACTATCCTGTATCTCTTAAATTCCAATCCTGTTTTGGCTCCCAGTATCAACTACATTTTGTTTTTATGCTCCTATCACTTTTCAGTGGTGCTTACACTTCCAGCTTTTCTGCATCTTTGCTCCCATTGTCTGTGCGCAGAGAATAACTGCACAGGTGGTCAGTCTCTGTCGTCTCTTTAGTGTCTCTTGTTTTCTTACTGTTTTTTTTTTTATTTGTTCATTTACTTAATTGCTGATATGCTTTCTTTATGAACGGCAGTGACCGATCATTTTAGCCAACCATTTATTGTAACAAGCAGTTGTTAAGCACTTAAAAGTGCTTAACAAATTATAGATACATAAACATTTTCTGATAAGAAGGCTCTTCTTTCTGCCTCCTTTTGTTTTGAAGCCACAAGCCAGTATGTAATGACATGCATCATTTCAGTTTTCATACCCTACGGAAAATGCAACTTAACAGGGGTGTTATTTCAGCAACTTTCTAAAATTGGTCCCTATTTTTGGCTCTTTTGTAACCCCCATTATTCTAGGCTTAGTGCAGATTTTTTGCTCTAAGAAACTGAGGGGTATAGCACTGAGGTTCCTCCTGCTTTTTGAGTGATCCTTATAGTAAATCTTTACTTTTTAGAATGATTGTTCATTGTGGTTCGTTTCTATAGTAACCACAATCCATGATCCTTGTAAAAAGCAAAGTTTTACTGTCAGGAGCAGTTGGTAAGCCCTTGCATGCAAGACATCTGTACATATACTTGTTTTTTTATTCATCCGTGAGTGGTATGGCAAGGGGTTCCTGTTATTAAGTGGTTACCAACTGCTCCTTATATTAAAACTTTGTTTTTTTATGATCACTCATTGTAGTTTCTTTCTTTAGTGACGGCAATGAACGATCATTCTAAAAAGCAATGTTGTGAGCACTTTCTAGCCACTTATAAGTTTAGTATTTTGCCCCGCCCCTTATTTTAGGCTGTGTCTTATCATTTCAAGTTCATAGGTTCATACTAGGCTATCTGCCCAAGGGCATTTATAAGCCTAGCCCAGAGTTTTGTGGCTTTCGCCACCCGTTTAGTTTGAAGGATACTATGCCCATTATTTTGCTGTGCCTCTGTCAAGCAGTGACACTGAGATAATCCCTGGGGTATATCTGAGATCTCCCATCCATTGGTCAAGATTTCTCTTGAACAAAGCCAGCGAGGTGCTCTGCCTCACATGTACCGGGATTTTGTTCCACAGCATAGGGAGTCTCTGGGTGATGAATCTGTCCCTCCAGCACGCCCTATTAATAACCGTGTCAAGGTTTAAGTCTCCCGCCCTTGTAGTTCTGAGGATCTAGAATTTTTGAGGTGAAGCATGTTCATCAATTCCGGGTTGGACATGGCCTTGTATGTCAGGCACAGGTCACCTCTGAGCAGACGGTAAGCGACTGAATAGAGCTGGAGTTCCTTCAGTCGGGCAGCATAAGACATATTTTTGAGACCCTTTATCCTTTTGGTGAGGAACTTTTGGGGCCTTTCCAGTTGCTGCAGGTGTCGGGTCAGATACATTCCGAATGGGGCATTGTACTCAATCATTGGTCTGATGAGTGATGAGTACAGGGGGACGATGACCTCCCTTGATCTAGATGTGAATCCCTTCATGATCAGGTGGGCAATGTAGAAGGTCTTCCTAACTACTTTGGCAACGTGAGTGTCAAACGAAAGGTTACTGTCAACCTGGGTCCCCAGATCCCTGATAACCTCTTCTGTGCCTAGTGGATTGCCGCCTATATGGTAGCTAGGGGTAACCTTGTTTTTCCCGAAGGGTATGACTATGCATTTTTTGGCATTTAACTTTAGGCCATGGCTCTGGCACCAGTTATCCGTTTCTATAAGACCCTTCTGAAGGATATCTGTGTCAGATGTGTTCTCAACTATGGCGCCCAGTTTGCAGTCATCTGCAAACTTTGTCAGCCATAACCCCCCTGTGTTTGCTTGTACTTCTGAAAGGTAGATGCCGAACAAGAGTGGGCCCAGGACTGAGCCCTGTGGGACACCACTTGTGACAGGCTTTGAGTTTGACATGGCGCCAGCAACTCTGACCCTGTGGGTTCTGTCACTAAGCCAGTTTGCAACCCATCTTGTGACGTATGGGTTTACATTTAAGCTGATGAGTTTTTCAATGATACCTGAGTGGGGTATTGTGTCGAAAGCCTTTGCCAGGTCGAGGTAGGCTGTGTGGACTGCCTTTCCCTCATCAATGGCCTTGGTGACTGTTTCGAAAAAGTCAACCAAGTTTAAAAGGCACGATCTGCCTTTGACAAAGCCAAACTGGGTTGGATCCAAAGTCTGCAAGTCCCCTATGTCTTTATTTATGAGTTCCATTATGATCCTCTCCATAGCTTTGCAGATCAGGCTTGTCAAGCTGATGGGACGGTAATTTCCAGGGTCGGTGGAGGCACCGCCTTTGTGAAGTGGGACCACAGTTGCCGTACGCCACTCCTTGGGTACGTATCCTGAGGTGAGGCTAAGATTAAACAGCTGACCTAACTGCGGGTTTAATTCGTCATTGAGTTCGTGGAGCACACAACCAGGGAAACCATCTGGTCCCATGGATGCTGTGTTTTTTGCCTTGGAGAGAGCAGTTCTCACCTGAGCGTTAGAGATGTTTGGGGGGCTACAATCCTCTGGTATAGATATCTCACCTTTTGGAAGTTTGCACTGAACCTGTCAGCCAGTATGTTGGCAATGTCTGTAGGTTCAGTAATTTTTTACATCATTTTGAACTAATTCTGAGCATATCTGGGAGTTTCCTCCCAGGTTTCTAACATAGCTAAAGAAGGCCTTATGATTGTCTTTTGAGTCCTTAGCGACTTTTCTCTCAAAATTTGCCTTGGATGATTTTATGAGAGATCTTAGTTTTTTACTTATAATGATCAAAGGTGTCTTCCCTTTTAAGGATTTTGCTCTATCTTGTAGTAGCTTCCTCCTTTTGTTGTAGAGTTTGTTTATAGCTGGGGTCCACCAGACTGGACACTTGCCTTTGGTACAAAGAGTCTTTGTTTTGTTTGGGATTGCCTGATCCATGCAGTCCTGTAGGTGCTGGTAGAAGGCATTTGTAAGTGATTCAGTGGCTTGAGTAATGGTTTCCGCAGGCTCGGGGGCTTTAAAAGAGACCACACTAGTCTTTAGAAGTGTGAAGTCGGCTTTTGAGAAGTTCTTCACTGTGGTCTTTTTTATCTCAGGTGGGGGCGGGATGTGGACTTCCAGTGAGATTAGTTTATGATCTGATCTCACCAGTGAGGGGTATACTTCCGGTGTTGAACATTGTGACCCCATGTTCATGATGATGAGATCTAGTATGTTTTCTCCTCTTGTGGGGATGGTGACTAGTTGTTCCATGGCATTTGAGTTTATGAACTCTAGGAACCTTTGGGCTAAAGTGTTGGGGCTTGAGTAGTGATCCCAGTCTATATTCGGGTAGTTGAAGTCACCTAGTATGATGGTGTTTGGAGATACATTTATCCCCTCCAGTGTTTTCAGGAAAGCTATGTGAGGTTCCTGAGATTGAGAGGGTGGCCTGTAACATGCTACAAATTGCAGAGCCGTCTTGCCTATGGTTAATTGCACCTGGATGGTCTCCGATGCATCGTGCGTTGCCACCAACCTTGAGGTGTGGGTGTCCTTGATGAATATAGACACCCCCCTCCTTTCTTGGTGTTGTCCGGATTTTGGGGCCGGAACGCATGATATGAGGTAAAACCTGATAGTGCCGGGGTGCTCTCAGGAGCCTTGAACCAGGTTTCAGTCACAGCACAGACATCGATGTTCTCCATATTGAGAAGGGCCTCGAGTGCGTGCATCTTGAGGTTGAGACTTCTGGCATTGAGCAGCATTACCCTTAGTTTTTTCCTGTTTTGTGTTCTAGGGTGGTAGGTTTAGAATTTGAGCCTTGCCTAAAAAGGCACTATGGGGGTGGCAAGAGCCTTTGCCAATATCCGAAACCCAGGGTGACAGGTGCAAGCCGCCCTCAAGCAGCGTGGCTTGTCCAGCATGTCATCCCAGGCAGACAGACATTGGATCCCCTTTGAATGACACCAGAGTTTAAGCCAATTATTAAAGCTAATCATCTTGTCTCTGTATTGTGGCATCATTCTTGGTGAAGGTAGGATACTGCTCAAGGTCAGGGTCATACCTGCCTGGGCTACATAATCAGAGAGCTCCTCTATGTCTCTCTTCATGTAGTCCAAGGAGGTACGTCTCAGGTCATTCACACCAGCGTGGACAATGACAGAGTCGTACTTGTACCTGCTGTTGAGAGACCTGAGTGCTTGCGTTATGTGGCAGATTCTAGCGCCCAACAGGCAGCTTACTGTGACCTTCTCCTTACTCAATCTGGTGAGCGGGACGTCAGTGTGTCTAACTATGGAGTCACCAATGACGAGTGTGTCTGGCATTGTGTTTGGCCTTAAGGGCTGTGACTGTTTGGCACACTGACTATGTGGTCTATGTGTTGCATGTATTGTGTCCTGAGGTGGCAGTTGTTTGGGTGTCTACTTTGGTGGCCTCTGCTGTTTTGGTAGATTTTTGATCAGAGCCTCCGAGTATGTCTTTGTGTATTTATGTGTATGATTTGAAGTTGTGATAGTACTATGTGAGACTGGGTTTGTGGTGTGTGTGGTTACCTTCTCCTCCTGTCTGGTCTTGCCAGTCCTATGTTGAGAGAGCTCAGCCTCCAGTTTGGCTATATAGTTGCATCTCTCGCATGTATTTGTGTTTTGTGGGAGAAGGAGAGGGTTGTCTGTGTACATGAGACAATTGTAACATTGCCTCAATATTCCCAGATTCACCAGCTGTGCAGGAGAGGACACTAGCAACTGATCCCTCGACATGCTAGAAGGAATAGACACAAAGACTCCGGAGGATGTGGGTGATCGAAAAGGGGTTTTAGGCTGGTGGGGTACTATGTATAATAAAAGTGCTATATCAAAGTAAAAAATACTTTAGGAGCAAGTGCTAGGCTTTACAGATAGAGAATAGTCTACTTAAGAATCAAGTAGAGCTGAACTTTTTAGATATAGAATACGCTGGTTTGATCAGCAGTACAGTTCAAGGAAGGCTGTTTTAAGGGAAAATTTGAAGAGTGGACTTTAGGTAGCCCGAATAGTTTAACCGCCGCTGCTCTTGTGTGCTCCTGTGGCAACTCCGCGCTAAAGCGTGTTTTATAGCAGGGGGCTGGAAAAGACAGGAAATTACCCAAAATGGCCAATAAACTACAAGTTACTGCCTTAAACCACTCCTCTGAGGACAAACAGGCAGCTCAGTACTCCCCACTCTCACTGGTGAGTAAAGAAACTTCCCCCTGACCAAACAAGGAAAATGGAGAAACACAGGAACCAAGACAAAGCCCAGGGATCAGCAAAATCTGATCACTGGAACACACTATTAGGAAAGTATGGAAAACAAGAGTATTTTTTTTTTTTTTTTTCAAGTTTTTTTTTTCAGATAGGCAGAAAATACAATAAATGCTGTGTTTTTCGATTAATTGCTATCAAAAGCTAGTACACTTGAGTGTATTAGCCTGTTGTTTAACTTTTAAGCAAAACTTAAACAAGGAAGTTCAACAAACAATTCAAGTTATTAAAAACAGTAAAAACAGGTAATAACTGAATAAAACAGGCAGAAATAGTCGTCGAAAGGCTCAAAAAGTCGAAAATGCAGAAAAAAATACTTAGAATCTGGAAAGTTTGTCTTTTCTGGTCTCTGCTGCTCTAGGAACTCTGCTGGATACCACGAGGAGCTGTGCTGAGTTCTCTACAGCCAGAAAAGCCCACCAAAGCGTGCTTTATAGCAGGGGGCTGGAAAAGACAGGAAATTACCCAAAATGGCCAATAAACTACAAGTTACTGCCTTAAACCACTCCTCTGAGGACAAACAGACAGCTCAGACTGGTGAGTAAAGAAACTTCCCCCTGACCAAACAAGGAAAATGGAGAAACACAGGAACCAAGACAAAGCCCAGGGATCAGCAATCTGCTTCAGAAGCCTTTTCCAAAGGAATTTGCTTGTTGAAGTGCAATCCTTCATGTTAGCATTTTATTTAAAAAGAAATGTTAAGCATGGGTCATAAAAGTAAACATTACCTTAATCTATCACTTTAACATAATATTTGTACTGCAGCAATGTTCTGTTATTTTTTCATAAAAACTCTTGATAATTCTCCACGATTAGTTGATCTATATAGTATGCACTGTTTCACATGTAACAGTCATGCCTACCTTCCAGTAGAAGTCACTGTACAGCCTTGTAATGAATTTCCATGCAACTTATGTAACATTTTTATTTTGTTGCACTTGATGTCAAAACCATTTTAGTAAATAAGCAAGCTTGTCATCTTGCCACCATTGTATAGCTAGTGTACTTGAGCTCTGCTGCTTCAGAAAAATTGCTGGCAGTCAAAATCATGCACTTATTAATTCCTTCTGTTACATTGCTAGAAAAACAACAAAAAAAGTTAAACATAGCTGCATATTCAGCTTTAAGAACCTGACTTCCTTTCTCTTTTCTTCATTGTAAATGCTTGCATAAACAAATCTTTGTTCCTGAGACAGAAATTACAGTAAACAGGCATCATGAAGTCCTACGCTTCACTTTCAGTTAGTAAAGTTTCTTGCTTTGGGACAAGTCAGTTAAAGAAACAGTGCTTTTCAGTGACTAGGTGCAGGTGCTTATTGAGTAAGACTCAGAAAGTACATTAAATAACGTACTTGTCGATAAATAGTATGGCTGCAAACCTTTGGTACAATGGCACTGGAGTGACAGTTTATGTGAAGAAGAAAAATAAAAGATCAGATGCTTAAGTCTGAACAGTCAATGTCTTGCAAGTTACGCAACATAACCTATTGTTTTTAAACAATAATTCACAGTAATGTGATCTTACTATCCTTACCACCATGTAAAACTGTCACTATGCTTTATTAATGTTTCCAGCAGCTGTACTTTGTTTATGTTCTGAATCAAGCAAGTGTAACGGAATAGCAGTATTGATGAAAATGTACATTATACTGTGTAGGACAAGACGTTTTGTGCATTTTGAAAAGTAACACTAGCTTAAATTTGATAAAACTTCAGCTGAGCCCCCTTGATTAAAACTGCACCTTGGGCTACATTTCAGGAAGAGAGGCAAAAGAACAGTTTAAGAATTCAGTGCTGATAAACAGATGGATAGATACACAGAGCCCTCTTGATTAAAACTGCACCTTGGGCTACATTTCAGGAAGAGAGGCAAAAGAACAGTTTGAGAATTCAGTGCTGATAAACAGATGGATAGATACACAGAGCCCCCTTGATTAAAACTGCACCTTGGGCTACATTTCAGGAAGAGAGGCAAAAGAACAGTTTGAGAATTCAGTGCTGATAAACAGATGGATAGATACACAGCTCTAACCAATCTGGGGTAAATCTCACCAGAATCGTATATAAATCCAAAAATAATCAGTGATAAACAAAGATACTTTTATAATATTACTGTTAACCTAAGAGATTGGCAGAGTAAGAATGTAAATCAATATATATTTTCTTAAGTAAAAGTCTATAATTCTAATTAGTGTAATTCATCAACCTTTCTCCAAAAAGCATCATTTTTAGGAGGCATTAAGAGGGAGAGAAATACAATTTCAGCCTAGATCAGAAACATTCCCTGGAATCTGGGACAATTGCGAAGTATGGCTGGATATATATATATATATATATATATATATATAGAGAGAGAGAGAGAGATATTTGTGTGTGTGTGCATACACATCCATTTGTCTGTCTTCACATGTGCTGGAGTAACGGAGTAATGAATATCTTACATCAGAACTAATTGCATTTGTGCACACACACACCTACCTGCCTATATATGTGTGTGCATTTGAGTACATAGGAGTTTGTCTGTGTCTATATATGCATGAGCAAGTGTACATGCAGTAGCAGAATATATAATATAACTCAACCTTCTATCTCCAAAATGTGGAACAGTTATCTCTCATAATGTGGAACAAATTGGCAACCTGAGGGACACTTACTAATAGCTTACCAATGCTTTCAGCTAGAATGCTCACAAGGCAGTTAAAAATGTGTTACTTTACACTTAAAAAAAGTTATACTTTACACAGGTTATTCTGCTGACATAATATGATTCAATATTTACATTAGATATTAGTTCAATTTTTGTGATTTTGCAGCAGACCCTTTCAGTTTGGAACAATGAGGAACATGGCCTTTAAAGATTCAAACTGAGAAACATTCCATGTAATGAGGTACACTTTAGGGGTAGAGCAAAAGATATGTTATGTCAGAACTAATCAAGTGATGCTTGCCTGTTGACAGGTGTGTGTGTGTATATTTATATATCATTCATAACTTTATAGTTTCAGGGATGATATCAGTCTGTGCCTTTGGGACACCCGTTCTCACTGGATACATATCTGCTACATTTTGGCTGTGACCTTCTTTCTTCTCATTCCCGACTTGCTTTTGCAGCTTTAGAAAGCACACTGCAGTTAACAGCAATGTACTGCAGCATCAACTAATCAGTGTAAATGCCCTCTTTTTATTTGTACATGTCCAGGTAACCTCTGTCTAGTGTACAGAGACTGAAAAGATCCAGTCTTCTATGACCTGCACACATGCTTAAAAGATCTATGCTTTCACCAAAACATAAATAGGACCTACTTGCAAAAATAGGTATTTATCACAGAAAAAGGGTATTTTATGGAACAGACTCTACTTGGATGTAAAGCAGAGTAGCTCCCTGACCCTTAACGTGGATGATGGGATTGTCAATCATAATTACATACCTGGTCTGGCTTCCCAGTCCCTTATGGACAAGAATTAAAACTCTGTATAATGTACTTCATTCTGACAGGGTCTGGTATTAATTGATGTCTTGGTAAATTCTTACTCAGGTCTTGCGGCTATGCTACAAATGGTTCACTAGTTCAAGAGCCTAGTATTAACCTATGAACCTATAAATCTTTAATCAGTAGACGTCAGGCTATACATTTAGACCATACAGACAACACTGTATTAATTTTCAGCAAGTGGGTCCCAAGGAAAAGACAACATTCTAATTGTATTTGTTTAACAGTGTATTATAATTACACACATTGTCACAATGTTGTACTGTCCCACAGGCCAAAGTGATAGTTGTACAACTGTGTCAGTGAAATAAAACCAGAACACACAACACTCTGGATTCATCACAATAAGTAGCCAGTGACTATTTTAATCTTCAGTTACAATGTGGGGTGGCCCTGAAACTCCATGCAGTGGTAGCAGTTTCAAAAAGACATTTTAGGGTAGGCAGCTCCTCATAAAACTATACTTGATCATAGGTTAATAGGTGATAGCGGTAGACCACCAAAATTCCCTTTATAAAGCAAGATTTTTCCATTCATCTAGTGAGATCTCAAGGTGTTCTATGGAGTCTTTGACATAATCCCTCCACTATGTCCTTATTCTACCCATGGAGTAGTTATGGAGTTCTATGCCACCCCCCTAAATCTCTGAGTGATTGGGTACAAGATTTGATGCTACACCTAATATGCCACAGATTCTGATGTGGTCTGCATAGTCAGGGGTGTTTTATAATTTCTTGCCTACTCTTGAGTTTCCTCATAATTACTGACCGTTTCAAATAAGGGAGAACATGTTGGGTGCTGATTTTCTATATTTGCAATTCAAGACTTGAGTTGTGGTGAGATTTAACAACTTGTTTGAATTTACTGAATAATGTCCTCATAGTCTTCACTATAAATTGAATTATGAACTAGATGAAAGTGACAGAAAATACAGTAAACACAATACACATGATAATAAAGTACAGCACAGTGGCAGAAAAAGTTACTAAGGTACAGTTTCAAGGCCAAGAAAGGAGCAAAAAGTAAATATACTATAAGGAGCACAGTGTGTAACAATAAACAATACAGTTGAAAGGACATTTTGTTCAGTCATTTGGTTACATTCATCAGTAGTGTACAGTAAACATACATTGATTGAGTAGAGTGTAGAAAGGAGTTGTTGCAAGATTTCCTAGAAGGTTAAAGTATGATATGATCTAATTAAGTGAAGCTACCCAGGGTCAAAACAATTATATAACCAAGAACTATGTAAATGGGATCGGGGGAGTTTTTTTTAAATATTTTTTTTGTTTTCAGTGGTCCTAATATCTGTGGGGATGGCATTCCATGCTTTTGCAACAGAAATGGAAAACAAGGAGTCCCCAGAGCTATTGTTGCTTTTGCCTGTCAGCCAGTGCTTTTTTGGTAGATCTTAATAGGCATTTGTTAGAGTAGATATTAAGTAGGCCTTGAAGAGCAGGAACTGTATAGGGATAATATAGCAATAACCCACACCTGGGGGTGGGTAATGCTAAATTTACCCACGGTTGGCGTGGTTTGGTCTCGAAGGCGAAGCCCGAGGGACCAAACAAAGCCAACCGTGGGTAAATTTAGCATTACCCACACCCAGAAGTGGTTATTGCTATTATACATGACATTATTGAAGATAAGAAACTTTTACTTTCCGTAAATAATGGCATAGTATAATGCCTGTTTACTGCCCTTCCGCAGATGACTGGCATCCGGCAGTTCTGATGTACTGCGCCTGCGCAGTACATCAGAGCTGTGGGCAAAGCAATGGAGAAAGCAAGATCTCCGTTGCTTTTTGAGTCTCGCTATGTTAAATGAGTTTAACATAGCGAGACAGTTTTAAAATAAGCAATGGACATCTCCGCTGTTTATTTTAACTGTCTCGCTATGTTAAACTCATTTAACATAGCGAGACACTAAAAAGCAACGGAGATCTTGCTTTCTTGTTTTAACACTGTTCGCTATGTTAAATGGGTTTAACATGGCGAGACAGCTTTAAAATAAGCAATGGAGATCTCCGTTGCTTATTTTAAAGCTGTCTCGCTATGTTAAACCCATTTAACATAGCGAGACAGTGTTTAAAAAAAACGAGTTATACTAATGGAAAAAGTCCGGCGACGGACCTTTTCCATTAGTATAACTCGATTTACAACGGGCACGCTGGCCAATCAGCGTGCACGTTTTGGGGGGGGGTCATGGTATAATATAGAATTTGGTGGGCTGTTGTAAGCTGGTTATATGTGAGCAGTTTGGGTGATCCTAGCCAGGACAATTGCTTGATTGCTATGCAGTGATGTGTCCTGAAGGGTGAGTCATTAACAAACGTATCTATTTTATTGTAGCAGGTGTTCAGTTTCAGTCTGCTTTCTTTAGGTGGATGAGTATGGGGGAAGAATAGAGGAGTGTGGCTACTAGGGAGTTTTTTACGATAGTGGCTTTAATGTCATTGGTGAGGTACTTTTTGCATCTATATAGGGTTCTGAGTTTTTATACACTTTCTTTATTGTTTGTGCAATATGCATATCGAATTTTGTGTTGTGATCTATGATAACCCCTAGAAGTTTGGTGTGTTGGACAGGTGTGATAGGGGTGTTATTAGCTGAGACTATTGTGAATGGTGTTATGGGTCATAAAGCTCTAGTGGGATTGAATATCATTGTGTGTGTTTTACTGGGGTTAAATATTAGTTTAGAGTTGGCTAACCAGGTTTCAATAGTGGTAAAGGACTGGTGTCAGTTGCTGGAGTTGAGGGAGTGATGAGGTGGAGCAGATTAGAGTGGAATCATCATCGTACTGCACTAGAGTGGTGTGCCAGGTAGCTTTGTGAAGTTGGCTGGTCAATATGTTGAAAAGAGGAAGGTGCAAGATTGGAACCTTGGAGGACCCCCAGGGTAACAGGTAGGAAGGAAGATAAGGAGTTTTGCCATTTTACTGCTTGTTGGTGGTTTGTTAGTCTTGAAACCATGCTAGGGTGGAGAGACTGAGATTAAGATTGGAGAGAGCAGAAAGGAGTTTGGGATGTGAGACAGTATCAAAGGCCTTGGAGAGATCTAGAAATACAGTGGATACTAAGTTACCATTGTTTTGATGTTGGTTTACTGCACTGGTAAAGTTAGTAAGGGCTATGGTATTACTGTGATTGGGATGGAATCCATGCTGGGTGTTGGTTAGCAGTTTATTAGTGGGGAGACGGTGCATTATTTGGGAATGTATACATTTTTTGAGAATTTTAGCTAAGGGGATAGAATGGCAATTGGACAGTAATTAGACAATTCCACAGAGTTTCTTCCCTTGTGGAGTTGTACTATTTGTGAAATTTTCCAAAGTGAAAGAATGTGCTGCTCTGATAAAGAGTAATTAATGAGCATGGAGACTGGATAAGCAATGGATTTGGCTGTGATCTTTATATATTCTGCAGGTAATTTGTCAGCAGACAGGGTTGTAGGTTTAAGCCTATTTAGGTATTTATATATTGTACTAGTTGGAACAGGCTGCAAGAAGAGGTTTTGGTCTGCTGGTGTGGAAGATAGGTTTTGATGTGAAGTGGGAGAACTATTATTGGTGACAGCTAGGATGGATTTGGTGAAGTGTTCATTGACGTGGGTGGCAATATTATTGGTGGTGGCGTCAGTGTTAGGGGGTGGAATACTGGTCTTTCCTGGTTGTAGGATTTTATTATTGGTGGCTCAGAATTTCTGTGGGTTATTTTTGTGTCTGGTTTGAATGCCTATATGGTTCCTTTTGTTAGTCCGAATTTGTTTTTTGGCTTTGTTCCTTACTTCTTTTATTTTGATGCCATGAGTCCCATGCTTTATCTCTCTGTTTTAGTAGTAGACTGGTATCTCTGTTCAGCCAGGGGGCATAGTTGGATTTAGTTTGTTTCTTGGTGACATTTACGGGAAATATAAAATGGAGTGGCATCAGCATTAAAAACAATCTTAACCTACAGATATATTTGTATTTTGGAATGAATCTTTCTGTAATATTCATAGGTTCATATGTGTTTACTAGGCTAATGACTACAAGGGTCTTTCATGTGATATACTTTCATCTTAAACATTGGACAGGATTCAAAGACATCCCAGATACAAGTGTTATGGCTGTGGCACAAAGAGATGTTTATACAAGGTTCATCCTTTTGAAGAATTTAAACATAGGGAAGTTAGTTATAGAGGGGGTTTGCTGATTATGAGAGTAAATTAATTGGTGAATGAAAGACTAAGGGTGAAACAGGTACCGGTAACATATGTGAAGGCCAGATCGAGGACATTTTGGTCTCTTAACAGGCTCACAAAGTATTTCAACCAGGGAATTCCTGTTTATCAAATCCAAGATTCTCTTGGCTTACTATAAATTACATCTATGGCAAAATGAAGTCATTTTGTATTATAGATTTGTTGATTACTGGAGTTTATTATAAAAATGTCTCAGAATCTGACATTATCATCCCTGGATATGGTATGGACTCTGTAAAATGCTGGAAGCTTGCTTTGCCTGCGGTAAACTGAAGTTTTAGGAGTTCAATTAGTAGAATCTCTAGGTTTCCGTCTAGATGAGATGTCCCTGACTGATAAGGAGACACCACTGCAGTTTCCATCTGGCCTGAAAGCATGATAGTTGCAAAACCCCAATATGCAGGAACTGCTTTAGAACTTTATTTATATGGACATTTTCCAGATGCCACAGCACCTCAAGATCCAGCAACTTGTTAGTGAGATTCCTGGTATTGAAAAGAGCTAACTCAATGCAGTCCAGTTTAGAATTAGATGAATTTGCTGAGATGCATGTGTATTAGATGTATTCTAACAAAAAAAAAAAAGGAACTGGGGGGGGGGGTCAGCAAAGGCTTTTGCCAATATTCAGAAACCCTTGAATGAGAGATGCAGGCTGTCCCTTGCAAAAGAATTAGCACTTCTAATCATCTTGTCTGTTATAAACTTGGGGTTATTTTGTGTTTTGTAATTGCACCATTAACTGAAGAAAAATAAATAAAACATACTAGTTCACTGACATGGTCAATATCTACAATGTATTTATCTTTTTTCAAAGGGTCACTTTGGTTAATTGTTAATTGTTTTAACCAGTTTGTGGGTGTTCCATCTGAATTTTAAGTACTGTGTGCAAGTGTCTTATGATATGTGTCTGTCAGTACCATGTGCGTGTGTGTGTCTGTCTGTGTACTTGTACCTTCATGGCTTATGGTTTCAAGAAATATAGCAATATTTAGTAGCAAAGCCTTAAAGATGGAGTAGAGTTGGTGATGGTGTTCAGTACTTTCAGAAAGACCAAGCTGTGAATTTTCTCCCCTCAAAGAGAGACCCTGTACCTGTATGGTAAATGACGAAGGTGAGACTGCTAATTTTAATGATGTGTTAATAGTTGCATTTCTATTTTATGGGAACCTGTTTGCAGAAATTTAAAGATCAGCTCTTAGGCACATTCTTTAATATTTAATGAGACTATTTTCCCAGCACTGACTCTCTCCGAAGAGACAAAACTAGGTGTGAAGATATTTTATCTTTGTGAGTTAAACCTCAGTTGGCTGATTTTCATTTCATTGAAATAGAAGCCTAAAATTGTGCTGTTTACAGTGTTTTCATTAATTCACTGCATGTATTTATTTACTTGAGTTCATTAGCAGGGTGATGCATTTACAATAAACTACTGAGATTAAGCATTGCATAAGTTCATCTAGTGTGGAAATTAAGGTTATTTGTGTTTTTTTTTTTGGGGGGGGTGTTGATTATGCTTTTTTCAAAGCTGATTGTCAGTTTCTAGAGAAATCACTTTAGTTTAAAACTGGTGGTCACAGTGGAAGGTTGGAAGTGAGACAAGTACATTATTATTATTATTATTATTATTATTATTATTACTACTACGATTTTTTGTGATTGGTGACAGTAGACATAAATTAGACAACAGGTTTTACATATAGGGGCACATGAGTGTTGCTTTGGTTATGGTAAGTGAAAGAGGTGGCTACATTGTGTTGCTAGATAGTAGGTAAACATTGTGAAGGTCATTTAGAGATGCAATCAGCTGTAGAAGGTGGATGTCATATAAGTTGCTTATGCCACACAACTGAGCAGTGCAGCTAAGAGTACATGTTTATATTTAGGACTAAGAACTGCGGTGGTGGTGCTGCGGTAGCATTGTCACCTCACAGTAAGACGTTGTCCTGTTTGATTCTCAGCTAGAGCGTCTTCTGTGTGGAGACATGCGTGAATGAACAACCGTTGAAGGTTGTGCGCCAGGGCTGGCAACTCGGCACGTAAAATCTACTGCCAATCATTAGCCGGCTGGAGTTCCACTATGGTGACCCCTAACTGGGAAAAGCCGAAAGACACAACAACCCTAACCGGGAAAAGCCGAAAGACACAACAACCATAACCGGGAAAAGCTGAAAGACACAACGACAACTAATTTAAACTGTAATAAATTGCTGATGTCATCTTTTGCACTTCATGTAATTGCTGAACAAGCAGATATATTAATATATATTTATTGTTCATTTGTTGAAATATTTTATGCTTTAACTGGCATAGCACTCTGAGTTTCATTTCTTACAGTTGGCCAATATTACTGCACTTTTGTGTGAACAGTTATTTCATTGTGTACCTGTTTATTTTTTCACATTTCTATTCCATTTGTCTTTTGCACGTTTTGTTGACTTTTTAGTGATGGATATTTTGTTTCAGCACATGAAATTTGTTTTTGTCTTGCTGCTGATTTGAGAAGCAGTAGTTGAGCCTTTGTATATTTGTTTATATGTAAATATCAGTTTCTCCTGCCAGCCTGGTCGACATGGGCATACTGAGACAGTGTAGCAACTGTCTCATGTTCATTGACAACCCTCTTCTCCTAGCACATAATTCTTCTTGCAAGAGATGCATCTATATTAGTAAACTGGAATCCATCCTCTCTTGAGCCACAGTCAGTACCCCCAGTAAAGACGAGATTGCCAGCACAACACACCCACGTATACAGAGGTCCTCAATAAAAACTTACCTAAACAGCAGAGACCTCCAAAACACGCACACATATATTCCACACACAGCACCAAACACATTACAGACAGCAGATAATGCACCAGTGTCTCACAAACACTGCCCATAAGGCATAACAATAAACTCATAAGCCCATAAAGCACAACATTAAACCAAACATACTAGTCATTGGTGACTCAATTGTGAGACACACAGATGTCCCCCTCACCAGGTTCGACAAGGAGAAGATCACAGTCAGTTGTCTGTCAGGTGCCAGAATCCACCACATCATGCACACACTTAAATCTCTCCACAACAGGTACAAGTATGACTCTGTCATTGTCCATGTTGGTGTGAATGACTTGAGATTTACCTCCCTGGACTATATGAAGAGAGAAATTATTGAGCTGCTAGTGTGTGTGTCCCAGGCAGGTATGACCCTAGCCCTAAGCAGCATCCTACCTTCACCAAGAATGATATAATACCAACAAAAAACAATTGGCTTAGTTTTTGGTGTCATTTCAAGGAGATTCAGTATTTGTCTGGCTGGGATGACGTGGTTGACAGGCCCTGATGCTTTGCCAGAGATGGCCTCCACTTGTCACCCCTGGGATTCAGGATTCTGGCCAAGGCTCTTGCCTCCCCCATTGTGCCTTTTTTAAGCAATGTCCCACAGATAAATCTTCCAACATAAAAGATCTGTCAAAAAGCAAATTGAAGGTCATGCTGCTTAATACTAGGAGCCTTAACCTGAAAATAAACTCACTAGAGGCTCTCCTAGCATTGGAAGATGCTGACATCTGTGCAGTCACGGAAACTTGGTTCAAGGCTGCAGACAGCACCCCTGCCTTACCAGGGTATATATCATTCCACACATTCCGACCCCAGAATGAGGTCGGGAAGACTAAGGGTGGTGGAGCTTCTATTTTCATTAAAGACAAGCACACTTTCAGACTGTTTGCCAGCATGATGCACTAGAACTTCTCCTGGTGCAAGTAACAATTGGAAAGACAACCATCCAAGTTATAGCCAGCTATAGTCCCCCCTCCATGACTCAGGGCACCCACTCCTCCTACCTAGACCTACATGAGTCCATCAAGGTACCCCCTAACACCCTGATCCTTGGTGACTTCAACTAACCCACCATAAACTGGGTGAACTATTCCTGCTCTAAAGCACTCACCTAACAATTCTTTGATTTCATCAGTTCTAATGCACTAGACCAGATTGTCTCATCCCCCCACAAGGAGAGATAGCATTCTAGATTTGGTTCTCACCAACATGGTGACTCCTGCACCACCCCCATAGTGAGTTCTTCGCTGGTGAGATCAGTCACATTCGAAGTGTTTATCCCCATTCAACCCCCCCCCAAGCCATAACCAGGCTAAAATGTTTCTCAAAAACTGACTACAAATTTCTAAGGGAGGGTATCAGTAGCTTCACCCCCCCCCCCCCCCCAGAGGATGCAGGCAAATATGCTGAACAGTATGCCAATGCAGTATACAAGCACCTGTACAACTGCATGGACTCAGCCATGCCCAACAGAACTAAAACCTGCTCCTCAAAGAAACACAAACCTATGTGGTGGACATCCTCTATCAACAGGCTTTACAACAAAAGAAGAAACTGTTTTCCAAAGGTAAAAAGGCACAAATTCCCAATTGGAAAAACTCCCTCCTTAGCCTCAACAACCAAATTAAATTAATAGTTAAAACCTCCAAAGCCAATTATGAATCTAAACTAGCCTCCAAAATAAAGGCTAACCACAAAGCCTTTTTCAGATATGTCAGAAAACTCCATGGCTAACACCAGGTTTGATCTGAATTAGTTCTTAACAGTGCCACTTACACTGATCCTGTTGAGTTAGCCAACCTGCTAGCAGATAGGTACAGTGCAAACTTCACCCCCTCTTCCCCATATAAGCCCATTCAACATCCCAGATACTTGCCCTGCACTTCACATCTCCATAGATCATGTTAAAGGCCCTATCCAAGGCAAAGAACACAGCTTCCATGAGACCTGATAGTATCCCATGCTGTATTCTGCACCACCTCCAGCAAGAACTAGCCTTGCCATTGAGCAACCTATTCACCCTTAGCCTAGGTACAGGCTTCATTCCAGCAGAGTAGAAAACTGCCATTGTCATCCCTTTGCACAAAGGTGGTGCCACTACTGACCCTGGTAACTATTACCCCATTAGCTTGACAAGTCTGATCTGTAAGGCTATGGAGCATATTATTATGGACCTCATAAACAAGGACATAGGCAATCTCCAAGCACTTGACCCCACGCAGTTCGGATTCATCAAGGGCAGATCTTGCCTGTTGAACCTGGTTGACATTTTTGAGACTGTCACCAAGCTATTGGATGAGGGAAGGTCACTACACACAGCATACCTTAACTTGGCCAAAGCCTTTGACACAGTCTTCCACTTGTGCATCATTGAAACGCTAATAGAACTTGGCATAAATCCATATCTGGCTCACTGATAGGACCCACAAGTTAAAAATAGGTGCCAGTACCGCCAATACCAGACCTGTCACTAGTGGTGCTCCCCAGGGATCTGTCCTGGGACCCCTATTGTTTGGCATCTACTTCTCAGAGGTCCAGGCAAAGAAAAAAGGCCTGTGGCTGACCATGTTTGCAGATGACTGTAAGTTGAGTGGTGTCACTGACTGCCCAAATGATGTTAACATATTTCAAGAGGGTCTCACAGCAACAAATGACTGGTGCCAAAGTCATGACCTTAAGTTAAATGCAAAAAAATGTATTATCATACCATTTGCAAAAACATGGCCCCCTACTGATTACCACATTACCAGCAACCCCCTAAGCACACAACCTGTGGTGAGAGACCCGAGTACACAATTTGACAACAATCTCACATTTAACCATCATGTAGTGGCAGTGGTCAGAAAAGCCTTTCACTTGGTTCATCTCAGTAAAGGGATTGCATTCAGAAAAAAGGAGGTTATTATCTCTCTGTAGTCCTCCCTCATTAGGCCAATAATTGAGTACAATGCCCCGTTTAGTATGTACCTCTCCAAACACCTGCACCAACTGGGAAGGCCACAGAAATACCTCACAAAGAGAATCCATGGCCTCCAACACCTGTCCTGTGTGGACAGACTCAAATCACTATTATTCTACTCTGTATCATACAGATTGCTCAGAGGTGACCTGTGTCTCACCTATGAGGTAATCTCAGACCCTGCTCTACTAGAGATGCTCCATATCCATAAGTCTAACTCCTCGTGTAGTACCCAATCAAAAGGCTTAAATCTAATATGTGGCATTAACAAAACCTGCTGGAGAGACAGGTTTGTCTCCCAGAGGCTACCCCATCTCTGGAATAGACTCTCCATACATGTCAAAGTACATTGCTGACCCTCTTCAAGCGTAGCCTTGATGTGTGGATGGTCAACCACAAATTAGTCCCAGGGTTCCACCTGTGTCCCTCATTGACAGGGGTGACAGGTGCTGATTGTGGTTTCTTTTCTGGGGATAAACTCATGGCTAGACTTGCAAGTGGTTTTCTCTACCAAGTTTTTGTGTTATATCAGTTTTGCAGCTTGTTTTTTCTAGACTTGCAAGGGCCCCAGAGCCATTAGGCTAGTAATTTCCTATGATCCTATGTGTGTATACATATGATTATGTACTCAGTATGCATATGTGTAATATATACTGTGACTTAGTAAGTGCAGTTTAGAAACAGTCCTCTGTCTAATGGTCCTCTAGTTTGACAGCATAGGACTGTTGGAATGTGACTACCTAGCTGTTCCTTCCTGATAATATTTTTAGCATCTGCAGTTCCCAGTGGGGCACTTTAGTGGCGTAATCTAAAGTTAATAACACTGTCTTGGTCCCTTAAACAGATCTACAAATCTTTTTTAGATTGGGTTTCTGTTACACCTACAGATACAATATAGGTAATTCATGGCTTTTGTAGACTCCACATCAATCTTCTCCACCATAACACTTACACAAAAGGGGGTACTCCGCACCTTTTGCTTTGTCTTTTCTATATCCAAATTATCTGATGTGGTTTTCATACTCAGATGTATTTAGTGATTTCTTGCCTACTCTTCACCTTCCACAAAATTATTCACTTTTTTCAAAGATGGAAGAAAGTACAGTTGTGTACACTTACCATAAATGTAGATGTTCAAGTGTATTCACTGTTGCAGTCATCACACTTGGGTTATCCTGCCAGGGGTAGCCCTCAGTCGGCCCGAATACCAGAGGCTTAGTATTTCTGCGTCAGTTGCTGTCATCCCAGGACTGACGTCAGGTCATCAGTGGTATAAAATCAGGCAGCCAATGCCATTACATCAGTTTTTCTTGCCCCAACTGTCAGGAGCCCCCAAATAGGGTGCTAAGTTAGAAAGTAAATACCAAAAATGTCCTGTAAGGAGAGAGGAAGAGAGCGAGAGAGAGACAAGGGGGGTGGAGGGTGGGAAACCAGGACTGCAACAGTGAATACACTCGAACATCTACATTTATGGTAGGTGTACACAACTGTACTATGTTCTTCATGTTTCACTGTTGCAGTCATCACACTTGGGTTGATTCCCAAAGCTGAAGAAAAGGGTGGAGGTAGCCAAGAAGACTGGGGGCTGGCTAGGATGCCCTGAAAAACTTCAGTGGCAAAACCTGCCCTGGATCTGGAGAAAATAGGCAGGTGGTAATGCTTGATGAAGGTATAAACAGAAGTCCATGTTGCAGCCTCCAGGATGTCCCTGGTGGGGACCCGTCTGAGAAAAGCTGCAGAGGTGGAGGTTGCCCTGGTGGAATGTGTCCTGATCCCCTTTGTGGGTGGTTTCTTGTGCTGTTTGTAGCAGAAATGGATGCAGTGTGCTATCCATTTGGAGATTGTTTGGATATGGCCTTGCCCTCTGCCCCTGCTGTGAAGCTGACTAGCAATTGGTCAGTTTTTCTAAAAGATTTAGTCCTATCCAGATAGAATCTGAGCTGTCTGTGTACATCTAGAGAGTGCAGAATCCTTTCCCCTTGTTTTGTGGGTTAGGGAAAAAGGTGGGCAAATGAATGGGTAGGTTGAGAGCCACACTGGACACCACTTTAGGCATGAAGGATGGGTTAGTCCTGAGGGAGACCCTGTCAGCATGGAAAATGATGGAAGGGCTCTACAGCCATGAGTGCTTGTAGCTCTGAAACTCTTCTAGCTGAAGTGATGGCCAGAAGCAAGGCTGTTTTCCAAGAGAAGAATTTTAACTCTGCTGAAGCTGCAGGCTCAAAGGTGGGTAGGGTGAGTTTTCCAACACAAAGTTAAGGTCCCAAGCTGGGGCAGGAGCTCTTCTGGGTGGCCTTAAGTTGTTAGCCCCTCTTAGGAACTGTTTAATGAGAGGGTGAGAGAAGAGAGGTGGCTCAGTGCTGTAATGAGCAGAGATATGAATTTTAATAGAAGAGAAGGATAGACCCCTGTGTAGTAGGTCTGCCAGGTAATCCAGGATGAGAGGTAGGGAGGGCTGCGCCTTTTCAGCTCCCTTAGCCTGGATCCAGATGCAAAACCTTTTCCACTTGTCGGCATAAGATTTTCTAGTGCTGGGGTGTCTGGTCTCGCATATAACATCCAGGACTTGTTTGCTTAGGCTGGAAGCTGGAAGAGAGGTCAGGGAATAAGCCAGGCTGCCAGGTTCAGGGTCTGCAATTGTGGTTGCATGAATTCTCCATTCTTTTGGGTCAGGGGTGTTGGGATCTGAGGTAGGTGCCATGGTGGCAGGGTGACAGGCTGTGCAGCAGTGGGGTACCAGTGCTGGCATGGCCAGTTTGGGGCAATCAAGATTTCCCTTGGTTTTTCCTCCCTTATTTTGAGTAGTACCCTCAAAATGAGTGGTAGAGGGGGAAGTGCATAGATCAAGGTTTACCCATTGGAAAGATAGATCATCCACTTTCAGGCCTTGCTCTGAGGTTCCCTGGCGCAGAATTTGCTGAGCTGATGGAGTGGGAGGCAAAGAGGTCCACCTTTAGGGGGGCCCCATTTCTGGGTTACAAGGCTGAAGATTCTGTGGTCTAGCTGCCACTTGTGGGTCTGGCAGGTTTCTGTTTAAGGTGTCTGCCAGAGAGTTTAGGGAGCCAGGCAGGAATTGTGCTAGCAGGTGTATTCGCATGGCTGAGGCCGTGTGCCAAATGCTCATGGCGAGCATGCAGAGAGAAGATAAGAGTGAGTCCCTCCCTGCTTGTTGATATACTCCATCACTGTGGTGTTGTCTGTTTTGATCACTAGAGGACCTGGGGAGAGTAGGGGTCTGACAGCTGTCAGGGCATGCTGAACAGCTAGCATCTCTTTTTGGTTGATGTGCAGATGTATTTGATTTGTGCTCCAATAACCCAGAATTCACCTGCTGTCCAGGTTTGCACCCCAGACGTAATCTGATGCATCTGTGGTGAGGGTCTGGATGGCATGGGGTTGTGAGAAGGGAAGTCCCTTGTTGAGGTTGCATGCTGCTGGCCACCAAAAAAAATCTTTCCTTAGACAGGGTATCATAGGTATGATAGTTTCCAGGTCTTGACAGTGTTGACACCAAAGGCTTTTTAGGTACCATTGTAGTTTCCTCATATGCAGTCTGGCATATGGAATGAGTAGAATGCAGGAGGCCATGAACCCTAGAGCTTGCAGGATTTTCCTTGCGGATAACTGGGTTCTGGTGGCTAGTTGAGAGATGCAGCCTGTCAGGTAGGCTTGGTTTTTTGGATTAAGGAATGCCATTTGGGATGCTGTGTCCAGGCTTGCTCCCAGGAATACATTTTTTTTGTGTGGGGACTAGTTTTGATTTCTCTTCATTGATAGTATACCCCAGGGAGGTCAGTAGGTCCTTTGCAAAGGTTAGGTGCTGTAACAGCTTTTCCTGACTGAATCGAGCAATTGTCTTCTAAGTAGGGGTAAATTTGAATATTTCTTAAGTCAGCAAAAAGCAATGGCTGGAGCCAGGCATTTTGTGAAAACTCTAGGAGCAGTGGATAAGCCAAAGGGAAGCGCAGAGAACTGAAAGTGCATAGATCCTGCCCTGAAACGTACATATTTCCTGCAAGATTCCCTGACTGGGATGTGTAGATAGGCCTCTTTTAGGTCTAGGGTGGCTAACCAAGCATCCTTGGAAAGCATAGAAAGAAGCTGCTGGAGGGTGAGCATTTTGAATTTTGGTATCACCAGAAAGGTGTTTAGAATGGATAGTTTGAGGATTGGGTGCCAAGTCCCATCTTTTCTGGGTACTAGGAAGAGTCTGGAATAGAAACCTTGGCCTATCTGGTCTGTAGGAACATGTTGTATTGCCCTCATGGATAGCAGGGAATGGACTTGCTTTTGGCCTTCGCCCCACTGGTTTGGAGGAAGATCTGGGAACCCTTTTGGGGTTGGCAGAGTGTGGAAATAAAATTTGTATCCCTGGAACACTATGTTGAGAACCCATCGGTCGTTTGTAATAGAGGCCCAGTTGTTTGCATGGAAGGGGAGTTTTCCTCCTAGTGGTACAAGCAGGTGGACAGAGGTAAGAGGTGGAGGTGTAAAGTCATTGTGAGTTCTTGCCATAAAGGGGTGGCTTAGCACTCCCTGTTTTTGAAAAGGAGGAACTTCATTGCTTAGATCTCTGCATTCCCTGGGACTGCTGTCTGTGGGGTCTACTTCCCTTGGGTCTTGGCTGAGCTGGCCTGGAGGGGGCTGGAAAGGACTAGTGATTGGAGGGGCAATGCCTACTGAACCTCGGAGGCTGGACCTGTAAAAAGTCTTTTAACTGTCTGCATAGATTTAGCTTTTTCTTCCATCTTTTTTAAGACCTCTTCTGCCTTGGTGCCAAACAAATTATCTTTGTTCAATGGTGCGTCCAATAATTTTGATTTGACATGGTCTGGCAAGATCCGTTCCTTAAGCCAAGCATGCCTTCTAAGGACAGAACCAGTGACTGCTGCCCTGCAAGTAGCTTCTGTGGCGTCAAAGCCCCATTGCAAGGTGTGCTTAGTAACTTGGCTTGCAGAATGCATAAGCTCTTGTAATTCTTTATTTTCTGCACAAGTAGGAAAGGAAGATATTTTTTGTTTGCCGTGTTCCATGATATGCTTCTGATATTTCTGCATGTGGAACTGACAATTTAGTGCTCTAATAGCAAGAGTTGCAGAGGTATATACTTTTTTACCCCATCTGTCTAAAGCTCAGGAATCCGTGTCTGAGGGGGTGGGATTCTTAGCTGAGGTTGCTTTAATTCCTTTAGGTCCTTGGGAGATGACATCTGGGTCAGCAGTAGGATTTTTGAAAAGGAATTTGTGAGAGTTAGGGACTCTGTAGTACCTGTCAGGTTTCCTGGAAGTAGGAGGAAGGGTGTCAGGAGTCAAACTAGATTCCATAAAAACATCATCCACAACATCCAGGACAGGAGGAATGGCTAAAGATCTGTGCTGTGGTAATTTTAAGAATTCCCTCTCTTTTTTGACTGAGGATAGTCCTGACATTCCCATTGGAAATGCTCCCTTAAAGTATGTAGGGTTTAACCAAATGAAAACTCCTCGGGAGGAGAGGCAGAGGGAATGGATTCCTCTGCATCAGAATCCTCATAAGCAGAGAGGGGTTGCATGTCTTCATATTCAGAAACCTCAGTCATCGGATTCCTGTTCAGATAAAACTACTGGGTACAAGTCTCTCTTTCTTTTGGAAGGGGTAGCCTGGCTTACGCTAATAAGCATAGGGTCTTCCACCATTTTAAGCATTTGAGATTGAGGCATGGAAGCAGTTGCCTGAGCTTGGGTCGTTGTTTTTTTAGGTGCAGTTCATACCTGGGCCTTAGAAACTCAGTAGTTTTAGAAAGAACTGAAGACGTGAAAGAAGTTGGTTGTGTTGAATATCAGTAGTGCAAAGAACTTCCTTCAAAGCTGATGCCTGCTCAGCGGCTCCAGACCCATCCAAGGTAAAGACATCCATAGGATCCTTAGTCGAAGAAGAGTCTCATGGCATACGAACGGGTCTCGGTAGCGGCCTGTGAATCCACAGAAGTGGGCATCAGGGGCTGCAAAAGCACCTCACTGAGGACCAGAGAACTGACGACTAGCTTAACGGAAGCATCGTTGGCAGTTTTGGACCTGTGCGGTCTGTCTCTGTCTTTAGCCTTATGTTTTTTCGGAAGATCGGTAGTCAGATGGCTTACCGAAGCCATATTGGAATACGAGGACTGAGAGCAAAAATATTTAGCTACAATAAGGGACTGACGATGTATAGTTCTGGTGCTGAGCAAAGCACAAAAGCGACAGTGAGGGACATCATAGTCTGGGTCTAAATAAGTGACGCAGTAAGAATGGAAGTCTCGGTGTGGTATTTGCTTTCCACAGGCAAGACAATTGTTAACTTTTTCTGACATCGGTTAGAGCAAGAAAAAAGGATCCCCAATGGGGTACTTAGCTTTAAAAGACTTCAACTTCAATTCGGAAACAAAAACTCAGGTAGCAGCCGACCGGCACTCGTGCAAACTGCTTCTGCTTTGGGCTCCTTGGCAAGAAAGACTGATGTTATGGCATTGGCTGCCTGATTTTATACCACTGATGACCTGACGTCAGTCCTGGAGTGACAGCAACTGACACAGAAATACTACGCCTCTGGTATTTGGGCCGACTGAGGGCTACCCCTGGCAGGATAACCCAAGTGTGATGACTGCAACAGTGAAATATGAAGAACATCATGTACTACTACTTGCATTTCCTTGGAGTCCTTAGCATATCTGCACTTTATTGGTGTGTTCCCAACATCGGGCTTCTACTGCTGAGCTACCAAAAGTTGACTGATCTAGAAGATATTCAGTGCAGGCTTTCACTCTATACAGTCTTATTCATGGTTGCTTTCAGCCCATTATTTTGTGAATACTGTACTCCTCCTTTTGTGGTTATTTCATGCCTTCCTATGTTAATTTTATATTATGTAAAGTATACAACTGTGTTTTCCCTTTCATTTGTACAAATTAATTGTGGTGTGGATGCATGTGTACTCATTTCACCTTTGACTGCTGGTATTTGTATATGTTATAGGACATTGAAAAGTTTACATGGATATGTAGTCTACAGAAGCTCACAGAAAGAAATATAAATTTCAGAGATTGCATATTTATATATAATTAAATACATACATTTAAATATATACCTATAATGCAATGCCAATTAAGAACTGATAAGCCAGAGCTCTCTGACATTAGTCTTGACTTCAGACCAGTTGGTGCACAATGGAGCAGCCCCAAGGCCAAGCCAAGAGGGAACATGCTGGTGACTGGCATTTTTGTGGAGGTAGACTTCACTATCCTGACTTCTTGCGTCCTATCTGTGAGCCAACTGGCTGCCTAGTGGGTGACATATAGGTTTATTTCTGATTTCATGATACCGTTTACAATGCCTGAGTGGTGTGTCATGTTGAATACTTTGGCCAGGTTGAGGTAGACAGTATGCACCATTTTGCCCTTGTCCATAGCCATGGTGGCTTTCTCAAAGAAAACCACCAAATTGAGTATGCATGATCTGCCCATGATGAAACCGCACTAAGTTGGATCCAATGCCTGAAGGTTTCATACGTCATTAATTATAGCTTCATAGGAGATTGCTAGGCTAATAGCTTAAGTTCTCTTACAAGCCTAGCCAATATAATCTGATTTTAGCCACTATATGGCCCCAGGGGCAAGAGGATGGCATTGATTTGTGCTGATGCATTGAGTATTTTTCAGATTGCTCCTTTCCACAAGGGACATAGCACTACTCAGGTGTGAATTACTGATTTTTCCATCCACTGATCCAAACTGTGTTTGAAGAGGGCCTAGTAAGGGCTATGCTTAATGTGAATATGAAGCCTGTTCCAAAAATGAGGCAATCTCTGAGAAAGATCTGCCTCTCCAGCATGTTTAGTTTGAGTCACTGACTAAGTTTAGGTCCCTAAATCATGTGGGCCTCATGCTGTTTGACTTGCGAATTTGCAGCAGCTCCACCAGGGCTGGATTTGTGAGTTCCTTGTGGGTCAGGCATAGGTCAGCCCTTAATGGTCAATAGGAGACTGAATAAAGGGATAAGCATTTTAGTCTCTCCACACAGGACATATTGTTTACACCCTATATTGTCTTTGTAAGGAGCTCTAAGGTCACTTCATCCGCTGCAAGTGCCTAGTCAAGTACATGGAAAACAGCACATTTTACTTGCTCTATTATTGGTGTAATGAGGGCTGAGTACACTAGGACTATAATTTCTTTGGATTTGTATGCCATACCTTTCCTTAGCACTTGTGCCACATAGAAGAACCTCCTCAACACTATGGACAGATTCCTTTCACAAGCTCAAAGTTTCAAAACTTCCAACTCCAAGTGATTGAGACCATAAGATTGAAGTTTTGAAACTTTGAACATTTTGAATGGAGATCGCCGTAAACCACAGAATGTGAAATTTACTATTTTCCTCACTGTAGTACGATCTTGGAGTTGGTATATTTATTTAGCAGGGGGTTTGGTTTTATTTATTTATTTATTTATTTATTTTCAGTTTTGAAATTTCAAAATTTCCATGTTATGGTAGACAAAAATTTGCAGTTCAAAGTTTTGAAACTTCGAGCTTGTAAAGTATATCCCTGCGGACAGATAGCAATCAAAGTTCAGGCTACTATCTATACACGTGCCGCAACCTCTCACTTCTGTGTCTACTCATAAGGGTGTGCTATTGATGCTGTAATTTGCAGGGTATTTCACTACCCAAAGGGTATAATAATGCATTTTTTTACATTTCGTTTTAGGCCACTGTTCTGCCACCAATCGTTTGTCTGATCTAGACCCTTCTGAAGGGTATCTACATCACTGGAGGATTCAGTGATTTCCCCTAGCTTGCAGTCATCTGCAAACTTTGTCATCCATAGGCCTTCTGCATTAGTGATGCATGGACTCAGGCTAACTGCAGAAAGGTAATAGTCACTCATTATGCATCTCTGACTACAAATCAATAGTGCAAAAGTAAGGCAAATCTATCATTTTAATGTTTAAGTATTTGGTAAGGATCAGAGAAGTCAGTCTGTTACTAGAAAGTAGACCATGTGCAGTTTTGGTATGGGATGAGCAAAGTATCTATCTGCTGTCTAGGTTTATGTTTGATATATAAATAGCATTTGTATACACTAGACAGCGAGCTACATGACAATACAGTTAATTCATGGTCACCACAAATGTATCTAGTATATAATTCAAGGTAGGTTAATGGTACTTCTACATACACACTATCAAACCATTTTGTGATGCTAGTTTAGGTCAAGTTTCAACCAACCCACTTCATGACATTTTGATTCTTGAAGTGGGGTGATGTAATGATTTAAGTGTATGTGTTTTCCCTTATTGCCAGATTCTATTTCCACGTTTCCTCTTGGTCATCTAATAGTTGTTTTTGTCCAGATTTCCATTGCAAGTATTTATCCATACCCATTCCATTTCTGTTGTGTTCATAAGCAGGTCATTTGAAACGTATATAGATTTTTTTTCTCATTTCAGTCTTTACACAAAATGTTGACAAAAACTATAAAAAGTTGACTAAATCACTAAGGATGTGATTTACTCCAAATCTGCAGGTTTTCCATATGTTATAAGCTATTGATCTTGGACACAAGGAATTAAACAATAGGTGTCATTTGAGGTGAAAATGCCCACATTCAACTTGATGAGGCACTAACAACACTTTTTTAGCTTAATCCTGAAGGAATTTCATTGCATTAAAGGAGTACCGCACCCACAGACTCAAAAAACATGTTTAAAACATCACGGCATGATGTTTCCTACACTTTAACAGCACTCTGGGATTATTTACAGGATTTTAAATATTTTTATATGTAATTCCAGACTCTGACCACCTGGAGGCTGGCATATTGACGTGGCTTGGATAAATCAGGTTGCCATCCAGTATCCCAGAAATCATTGTTTGGCTCAGAAATGTTACATCATGCAGGCCTCCGTTTGCCTAACATTCCTGTCATTTCATAGATGTTGCATGCGTACAAAGTACTGAGTAAAATAGAACAGTGTAAGTAACATTCCATGCTGCTGGATGACTACTTAAAACAGAAACAGTGCAAATGCCACAGAACACACTCAAAGTGCTGTTTACTGCTGCCTTTTTTTCTAATTTAGTTTAAATGGCACTAATTTGTGAGACAATGAATTCCAGTCCATTTACTTCTCCCCTCCCCCATAACACTTAGCTTCCCTAGCTGTCAAAGTCCTGAGGGTAATTTGACCAGTAATTCCACTGATTGGCAGATCTCAGCAGGGTAGGGTTGCCACCTTTTCAAATGTCCAAAGCGGGACATTTTTGGAACAAAAGTCAGATTTTGCAGGGCAAAACATACCCATTTCAAGTACAAAGGACAGAACTTCACTTTTTTGCCTAAATAAAAGCTTATTATTGTAGCACTTTAGTTGCTTATTCTGTTTCTTATAACATTTAAGTGTTTCAGATACAGAATAACTGTTTTATGCAACTATTACATAAAATGTACAAAATAATTTTGCCCTAAAATCTCAGGACATTTGCCATTTTTTCATTTTTTTTTGCAGGACACAACTGCCCAAAGAGGGACTGTCCCTCAAAATGTGGGACAGGTGGTAACCCTACAGCAGGGTGCTTGACTCATGTAATTTAATCTTTGCTCTAGCATTTCCTTTGTTAGAGGGGACATTTTTTTGCTGCACTATAGCCATGGCCTTACTTGACTGCAATCACATCCAGTAAGGTCTTGCACCAAGGAGCTAAAGAATAAAACATTTATACTATTAACCAGTTTAGATCTTTATTAATTTAAGTGTTAAGGTATCACTTCATGCTTCCACCGTGTTAAAAATTGAGATTTACATGTGTAAAGTGTGTTGGTATACAGTGTTTGCCTTCATATGTTTTTACTCCACTAGTTGGTTTGCAAAAAAAAAAAAAACTTTTGCAGTGTCCCTGGATTTGTCTTTGTACATACAAACCACATTGCTATATTTTCCCCTTCCTTTTTCTTGTGTCCAGAAGTCACTTATAACAAAGTAAATTTTTTATTGATTTTTTTTTTTAAACAAAGGACATCAAGGTTAACTTACCTTGAATCAGATAATGGATGCCACTGCAAAGAATCACTGTTGAAATATTTGTGCATGGACAAAATCCCTTACTAAATCTATTTGCCAGCCTCCAGTTCAATTGGCGCTATGGCTTTAATATACTGGTGTGTTTGCTCATGCCTTCCAAATATCTCCACCATTACATACCAGTTTTGCAGTGTAGTAACCACCCGACATGCCCATACACCTTTAGCCATCAATATGTTCATGTGAGTATGTGAATTCATTTTCAGACTTAAGGTGTGGAAGCTGCACTGAATAATTCTAGGTGCTTGTTCAGGTTTCACATGGTGCTTGCTTAGAGCTACTCTCATGTTAAGCCACTATGAATATGTTGCACTGCCACCTCTGATACCAGGGTAATGTTTTAATCTTTCTATTCCCGCACTGCACACTAGCAGTATCTGGTGCAAATACAACAGAGAAGTATGAAAGCAATACACCACTTAAGCATCATTTGCCGTGCAGAATGTACAAGTATGCATACCAAATTTCTGTGTTTCCAAACATCGGTGTTACTACACTACTATTAATAAAATGAACAACATTCAGGCTGGGGGAAGGACAAGGGAGCCATGACATCACAGAATGGGTGGGTCTTATTATTTTGTTAGAATCAGATGATGGCTGTGGTGATGTCACTTTGGGGGAGGGAACTGATTAAAAAAAAAAGTACCTGCACTGCCTGGCCTCGATGATGTCAGTAACTGGGTGACTCCAGCAAGCTTTATTCAAATGTGAGAGAATCATTTTGTAAGTGAAACCATCACAGTATGAGAAGGTAGGCTTCTTTTACAGAAGTAAAGGGAATTATAGAAATTGTAAATGCTTTATTGTTGTTGCTTTACAGAGGACAATTTAAATAGGGAGGAAAAGGGCCGTGAAGTTGAGGAACACATTAGAGAAACCTGTTTTACTCCTTTAAATTAGTACATGAAGTTGCAGGGTTTATTTTCTTAAAGTTTATTCATTCATTCAATACATTCAATTTAATTTGTTAATCAGGGTACTGCACTAATCACAAAATGCTGATTTTTGGCATCTCCTGTATGAATTATGTGCTGAGACAAGGTTATTTATTTTTTTAATGGTTTGGGTTGTGATAGCTAGTAGGTGTGTTTATTTAGGATGTGATGTATTTCTGTCACTTTCTACAGACGTTAAATCAGTTGAGAACTCCTTGGTGATAGAAGATGTTTGGAGGACAGTTTAGTGGCGTCTACTTTTTTCAGTTTCTGCTTTGCACACACTTCATAGCTTGCAAAAGTGTGTGTGTGTGAACTGGAATTAGTGGGCTATGTAAAAATGACTTTCTGGAGTTCATTTGGAAAACAACCATCTCTTTAGAAGAAGACATCTATTGACCAGTTTATAAACCATGTTTATTCCAAACAGCTGCGTTATGTTTTAGATACATGTACATATTTATTTTTTGCCTTGAAGACTAATTTTTTCTGTGCTGAATTACTGATGTCAGCCATTTTGTTTAATGTAATTTGTGATGAAACAAATAAGTAGGAAATATGTATTTACTTGTTGCAGTGTTTTACACTTCCAGTGGTATAATGTTTTCTACTCCATGTTTCATTTTTTAGAGGTTGCTAGTTTTTAATGCATGTCTGGCCAATTTTTAGTATGTGGTTGACATTCCTCGCATTTTTTATTTATATTTCAGTTCTATCTGTTAAATAGGTTTGGATGGGTCATTTCTTTCTGATGGGGTGGGAGTTTTTTCATACTTTGGGCTCATTTGATTTTGGCAATCAGTCTATGTGAATTTTTATAAGGATTAATTGGTGTCCATTGATTTATTTGTGTGCTTTGGTACTTTTTTTTTTTTATTTGGGAGTGTCTTCCTAAGAGGGAGAGAGAGAGTGTGTGTGTGTGTGTGTGTGTGTGTGTGTGTGTGTGTGTGTGTGTGTGTGTGTGTGTACTTATATATCTTTTTCAGGCTTGTTGGCTGTTGGTGAAGCACCCACCAAGAGGAGAAAACGCTGAGAGAAGAAAGGAGCCACTTTTGAGACTAAGTATTTTTCCTCTGTTTATTTGCTAAGTTTGTCTGCATAGCCGCCTATTTTGAGCATTTTCTGGCTTGTTAAATTTGATTTCTGCATTAGTAACTGTATTTAGAGCACAACCTAGAGCTGTTTACTGAATTTCCTGTTTGCACTTATTTTTAAAATCGTTTTTTTCTCAAAACTTGCATTTTATCTGTCTTTGGCCTAGCACTCTTGTGTGGGGTCATTTACTGCACTGTTATAACTTGCTGATACTTGTTAACCTCTGCTATCTCTGAAAAAATAAAAAAAACAAGAAAATCTTGCTTTTCCCACTTTTCTGAGATTTAAAAAGTTCAGTTACAGGCTTGCTGTTCTTGAACTGTTTGTAAGTTTCTGTGAGGCCATTTTTTGCTTGGGCTAAAGGAAAGTCTCTCTGTTGATCATTGGCAGTGAAAAACATTGAGCAGCCTGCCTGCCCCTGTGGGAGTGGTTACTGACTTGAAACTGTAGTTTTATTGGCCATTCTGGGTCAATTCCAAAACTCCTTCATCTTCCTCTCTTAAAACCTGGTTGCCTCGTGGTTTTGGCGTCTTTTCAGGCTTGTTGGCTGTTGGTGAAGCACCCACCAAGAGGAGAAAACGATGAGAGAAGAAAGGAGCCACTTTTGAGACTTTTAGTATTTTTCCTCTGTTTATTTGCTAAGTTTTTCTGCATAGCCGCCTATTTTGAGCATTTTCTGGCTTGTTAAATTTGATTTCTGCATTAGTAACTGTATTTAGAGCACAACCTAGAGCTGTTTACTGAATTTCCTGTTTGCACTTATTTTTAAAATCGTTTTTTTCTCAAAACTTGCATTTTATCTGTCTTTGGCCTAGCACTCTTGTGGGATCATTTACTGCACTGTTATAACTTGTTGATACTTGTTAACCTCTGCTATCTCTGAAAAAACAAAAAAACAAAAAAATCTTGCTTTTTTCCCACTTTTCTGAGATTTAAAAAAGTTCAGTTACAGGCTTGCTGTTCTTGAACTGTTTGTAAGTTTCTGTGAGGCCATTTTTTGCTTGGGCTAAAGGAAAGTCTCTCTGTTGATCAGTGGCAGTGAAAAACATTGAGCAGCCTGCCTGCCCCTGTGGGAGTGGTTACTGACTTGAAACTGTAGTTTTATTGGCCATTTTGGGTCATTTCCAAAACTCCTTCATCTTCCTCTCTTAAAACCCTCTTTTGTGCGGTTTTGCACGTTTGTGAGCATAGCGCAACAGTGGGCAGCGCCACCTCATTGGGTTTAAACTACTCCTGGCTCCACAAAGTCTGCTCTTCACTTTTTCCCTTAGAACTGCTCTATCTCTCAATTTAAACACCATATTCTCATTCTAAGGCCCTTCACTGGTCCAGTTAAGTAATCCTACAAGTTAGCACTATTAAACCATAAGCACTACTTACTCTTATACTCTCTACGATTACCCTGTCCTCTACTGGTCCGTCTTAAATTCAGTTTCCCTATTACTCTAGCATGTCCAAAGGTCACTCAATGGTTTCCTCTCCAGTCCAGCTGGTGAATCTGGGAATTTTGAGGCAATGTTACAACTGTCTCATGTACACGGACAACCCTCTCCTCCTCCAAACAGGTTCAAATATATGTGAGAGATGCAACTATTTAGCCAAACTGGAGGCTGAGCTCTCTCATCTCAAAACTGGTGTAACCAGTCAGGAGGAGAAGGTAACCTCACACAACACAATTCCAGTATCACATAGTCCCACCACATCAGCGAACCAAACACATAAATACACAAAAACATACTCGCAGGCTCTAAATAAAAATCTACCTAAGCAACAGAGACCTCCAAAGCAGACATCCAAGCAAACACTACCTCAAAACAAAACACACACAACACATAACCCACAAAGTCAGTGTGCCAAGCAGCCACAGCCCTTAAGGCTGAATAACACACCTGATACTCTTGTTATAGGTGACTCTATTGTCAGACACACTGACGTCCCGCTCACCAGGCTGAATAAAGAGAAGGTCACACTGAGCTGCCTGTCGGGTGCTAGGATCCGACACATAACGCAAGCACTCAGGTCACTCCAAAGCAAATACAAATATGACACAATCATTGTACATGCTGGTGTGAATGACCTGAGACGTACCTCCCTGGACTACATGAAAAGAGACATAGAGGAGCTCTCTGATCATGTAGCCCAGGCTGGTATGACCCTGACCTTGAGCAGCATCTTACCCTCACCTAGAATGATGCCACAGTACAAAGACAAAATGATCGATTTTAACAATTGGCTAAAATTTTGGTGTCATTCAAAGGGGATCCAGTGTCTGTCAGCCTGGGATGACATGCTCGACAAGCCACGTTGCTTGCTAGGACGGCTTGCACCTGTCACCACTGGGCTTTCGGATATTGGCAAAGGCTCTTGCCACCCCATAGTGCCTTTTTAGGCAAGGCTCAAAAGTCAAACCCACCCCATAGACAGCACAAGGAACAAGAAACTAAGGGTAATGCTGCTAAACGCCAGAAGTCTTAACCTCAAGATGCACGCATCAAGCTCTCCTCAGTATGGAGAACATCGATATCTGTGCAGTGACAGAAACCTGGTTCAAGGCTCCAGAGAGCACCCCAGCACTACCAGGCTATACCTCATATCATGCTTTTCGCCCCAAAACCCGGACCGAACCACAAAAGGAGGGGAGTTTCCATATTTATCAAGGATATCCACACCTCCAGGTTAGTGGCATTGCAAGTATCGGAGACCATCCATGTGCAACTAACAGTGGGCAAGACTGCTTTTCAGTTTATAGCATCCTACAGACCACCCTCTCAAAGTCAGGAATCCCATTCGGCTTTCCTGAAAACATTGGAGAACATGAAGATCTCTCCGAACACCATTATATTGGGCGACTTCAACTACCCAAACATTGACTGGAAGCACTACTCAAGCCCCAGCACCTTAGCCCAAAGATTCCTGGAAATTATAAACTCAAATGCTATGGAATAACTAGTCACCACTCCCACAAGAGGGGACAACATACTAGACCTGATCATTACCAACATGGGGACTCTATGCTCCACACCAGAAGTATATCCCTCATTGGTAAGATCAGACCATAAATTAATTTCACTGGATGTCCACATCCCGACCCCACCCCAGCCCAGAAAACCACAGTGAAAAACTTCTCAAAAGCGAACTTCTCACTTCTCAAAACCGAAGTGGAATCCTTCAAGGCCCCAGGGCCAGTGGAAACTACAGCCCAAACTGCAGAATCCTATATAAATGCATTCTACGGACATCTCCAGGAATGCATGGATCATGCTATCCCAAACAAAACCAAGACCCAATCATCCAAAGGCAGGCATCCAGTCTAGTGGACCCCTGCCATAAATAAACTGTACAACAGAAGGAGGAGGCTACTACATGATAGAGCAAAATCCCTAATAGGGAAGGCATCCCTGATCAGTACTAGCAAAAAATTACGATCCCTCATAAAATCCTCCAAGGCCAGCTTCGAGAGAAAAATTGCACAGGACACCAAAGACAATCATAAGGCTTTTTTCCGTTATGTTAGAAACCTGGGATGCAACTCCCAGACTTGTTCTGAGTTGATTCTAAACGACAAAAAATACACTGAACCCACAGACATCGCCAATATCCTGGCAGACAGGTTCAGTGCAAACTTCTCCACCCTCCCCCAAGAGAGCAAGTTTCTATCCCGGCAGAGGGCTGCCTCCCAAACATCTCAGATGCTCAGGTGAAGGCTGCCCTTTCCAAAGCAAAAAAACACTGCTTCCATGGGACCAGATGGCGTCCCAGGTTGTGTCCTACATGAACTACAAGAGGAACTAATCCCTCAAATAAAACAGCTATACAATCTCAGCCTCACTACAGGATATGTGCCCACAGAATGGCGTACAGCAACAGTGGTCCCACTCCACAAAGGTGGAGCCTCTACGGACCCTGGAAACTATTGCCCCATAAGCCTGACTAGCTTAGTCTGCAAGGCTATGGAGAGGATCATCATGGAGCTCATAAACAAAGACATTGGGGACCTACAGACACTAGATCCTACTCAGTTCGGCTTTGTCAAGGGCAGATCCTGCCTTTTGAACCTGGTTGACTTCTTTGAAACAGTCACCAAAGCCATAGATGAAGGGAAGGTAGTCCACACAGCCTATCTGGACCTTGCAAAGGCATTTGACACAATACCCCACTCGGGCATCATAGATAAGCTATCCAGCTTAAATATAAACCCCTATGTTACAAGATGGGTCGCAAACTGGCTCAAAGACAGAATCCACAGAGTGAGAGTTGCTGGAGCCATGTCAGACTTGAAACCGGTCACAAGTGGCATCCCACAGGGTTCTGTCCTGGGACCACTCTTGTTCGGTATATACTTTTCCGAGGTACAGGCAAACGTGGGAGGACTATGGCTTACCAAGTTCGCAGATGACTGCAAACTGGGCGCCATAATCAACTCTCCAGCTGACACAAACATCCTTCAAAAAGGTCTCACAGAGACAGATAACTGGTGCCAGCACCATGGTTTAAAGCTAAATGCCAAAAAATGTATAGTCATACCCTTTGGCAAAAACAATGTGCCCACAAATTACCACATAGGTGGAAACCCATTAAGTACAGAGAAAGTTATTAGGGACTTGGGGACCGAAGTTGATCGCAATCTCTCCTTTGAAAACCACATTGCCAAAGTGGTTAGAAAGACCTTCTACATAGCCCACCTCATCACGAAGGGTTTCACATCTAGATCAAGAGAGGTAATCGTGCCCCTTTATTCATCCCTCATCAGGCCCATCATAGAATACAATGCCCCTTTTGGGATGTACCTTACCCGACACCTGCAGCAATTAGAAAGACCCCAAAAGTATCTCACCAAGAGGATCAAGGGTCTCAAACAGATGCCATATGCTGCTCGGTTAAAAAAACTCCAGCTCTACTCAGTTGCATACCGCCTACTTGAGGCGATCTATGCCTGACATACAAAGCTATGTCAAATCCAGAATTAATGGACATGCTCCACCTCAGTAAATCTAAATCCCTTAGAGCCACACGCTCGAGGGACTTGAACCTCAGCACAGAAATAAATAGAACTTGCTGGAGGGACAGGTTCATAACCCAGAGGCTCCCTTTGCTCTGGAATAGAATTCCAGTTCATGTGAGGCAGAGCACCTCACTGAATCTCTTCAAGAAGAATCTCGATAAGTGGATGGGGGATCGTAGGTTTGTCCCAGGGATTACTCCCGTGTCACTATTAGACAGAGGCACAGTAAACTAAACCTTAAAAAGGGCACAGTATACTCAAATCAAGGGGTGGCGTAAGCCATACAGAATCGGGCTAGGCTTATAATTGCCCCAGGGCAGATAGCCTAGTATGAACCTATGAACCTATATGTCTGGAAGCTGTTGATGCTCTGAATTGTCCCTTACTTCACAGATTATCTCCAATTTGCTTCACATTTTGATGTGTTCCTTTTTTCAGATGATCAGTAAGGAGTGAAATTAACTAATGGCTACATTTTGAGTTTCATATCCTTCAGAAAAATTCATAACTGTCTAATTACAAAAGAGCATGGCCCTTCATCAAATGTGTATTTTTCATATTTCTGCTGGATTCCTGAGCATACAGGTTAGGATTTATGTGAAAGGGGAGCATGTAACAGTCGGTTGCATACTCTATTCTGAGAGTGGTGAGCTGATATTATATATTAATGTGTGACAGTTAATTTATGCATTTATTCATTCATTTGATCACACAAACTCCTGGGGTGTGCAGTCATACAAGTGGCCATAAATGATAATGGTCATGTCTATGTATAATATACCAATGTGGTGACATAGATCATATTTACTGTCCCTGATTTTGCAGAATGCATCTGGTTTTGCACAACGTTTTTGTCTGTTTTTTTTTTTTTTTTTTTTTTTTTACTGCTTGTGGTTTCTATGGCATATGTTTTGTGGACTGCAGTCACTAAATAATGACAAACATTAAATTTTTAGACTCTAAAACCTTTAGAAAAAACATAGGAGTATAAAGCCAGTTTTCCAGCAACCTTCAAAGTATATAAAGGCCAAATTTGTCCCTAACCTGTAGTTCTTTATCCCCGTCATCTTTTACCATAATTCTTGAGTTAAGAGGTTGAGAGGTATGTATGTGTAGAGTGTGCTATGCCTAAACAATGTATTCTGACAGGAGTGAGCTGAGAAGATGCAATGAATATGCGTTTATAAATTCATTTGATCCTAAAATTTTCAGATGTACAGTCACAGCATACCAGTGGCTGTAATCAATGCCTCATGGCTGTGTATAATATGTGTATATTTGTATTTGTATGTCTGGGGGGGGGGCAGGGCATAAATGCTCGGAAGTGTCTCATTTTCTAAAATGTCACAGATTTTGCCTCATATCTGGTCTGCTGCTTATAATGTATGTTTGTTTCTGGCAAATCACTGAGGGTTGTAGTCACTAAATAATAAATAACTGATGTTTGAGTCCAGACTTAATAACCTTCAGAAAATGCATCATACTGCAAAACCTATTATTCTAGCACCTTTCAAATTATATAAGAGCAATATCTGAACCTGATTTAAATCATGTGTCCCTCATCTCATTATTTCTTTAGCTTTCTGTTTGATTGTTGAGCTAAGCAATTGAGATACGTGAAAGGGGAGTTACACACTCTACTCTGGGAGAAATAAACTGAGAAAATATATTACTGTGTAGCAGTAATTCAAGTATGTATTTATTCATTTTACTGCAGTCGTACTTTTGAGGTGTACAGTCACAGTCAGACAAACGGTTGTAAGTAATCATCAAATCTGTGTGGTTTATGTATGTCATATAGGTATAGGTATGTGTGGGAGTTATAGATGCTCCGAAGTGATCATGATTTTACAGAAGGTCTTATTTTTGCCTCATATTAAGGTCTGATTTTTGCCTCATATTTTGGTCTGTTCCTAGTAATGTTTGTGTTTCTTTCTATCACATCATAGGTTCATAGGTGTGTACTAGGCTAATGGCCCTGGAGCCTTTACAAGCCTAGCCCATAGAAATGCCCTGGCATTGTGCCACCTGACATTAGTTCCCAGTGCCTCTATCAAGTGGAGCCACTGGAGTGATCCCCGAGGTGAACTTTCTATTTCCCATCCACTCATCAAGATTTCTCTTGAAGAGGGCCAGTGAGGTGCTCTGCTTGACGTGTATGGGAAGTCTATTCCAGAGCATGGGCAGTCTCTGGGTTATGAACCTGTCCCTCTAGCATGTTCTGTTAATTGTGGTAATGAGGTTAAGGTCTCTGGAGCATGTGGTGTGGCAGGATTGGGATTTCTTTAGATGGAGCACTTCTAACAGAGCTGGGTCAGACATGGCTTTGTAAGTCAAGCAGAGATTGCCTCTTAGTAGACGATATGAGACGGAGAATAGCTGGAGTTTTTTGAGTCTGTCCATGTAGGACATGTGTTTAAGGCCTAAGATCCTCTTTGTGAGGTACTTTTATGGCCTTTCCAGCTGTTGCATGTATCTAGTGAGGTACATGCCAAATGGGGCATTATACTCAATGATTGGCCTAATGAGGGAAGAGTAAGGAGAGATGATGACCTCTTTCTTCCTGGATGCAAAACCCTTGGTAATGAGATGTGCCACATAGAAGGCTTTTCTGACCACAATGGCAATATGGTGGTTGACAGAGAGGTTGCTATCAACCTGTGTCCCCAGATCTCTTATAATACTTCAGTGTTCAGTGGGCTCCCATCAATGTGGTAATTAATGGGAACTGAGTTTTTCCCAAAGGGGATGACAACGCATTTTTTGGCATCCAGCTTAAGGCCATGGTTTTGACACCAGTCATTGGTCTCAGTGAGGCCTTTCTGTAGGATGTCTGCATCACTTGGGGAGTTAATAATGCCCCCGGCTTGCAGTTGTCTGTGAACTTGGTCAGCCATAGTCCCTTTGTGTTGGCCTGGGCTTCTGAGAAGTAGATACTGAACAGGAGAGAACCCAGGACTGATCCCTGTGGGACTCCACTCATGACTGATTGGCAGTCTGACTTGGAGTCCTCTACTTTGACACTGTGAGTTCTGTCTGTGAGCCAATTTGCAACCCACCTAGTGATATAGGGGTTGATGCCTAGTTTGGTGAGGAATGGTATCAAAGGCCTTGGCCAGATCAAGGTAGGCTGCATACCCTGCCTTACCTTCATCCACAGTCCTGGTGACTGACTCAAAGAAGTTAACCAGGTTGAGCAGGCATGATCTCCCTTTCAAAAAGCCAAATTGCATGAGGTCTAGAGTTTGGAGATTTCCTATATCTTTGTTAATCAAGTCCATGATGATGCATTCCATAGCTTTACATATCAGACTTGTCAGGCTAATGGGGCGATAATTCCCAGGGTCTATAGTCACTCCCCCTTTATGGAGAGGGATGACTGTTACAGTGCACCATTCGGTAGGGACAAAGCCTGAGGTGAAGCTGTGACTGAACAGGGCACAAAGATGCGGTGCCAGTTCACTTTGTAGTTCATGTAGAACACAGCAAAGGATATTATCTTGTCCCATGGGAGCTGTATTCTTGGCCTTGGACAATGTGCTTTCAGTGAAACAAAGTAGACCCATATATATATATATATATATATATATATATATATATATATATATATATATATATATATATAGAGAGAGAGAGAGAGAGAGAGAGATCTACTGTTTACTTACTAAATTTTTATTTGTTCGAGTCCAGCATTGCTGACTCCACTTCAGCGAAACTCCAGTTAAGCGAAACCACATATTTCTGACCACCATTCCCAGGGAAACTAACAACTTGGCCATCAGGGAAACTACACCAGTGGAAAGAAACAAAACCCTCTCAAGTGGAGGGCTTCACCCCCACCCGTAACTAAATATACCAACTCCGAGATCGCACTACACTGTGGAAAAGAGCAAAGTTCACCCTGGTGACCAAGTGGTTCATTTCCCTGGGAGAGCTGTTTGGTAGTCCATGGTTTTGCTTAACTGGAGTTTCACTGAAGTGACCCCAGACCTAGCAACTGTGCGTTTGTGTGTGGAGCTGTGTGTGTCTGACTGAGTAGAGAGCAATGCCTTTTAGGCTACTCACACTCTGTACAATTCATATATTCACCTTTGGCAAGCCTGCTGATGTCACTCACCTAGAAATACACCCCTGGGAATGTCACACCCAGTAATCGCTGTAGCGCGTCCTGTAACTGCGTACTACTGTAGTGTGATAAAGTAGTTAGGTAGGTGTTATAACCCCGGACCTGACAAGTGTGTGTGTGTGTGTGTGTGTGTCTGACTGTGTAGAGAGCAATGCTTTTTAGGCTACTCACACTCCGTACAATTCATATACCCAACCTTGGCAGGGCTGCTGATGTCACTCACTTAGACATACACATCTGGGAAGAGCGTAGCCCAGTAATCTCCGTAGCCCATCCTGTAACCACGTACTGCTGTAGTGTGATTTAAAACAGTGGGAGGGTTCCACCCCCACCCATAGCAGTTCTGGATGTTTTGTGTGTGTTTCAGTGTGTGTGTGTATGGAGCAATGCATTATAGGCTACTCACTCGCAGTATATTTCAAATGCCTTACTGTGGCACTCCTGCTGATGTCATCCATTGTGAAATACAACTTTGGGGAGACAGTTCTTCTATAATCCCTGTGGTGCATCCTATAGCAGCCTCCTGCTGTAGTGTGATATAGACCTCAGTCAGGGGTTCTATACCCACACATGTCAGTTGTGGATGTTTTGTGTGTGTCTCACTGTCTGTGTATGGAGCAATGCGTTTTAGGCTAGTCACTCGCTGTACAGTCGAAATGCCTACTTTGGTAACCCTGCTGATGTAATTCATTGTGAAATACACCTTTGGGAAAGAGGTACTCCAGTAATGTCCGTGGCGCGTACTCTAGCTGTGTAGTGCTGTAGTGTGATAAACTAGTTAGGTAGGGGTTCTACTCCCAGACATCACATGTATGTGTAACATGTATCCTGTGTAGAGGTGGCTGTGAGTGTGTGACACCTGTGGCCAATGTGGAGGGGGTTTTGCTTAGTTCTTTTATGGTGGCCCTACTGTATATCACCATGTCAACCATACAGGGATAACATATGTAAATTAGCTGAGAGGAAGGTGTGCAAAGCCATACCCAGACATGTGACATCAAGGCCAGCCAATCACAGTTAGCAACCCCACTATTACCCAGAGCACACACACATGCCTAGGCAACAGCCAATATATGGGTAGTATACTGCATATTGGACACTGATAGTAACACTGCAGTGATAGCAGTGGGTTACAAAGGGCATGTCACCCTGGCCATCTGTCCAATATGCACATACATGCAGACAGTGCACCTCCATCATGTTCCCAAATGGACACCTGCACCACCCGTGGTGCCTTCACATGCAACTCCCAATGGACATACCATGCCTGATAACATGCCCTTTATGGACAGATGACACTGACATCAGGGAATGCTGTTAGCATGCTATCAATGTAGGTGCAGGGTAAACCTGCTGCCCATTACCAGTTCCTGCCACAGGTGGGCAAGACTGGCGGATCCAGTGATATGTGTTCACAACATGGTCTAGACACCCCAGGTACAGTTCCACATGTCACTGTACATCCATGTGGGATGTGTGCATATCCCAGACACCATCCATGTCATGGAGTAAGGAACATATACATGGCAAGTGATGCACAACATTGGCCACACACAATAGTCATGCAGGTGACTGGATGGGGGATGCAGTACCCACCTTTGTGGGCAGATGCAGAAACCACAGGCTTGAGGCATAATGCAGACCGTCATGTGGCCTGATGCCAAGGTATACCCACCCCCTACCCTTGTACAGCATGCTGGCACAGTTGACCACCACACACCCATGCAGACATGCACCCATGCATGTCAGGACTGGCACCCTGTGTGTCCATGTGTGTGTTGTATGGTGCATCTGACCACATCCACACTCACTACAACCCCCCAGGGCATACTGAAGCTTGCTGTTTGATGTCTGACACCTCATCATACTCTATGCCCATACGACCTCTGTATGACCCATGTGGTGCATGTGATACCCGCACATCGATGTGTTGTGGCAATCACATTAGCAATGAGTTGCACTCCTGGCCCTGCCATGTGTGTCAAGTGTGTGTGTCCCTGTGTGAGTATGCCTGTGTTGACACTGGCAGCTGTTCATGCAGAAAGGCATGTGTACATCACCTACAGTATATCTACCATATCCCTGTTGCAGATGTCACTCATCATCACAAATATGCTCTGAGTGCTCCACAACAGGTAACCCATGTGGCGCAACCAATAACTGCTTTGAACTGTGATAGCACTACATAGTTGTTGGGGGTTTGATACCCTGTGCTGGTAGGTGTGTGACACAAACATGCTTTTGCTTTACTCTACCACCCCTCCCTGACATGTATTTACCTCTGTCTACCTCCCCCACTTCCTCTCCGGTGAATTTGGAGACCCACACCTGCTATGCTTAGGCAGCAGCATGTGTAATGTAAGTGATGCTCATGATCAGCTGATGGCCTCTGCATGAATTGCAGCCCTCCCCTAGCTGACTGCATGTGGAATGGCTGTGGTAACAGGCCCATAGCCAATTACATGGAAACACACTCCAATACCTAGGTATTAACATGGTGGTGTTGGTCCTTTACAGTCACTGTGAGCAGGAACTTGATCTGTTGTTTGGCAAACAGCATCTCAGATGGAGTGGGGATTTGCCTCTAACAACATACACTGTGGAAAGAGGGCAACAAACAGATGGGGGATGTGCCTGACCTGACTACAGACTGTAAGTGCTGCTATACTGCATGTGGAGTACTGTTGGTTTAATGGTGTTTGTCTGGATATGCCTGTCGTACATGTCGCAATACCTGCCATGTCGGTCCCATGTATATGAGGGGTCCCCATCCGCAGGGTCATCCTCAGACTGGGCAGTGTTGTGCCTTTGGTTTCATGTGTCAGCTGTGGTGCACCTATCTGTGGAATGCAGAAGGTAGTGTGAGGATAGCAGGCAGTAGATTGTGACAGCCGGGAGAGTTACCAATGTCACATCCCTCATAGGACATATGGTGCAACAAACCCTGTTATGACAGTATATGTATGAGGGTATTACAGCGACATGTCAATATTGGCCCTGTGTTTGTTCCTCCAGCCACAACTCTGTCATCCTTTGTACATATGTCATGCAGTAGGGGTGCATATGTTCTGTACTCCATAGTCCTTGACAGCATATCTGATAACAAGCCAGTGAGATATCGGACTGCTACACATGTTATGTATAGTAGGGGTTATAATTGAGGACATAGCCTGGCCATTATGTGGTTGTGTGTACAGTACTGAGGTATATGTAAGTCTGGTAATTGTCGACAGTGTGTGTATAGTGAATATGTACCTTGGCCTGTGTAGAGACTGTTGTAGATGTCATTGTTCCAGGTCCTGTTCTATCTGATGTTACATGCTGCTCCACTGTATGTCACCCTAACAGCTTACATGTTTGAAGGGGTGAACACACACATGTCCCATACCACAGACAGGCATCGGACCATACTGTCTAGCGGCCCAGTATATATAGGGGTGTTGTGTGTGTCTCATATGAGGATGGTGTAGGTCAGATAGTCCATATACTGTAATAGTACGCTAGTTTACGATATGTGGCTGTGTTCACATAGGTTGTGGTTATGCACTTTCACACAGGTGTCTGTTACTCTGTGATGAGACATGCCTGTAGAACCTGCTATCTATGCAGGTACATGTGTATCCCCATATGTAGCCCAGTGTTGAGTCAGTCTGCCTGTAGCTAGCACTGTGCTTTGTTACATGCCTAGCACATTACTGTACTTATCCAGTGAGATGTCATGTCCAGATACTTGCCAGATGTACTTCTGCCGGGCCACCATGACAGTCATGTATGTCAGACAAAGTAGTGGGATGCTGTTCAGATATATGTCAGTAACTAGTGGGTAGTATGTGGCCATGGCACCTCTGTACCAGTGGGTATTATGTGTCAGGACAGACAGGGGTGTATGAATGTATAACCAATGGGGGGGAAATGTATACCAGTATTTACGTGTGATGCCCATCTACATGGCTATTAACATCCACATTTACAGGCCTGGTCCACATGTCTTGCATGATGGGGTTCTCTGTATACCCCTGGACTGACCAGCGTATGTCAGACTGTCCACATATATTGGGCGCATCGCTGCTGTCGTCCACAGGGGCATTACTGTGCTAGCAGTGGTACTGTACTATGATGACCTTAGGATGTCTGTCAGTAGCCAGTGGCGCACATGTGGCCTCCCACACACACCATGTCTGTGAAGACACTCCCTATTACAGTAGCAATAGTCTACAAATATACCTGCAATACATACATGACATCCCCTTGCACTGAGAGATTGAGACTATTGGGGCTGAGGTAGGGCTCCACCCCATGTGCAGGGCATATGACAAACATATATGTACATATCATTATACCTATATCCATATAGATATGTACACATTTACATATCTTCCTTACTGTATGACAACAGTTGTATACATATGTGCCTGTGTTCCAGACTCTGTCCTCCACTTACATACCTGGCTTAGCACAGGTGACATGCTGTCAGGGTTTGTTATGTAAGAGGCTGTGTGTATGTTATGCTGTCATTCCTGCCATCCCTCCGCTGCTGTGTCCCCTACACATACTGGGGGGTTGGGGCCATATATGTGTGGGCTCCACCTACACAATACATGTGTGCCCTAATGCACTGCAGAGGGCAGTGTACGTAACCATGGTATATGGCCCAATAGTAGTGAGTGTGGGGGGTGCACCATGACTAACCTAGGTGTTAACAACATGTGTGGGTATCTGGGGTAAGCTTCCTTAAGGTATCTGGATGTACATTACCATACAGTCCACCGTGGGTAAATGCAGGCCTCCTGCCTCCTGCCATATGGACTGTTCTGTTTGTCTATGTGATTGTGGTGTTGTCAGTTATGCCTTATGTAACAGATACATCCCATTGTGTCAACTGGGGTCTGTACCCCCTAGGGATTGTGTACAGAGTGTAGGTAGAGGCTGCTGACCTATACATCTGCATTATGTACTGTTGATTGTCTGGTATGCTGTGGGCCAGTCTGTCATTACTATTGTACTACTAGAAGGCCTCGGCCTGGACAGCAACATGTGTCAACCTTACCAGACTACTGTCTCAGTATAACTGTTTCACAGTTGCATTATATTGTTCATATGGATGTCAGTGTCTAAACGGTTCTGTGACATGGCATATACAACTGTCATAGTACACAAATATAGCTGTCACAATTATTTATGGGCACCTGTGTGTGGTGTTATACCCTTTGATATCTCTGTGGGTATGTGTTGCCGGCTATGAATGTCATTCGTATGGGTGGCTCATACAGTCTCCAGTTGGTAAGGTGGTGACTGTAGGAATACTGGCTGCTCAATTTGTGTGCACATACTACATATATATCTTACTGTACATATCTCTGTGTGTGTATGTGTACTTACATATATATATATATATATATATATATATATATATATATATATATATATATACACACACACACACACCTGTATCTGCATATATCTAGATATGCCTGTATCTGCATATATCTGTCTGTGTATATGTATCCTAGGGATGGCCATGTTGTGTGCGGTCCTGGTAATGGGATCTGCAACACTTGTTACTGTATTACAGGGGGTACGTGCTTGGCTGGGGGGGGGGAGTATACCTATTTGTACCAGACGTATTTTGTGTAGGTGCTGTCAACGCCATTAACATTGCATGAGGACATATATGATTTTGTTATATCCCCATTGTTATCACCAGTTGTCTGAGCGTATACACCTATATATGTGCATGTATATATCTGCTGGACATATACATGATCTGCTGTATATATTTACACATGTAGATGTAGACATATATATCCATAGATGTAGGCATTTGCATGTGTATATGTTCATATATATTTATATATGTATGTATCCCTATAGATTATATATACACACTCACATATCTACATATATCGATATGTTGTACTTGTTTTAGACATTAATATATTTACTCACACACATACATCTATATGTTGCAATACATTCTCTGTACTGTTGAATGACTGGGCTGGATGATATGTTTGTGGAAACATCAGGGTTATGTACATCTGCCATGGTATAGTGGGAAATCACTTTGTGTATGGTATGCAATGTCCTGGGTACGAGCCTTGCAGAGGCGGTTTATTTTGTTGCTGGCCAGAACACTGCCGCTTACCCCCATGCTAACCTCTTTAAAAGGAATGGAAAAAAGTGTTGCTAGGAAAGTGGTGAAAAAGGGGTGCAAAGAGAGTAAGACAGTAGGGGAAATAGCTAGGCATGTACAGGAAGGGTGTAGGAAAGGTCCATAGCTGCCCATTTCTGCTACAGCAACAGCTGTGCATAAACATTGCAGTTGGAGGTAGATGTGGACCCTCAAAATCCCTGGGAGAGGGGTGAGGACAACATAAATGCATTATGATGCCAATTAGACCTGATTACATGTGTCCAGTGGACAGCCAAGTATGGGGTAAGATTGTTTTGTAGGAACATATTGCCCTTCCATTATCTTTTCAGGTGGGAGTGGGATGTTAGGGAGGGTCCGTAGGTATATTTGGGGAGGGAGGATGGGAAGGTTACCAGACATGACACACACAACGCATACAGGGGCAGTATATGACACGTGGGGGGGTGAACACCTTGATGGGGAGGGGTGTTGGGATATCAGAACCCCATAAGCCCCCTAGTGGTAACAGTGGGACTGAGGTTACCACCCATGGGCGGTCACCATGGTGTCACCACAGTGCCATACTCTTGTGAAATATGACTGCAGACCATCCTCCTGCTGGCACATGTACACCTGCAACACAAATGGATAACATTATGGAGATAATCACTGGGACCAGGAGCGGCCTTAGGTCAACTGGCGCCCTAGGCAAAAGGGCTCCACAGTGCCCCCCCCAACCACACTACCTGGTGCCCCCATCCTGGTCGACCTACACCAAATAAATACTGGAAAAGTGCCCCTACCAGAGTGGTGCCCTAGGCAGCTGCCTAATCGGCCTATGCCTAAGGCCGGCTATGACTAGGACGACAACAGACCTGTAAAACAAGGACTCACTACCTTCTGTTCAACAACAGCATGCATCCCCCCGGAGTTCTTCTCTTGTTTATATGGCCTTAAAGTAAGACAGTCTGACCAAAAATGTCCTACATCCCCACAGCTGATATAGGGTGGCTCATGCTCCCAAGAGAAATGGCCTTTCTCACACAAGTACAAAATATGTCATGGTAGTCCCTACCAAAATGCTTTTAAGTATGACAAATATAACATTTAGTGGGTTAGTCCCTGTAATGCACCACACCCCTCTAACTTTTAACAGTTATTAAACTATTTAAATGGCACAAATGATTGTCAGTAACATGCGGATCAACAGAAAATTCCCAGCTCCAAGTCCACAAGAGCATTTTGTAATGTTTTATGAACTTTAATAGACCATGGCACAAGTAACTTCAACAGCAGTTTGAATATAAGAGTCTGTTAAAGCTTCAGTCTTAGAAAATAAAACTCTATCAACTTCTTATTGACTGCAGTCAAAGCTTGAAAAGAAAAGTTCCTCCAAGGGGTAGCTGTATGAAGAGTCCAGTTTACATAAACAGCAATCATACTTCTAAGCACTTTTTATGGAAATTTTTATACAGGCCCATTACAAACAAATTAATGCTGTAATCTGCACATGCTTAAAACTCAAACAAAATAAGTTACTCCTAAAAAAAACTGTCCAGTCAATAGTGCTATAGCTCCAAGAGAATAAAGAGGCGACATTTATGTGCTACTGAATCAAGTGAATAATTGAAGTCCCATTGTTGCTACTAGCACAGATAAAAAGGATGCTCAGGTGAAGTCTCTGCCATGGCTGTTTCTCACAGGTCTCTGAACACAAGGAACAGCACAGAGTGAATCCAGCTCTTGTATACATCCTTCCTGTAATGACTGTTTCATCTCAGGTTCCTTTTCTCATGTTCCAGTCTAGCCATTAGTTCAGCACACACAGAATTAGAAACTGTAGCTTGACACAGATACATCCATTACCTTTTGCAGCATTTCAGTTTCCAAAGCAGCTTCACTTCACTTAGGATCATAGGAAGTTACTAGGTTATTGGCCCTGAGGCCCTTACAAGCCTAGCCAAGAATTTAGCCCATGTTCCAACACGTGAGCACCCCATGCCACTGTCAAGCAAGGACACAGGTGGAATCCCAGTGGTGTATTTTCTGTTCCCCATCCAGTTTATGCTTAAAAAGGTTTAATGAGGTACTCTGCTTTACATGGAGAGGGAGCCTATTACACAAAAGGGGGAGTCTCTGGGACACAAATCTGTCCCTCCAACAAGTCCTATTGATGTCCCAGACCAGATTGAGGTCACATGTGCGGGTTACTCGAGTGTAGCTTGACTTGCGGATATGCAGCAGTCCCATCAGGGCGGGGTCTGAGATTGCTTTGTATGCCCGACAGAGGCGTCTGTAGGAGAATGAGTAGAGGGACAGGGCTTTTAGTATATCTGTGTAGGGTAGATGTTTCAAGCCCTGGATTCTCCGGGTGAGGAACCTCTGTAGTCTCTCCAGCTGCTGCATGTGCTTTATGAGGTACATGCCAAAAGGGGCATTGTACTCAATAATGGGTCTTATAAGGGAAGAATAAAGGGATGTTATGACCACCTTGTCCCTGGATGACATACCCTTACAAATGATGTGGGCTATGTAGAAAACTTTCCATACAATGGAGGCAATATGGTGGTCAAAAGTCAGTTTGCTATCAACCTGGGTGCCCTAGTCCCTCACGACTGTGTGCTTAGTGCCTTATTATCAATTTGATAATTTGTGAGGACATTATTCTCCCCAAAAGGAATGATGATGCATTTTTTGGCATTCAGTTTAAGGCCATGTTTCTGGCACCAGTCACATTAACAGAACTTGTTGGTGGGATAGATTTGTGTACAAAAACTCTCCCATCTGTGGAATAGACTCCCTCTCCATGTCAAGCAGAGTACCTCACTAGCCCTCTTTAACAGGAACCTGGATCACTGATTGGGAAACAGAAAATACATCCCTGGGATCCCACCTGTGTCCCTGCTGGGCAGGGGAAACAGGTGCTGACTTTGTGGGAACATGGGTGTAATTCTTGGCCAGGCTTATAAGGGCCTCTGGGCCAATAGCTTAGTATCGTCCTACGAACCTGTGTGTCTTTGTGTCTGTATGTGTGTATGTATGTATATTTGTGTGTGTGTGTGTGTGTGTGTGTGTGTGTGTGTGTGTGTGTGTAAATGTGAATATGGGTTTGTGTGTGTATTTGTAGGGGGTGTGGTAGGTTAATACTTTTACTGTTGAGAACTTCTATCCATAAGTGATATAGAGGCCAGACTGTTTACAATTTCCCATAAAATTGTCAAGGTTTTGTTTGAACATGGTTGTAGAGGCTATTCCAATGTGTGGGGACCCTTTGGGACACATATTTGTCTATTCAGTAAGTTCTGCTTATGTTACAAAATAAGTTCAGATCCTCAGATCTAGTGTTTCCTGTGCTGTTTGTTTTGCACATGTGCAACAGTACCAACAAGGCTGGGTAAAATGCAAGGTTTGTCTGGGGTATGAACCTGGCATCTCTTACACCCAAAGTGAGAATAATACCTCTAAGCCGGCAGTGCATCCTTGGACATGTGACCCATCTATGACTGTCATTCTACCAAGCAGCCAGACATTGATTTAGTAACCCATTTTCATCACCATTTCCATTAATCATCAGCTTCTGACTTGTGGAGAATGATGCTATCCAGCAGCCACTTTCTGTCCCCTGGCAGGATACAGAACCTGCATCTTCCCCTCATTTGCATTCCATTTTGTAATAGGCTGCCATTCTGGACATTTCAAGTTTTCACTTTTGGGGTGTTAATATGTTGTGTAGTAGTTTGCAGACACTGCTTAATTGCTGCTGACAGACTATTTATTTCATGTTACAAACCTTCCTAATTTAGGTGACTCTGGAATGCAAAGCAGTAGTGACCAAATATTTTGTATGCATGATTTTACTCAACTACTAGATCACAGCTACAGTAGTCACACAGTCTAGTTCAGAATGCCTCGGTTATTATAGAAGAATGATTTTTTATATCACTTGCCATGTACTAGTGAGGGACAGTGACCATACAGTCATCTGCATGAATCCTCGTAAAATATGATCATTTGCAAAGTATTCTGATGTAGTCAGTCTGTATCACCATTGCCCATATACAAGGCTTTAAACTTTTGTCAGCTTTCATCTCAGTCTTCACACACAGTTCACAATTTGTATGAATTATGTCATTACCTACATTTTCACTAACATTGTATAATTACTATAAGGACTTTTATTAAATGTTACACTGTGGTAAGGAAACTGACAGTATTTGAGTTTTTAAGAGATGTACTATAAATGTGGTCTCATTATTCTTAGCCAAGTGTTGAGGAGTTCCTTAGTCACTTGAATCTTCTGTTTAAACAAAACTTCTTTTGCAAAGACAATACCACAGCAGGTGTGAAGGCAGGTAGAAAACTTCTCAATTCATCTCAATGAGACACTGAAAAGAGGTGAAAATGTTCCCATTCACATTAGCGAGGTGGTGGAGACAGAGATTCATTCCTCAGGTCTGACAGATTCCTATTCTATCAATACTTCACATTTAAGTGGCACATAAGCCATTATTGGTGGGGTATGGCTGTATAGGCGGTATGGCATGCTTTGAACTTCCTACAGGAGTTTTGTCTCAGTTCAGAACACACAGTCATAATGGAAGTTGGAGGAGACTTTCTTGCAATCTTTTCTCTTGTAAAAGAAGAGACAGTACTGCTGAGCGATGCCTTGTTACATGGATATCAACCAAGTGGCTAATGTTTTGAAGGAATTATTTTGAAATTGTCGTCTTTGTAGAGGAAGACTACTACTACTTTTACCAGAAGACTGTGTGAACCATAAATACAACAGACAGGTGCTGGGTATTACAGGCAAGTGCAACTTTTTAATTTTTGACAGCTTGTAAGGCAGTGATAAGTCAGTGGCTTCAGTTCCTGTTCTGTGGGTGCATGGTGAGGAATAAATGGGTACAATTATGTATTTTGTGTACTTGTGCAGTTTTTTACTACACAGTAATGTGTTGTGACATTTTATTTATTTCAAAAGTTTCCTATTTTAACTTTGCTGTGGGTGTGTGGGTGGTTACTTACACTTGGGAACAGCCACCATTTTGATTTATTTTTACTTCAATTCTGTTTGTTTTAACTGAATACATCATGGTTGGTCGGTTTGTTTCTTCATGAGATGGATTTAGCCAACAATTTGCTTGTATATGCATGTATGCATTTGTACTTTGTGTACTGTTAGGTTAGTCCAGTCTGGTTTGAGGTTAAAGGTCCAGGAATGTAAGTCTTTAACTGTGAATTCCTGATAAGGATTTCTGCACATATGCTCTACAGTTGTACACATTCAGGTTCTTAGTGGCATTAGTACCCATTAGCCTAGTTAGGTGTCACAGTGGACTATGATGGGAACACTTAGTGTCTCAAAGCTTATCAAATACTTGGCGTGCTTGATACAGACAACATGCAGTCACAATCAGCCATGCATTCGAAGACTGAGATACTGATTGATTTCTTGTGTATGTGCAATTTTTATGTGGAGCTCAACCAGTTTGCTGTTATTCATAGATTACTGTGAATATAACTGGTGATGCAAGAGATTGCAGTTTTGCTACCCCATCCTTTGTTAAATAATCTCACATCAAGTTCCCTGGTGGTGTTTTTTTCATTACCTTACACATTCACAATTGCAGGCAGTATAGATGTAGCAAACTCCTATCACGTTTCCAGAAATTGCAGGAAAGGATGATTGATAGACACATATAAACAGAAAGTAAGGCAGGAGATGAGCAGTTTGGATTCAGATCAGGAAGTAGGATGGTCAATCTAATGATGGCAGTGAGACAGATAGTGAAGAAGAAGCTAAAGATGAGGAAGGAATCCTAGATGAGGAAGGGGTCCAAATAAGCTTTCCAAGACTTGCAGAAAGCTTGTGACAAAGCTGATTTGGTCCCAGAAACACTGATAGAAATAGTGCAGACTATGTAGAAGGACCCAATGGCACAAGTACTAACAGTTTTCAGATTTGCAGAGGAGTTCCCAGTGGGTTGGGTGTGCATCAAGGCTGAGCTCTGAGCTCACTGTTCATAGGTAGGTACGAGGCTATCAGCCCAAGGGCCTATGCAAACCTAGCCAACAAGGTTCCCTGGCTTACGCCACCCAAGAAAGTTATTTTCCTGTGCCACTGACAAGCAGAGACACAGAAGTGATCCCCAGGGTGTATTTCCTATTTCCTATCCACTCATCAAGATTTTTTTCTTGAAGAGTGCTAATGAAGAACTTTGCTTGACATAGATGGGTAGCCTGTTCCAGACTATGGGAAGTCTCTGGGATAGGAATCTATCCCTCCAGAATGTCCTGTTTATTGTGGTGACAAGGTTTAGGTCCCTAGAGCTTGTAGCTCAGAGGGATTGGGATTTCTTTAGGTGTAGCATGTCCAACAGCTCTGGGTTTGACATAGCTTTATGTGTTAGGCAGAGGTCACCTCTGAGTAGGTGATATGCTATGGAGTAAAGCTGGAGTTTTTTGAGGTGGTCAGTGTAGGGCATTTGTTTGAGTCCAGTAATCCTCTTTGTGAGATACTTCTGTGGCCTTTCCAGCTGCTGCAGACGTTTTGTGAGGTACATTCCAAAAGGGGCATTGTACTCTATAATGGGTCTAATGAGTGATGAGTAGAGGGTAACAATGACCTCTTTTTTTCCTGGACGAGACCCTTTTATGATGAGGTGTGCCACGTAGAAGGACTTCTTGACTCCTGTGGCGATGTGACTATCAAAGGAGAGACTACTGTCCACCTGGGTCCCAAGGTCTCATCACACATTCGGTGTTAAGTAGATTGCTGCCTATGTGGTAGTTCATGGGTACAGAGTTTTTACCAAAGGGGATGACACTGCACTTTTTGGCATTGAGCTTGAGGCCATGGCTCTGACACCAGGCATCTGTCTTAGAGAGGCCCTTCTGTAGGATGTTCACATCATTTGGGGACTTGACTATGGCTCCTAGTTTGCAGTCATCTGCAAACTTCGTTAGCCAGAGGCCTTCTGTTTTAGCCTGTACTACAGAGAAGTAGACACCAAACAGGAGCAGTCCCAGGATGGAACCCTGTGGTACTCCACTTGTCACTGGCTTGAGGTCAGATTTGGAGTCTGCAACTTTTACAGTGTGGGTTCTGTCAGTGAGCCAGTTGGCAACCCATCTTGTGACATAGGGATTTATGCCTAGTTTATTAAGTTTAGCTATAATTTCAGAATGGGGGATGGTGTCGAAAGCCTTGGCGAGGTCAAGATAGGCTGTGTGAACCACTTTACCCTCATCTACGGCTTTGGTGACTGCCTCAAAGAAGTTGATCAGGTTCAGGAGACATGATCTGCCTTTCACAAACCCAAACTGCATGGGATCCAGAGTTGGAGGTTATCATTGTCTTTGTTTATGAGTTCCATGATGATACGTTCCATGGCTTTGCAGACCAGACTCGTCAGGCTAATAGGTCTATAGTTCCCGGGATCAATTGTGGCTCCCCCTTTGTGGGGTGGGATAACTGTTGCTGTGCGCCATTCAGTGGGCACAAAGCCTGATGCAAGGCTATTATTGAACATGGTGCTTAAGTGGGGAGCCAGTTCATTCTGAAGTTCGTGTAAAACGCAGCCTGGGATGTTGTCCGGTCTCATGGATGCTGTGTTTTTGGCTTTAGAGAGTGCAGCTTTCACCTGCGTAGTTGTGATTACAGGGACTCTGCATTCTTCCTGTATAGATATGGGCCCTTTAGGGGGTGAGGGGGGGTAAAGTTAGCACTGAACCTATCTACCAGGATGTTGGCAATATCAGTTTGTTCTGTAATTTTCATGCCTTTGTGATGTAACTCAGAGCAGATCTGGGTGTTGCCATTGAGATTCTTGACATAGCTATAGAATGCTTTGTGGTTGTTCTTGGAATTAGTGGCAATTTTATTTTCGTAGCTAGCTTTGGAGGATCTTATAAGGGATCTCAGCTTCTTACTGAGGCTGACCAGGGAGCTCCTCCACTCATGGGATTTTAATGTCTTTTGCTTCTGTTGTACAGTTTATGGCAGGGGACCACCAGATTGGCTTCCTTTTTTTGGAGGATAGCGTCTTGATTCTGTTTGGGATAGCACGATCCATGCACTCATGTAGGTGCTTATAGAGTGCATTTGTGTAGGATTCAGCAGTTGTAACTGTATTGTCCATCTGCATGGGTGTCATGAAGTTCACTACTTCTGTCTTAAGAAGCATGAAGTTGGCTTTGGAGAAATTTCTTACTGTGGTTTCCTTAATGGGGGGGGTGGGGGTGGGATGTGGATATCAAGGGTGATTAGCTTATGGTCGGATCGGACCAACGAGGAGTTGACTTCAGGTGTGGAACACCGGTCACTCATGTTGGTAATGACTAGGTCTGGGATATTGTTGCCCCTGGTGGGGGTGTGGATAAGTTGATCTAGGGCATTAGAGTTTATGAATTCCAGAAAGTGTTGCGCTAAGGAGTTAGTGCATGAGTAGTTTTCCCAGTTAATGGTGAGGTAGTTGAAGTCACCCATTATTAGGGTGTTTGGTTGAACCCTAATATTTTCCAGTACATCAAGAAAAGAGGGGTGGGAATCCTGGGGCATGGTGGGGGATCTGTAGCAAGCTATAATTTGGATTGCAGTTTTGCCAAGAGTTAGTTGCACTTGGATACCCTCGGATGCATTATGCTGAGCAACTAGCCTGGAGGTGTGGATAATCTTAATGAATATGGACACACCCCCACATTTGGTGTTTCGGTCCAGGTTAGATGGCCGAAAAGTGTGGTATGAGTTATAGCCTGGTAGTGCAGGGGTGCTCACTGGAGCCTTGAACCAGGTCTCAGTCACTGCACAGATATCGATGTTCTCCATTTTAAGGAGTGCCTCGACTGAGTGTATTTTGAAATTTAGACTTCTAGCATTGAGTAGCATTACCCTCAGTTTTTGCTTACCTGTACCTGTTATGGTGGTGAATTTGTTACTTGAACCCTGCCTAAAAAAGGCACTATAGGGGCAGCAAGAGCATTAGCCAGTGTCCGGAATCCTAGGGGTGACAGGTGCAGGCCATCTGTAAAGCATTGTGGTCTGTCGACCATGTCATCCCAAGCAGACAGATACTGGATCCCCTTTGAATGACACCAGAAGCTTAGCCAATTGTTGAAATCAATAATTTTGTCCTTGTACTGCGGTATCATTCTGGGTGATGGCAGAATTCTACTCGGGGCTAGGGTCATACCTGCCTGAGCTACAAGATCGTAGAGCTCTTCCATGTCTCTTCCAATGTAGTCCAGGGAGGTACGTCTCAGGTCATTCACACCAACATGGACAATGACAGAGTCATATTTGTACTTGTTGTGGAGTGAACTGAGTGCATGGGTTATGTGGCAGATCCTGGCACCCGACAGGACGCTGACAGTAACCTTCTCCTTGTTTAGCCTAGTGAGTGGGACATCAGTGTGCCTGACTATAGAGTCACCTATGACTAGTGTGTTGGGTATGTTGTTTTGCCTTATTGGCTGTGTTTGAGTGGCACACTGAATCTGTGGGCTATGTGTCATTTGGGTTGTGTTGGGGGATGGAGGTTGCTTGTGTTTCTGCTTTGGAGGTCTCTGTTGCTTAGGCAGATTATTATTGAGAGCCTCCGTGAATGTTTTTGAGTTTCTATGTGTGGATTTTGGTGGTGTAGACGTAGTGAGACTATGTGATGAGTGTGGTGTGGTGCAAATGTTTACCTTCTCCTCATGACTGTCAGGTTCAGTCTTGGTTGGTGAGAGCTTTACCTCCAGTTTGGCTAGAAAAGTGCATCTCTCACAGGTTGTAGTGTTGGGTGGTAGGAGGGAGAGGGTTATCTGTGTACAGGAGGCAATTTCTACATTCCCTCAAGATGCCCAGATTCATCAGATAGACGGGGAGAACACTGGGAGCTGACCCTTGGACATGCCTGAATAAAAAAACATTTTCCTCTAGATAAGTGAGGAAAGTGAGTACAAGAGCTGTTTTTCTCAACGCCAGTGAGAAAAGTAAGTACAAAAACTGTTTTCCTTTAGGTAATGAGGAGGATTTAGTGCTATAGTAATTAGTAGCTTATTTAGTGCTTACAAGTTCTGAACAAGTACTGAGTATGAATAAGCAAATTTAAGTGTGAAAACTAAGAATCTGTATCTGCACTAGACGAGTTACAGGACAGAAACAAGTGCAAATGCAGGCTTTCAAATCAGAAAGTTGAGAGAGATGGAAGACCGCCCAAACGGCCAAGAACTACAAATTCTGGGCCAGAACCACTCCTTATGTGGTAGACAGGTTACCTAATGCTTACCACTCCCACTGATAAGCCAGAAGGTTTCCCTCCAACACAGAAAGGCTTGGGGGGCTCAGAAGCTTACAAACAGTCCTGGATACAGCAAATCTGTATCTGGAACACTAGTTACAGCAGGCATGGGCAAACTACGGCCCGGGGGCCACATGCGGCCCGTTAAACATTTTGATTCGGCCCGCCAAACTTGAAAAAATTTAATAAATTTTAATAATTTTTTAAAAATTTTCGCGCTGTCGGGGCTGACGTCATCACGTGCACGATGACGTCAGCACCGTCAGGCTACTAGCCAGTCGGAATTGAGCTCAAGGAGCTCACATCATCAGTTCCGGCTGGCGGTTAAGTTAACAGTCAGCGGGAATGCAACATGTGAAACAGAAGAGGCTGACTCAGCGAGCCCTGAAATGGATTCATGGCAGCAGCAAAGGGGTCAGGGATATAGCGAGCTCACGGAGCTGGGATTAATGGCGTTAGCAGGCTGGGGGATACAGCGAGCCCTGAAACGGAGCCAGGCCCAGGATTAATGGCAGCAGCAGCAACATGAGGATGGATTGAACAGAAGACGCCGAGCACTACTCAGGGTAAGAGAGAGAGTGTGTGTGTGTGTGTGTGTGTGTGTGTGTGTGTGTGTGTGTGTGTGTGTGTGTGTGTGTGTGTGTGTGTGTATGTGATAGGAAAGAGAAAGTGAGTGAATCACTGAATGCAGGTTTGAAAGGTGAAGTGTGTGTGTGTGTGTGTGTGATCGGAGAGAGAAAGTGAGTGAATGCAGGTTTGAAAGGTGAAGTGTGTGTGTGTGTGTGTGTGTGTGAGCGATCGGAGAGAGAAAGTGAATGAATGCAGGTTTGAAAGGTGAAATGTGTGTGTGTGTGTGTGTGTGTGTGTGAGCGATCGGAGAAAGAAAGTGAGTGAATGCAGGTTTGAATTGTGAAGAGTGTGTGTGAATGATTGGAGAGAGAGAAAGTGAGTGAATGCAGGTTTGAAAGGTGAAGTGTGTGTGTGTGTGTGAGCGATCAGAGAGAGAAAGTGAATGAATGCAGGTTTGAAAGGTGAAGTGTGTGTGTGTGTGTGTGTGTGTGTGTGTGTGTGTGTGTGTGTGTGAGCGATCGGGGAGAGAAAGTGAGTGAATGCAGGTTTGAAAGGTGAAGTGTGTGTGTGTGTGTGTGAGTGATCAGAGAGAGAAAGTGATTGAATGCAGGTTTGAAAGGTGAAGAGTGTATGTGTGTGTGAGCGATTGGAGAGAGAAAGTGAATTATGAAAGCTGACAAGATTCTGTGTCTGTGTGTGTATATAGATTGCAGCATCACAGTTTTGTGCATTTATGTCTGATTTGTATTTTTATGCTTTTAATTATTTTTGTTATGTTTTATTCACTGGGTTTCAGTAGTTGTATTGCAATTAAGGCTTGACCGAAAGAGAGTCCTAGTGGTCCAGCTCACCTGCCTGAAAGTTAAATCTGTTAAATGGTTTCATGGTCATTGGGAGTCCAGTTTTGTTCATTGGGAATTCATTGTAGTGATTTGTTGTATTGATTTGTCAGTGATGTAAAAATGACTGTGCAATATTTAGTCCCACATAGTCTCAACATCATCCCATTATGTCTTGCTATAAATTAAAGCAATCTGTAAGTCTTACTATGGGTGTGCCATTTTTTTTTTCTTTCTTTCTTATTTACAGTCATTAAGGCCAGAGTGCAACATGCATACATTATTCTTTGGCCAGGAGAAATGGATGAGACAAAGGTGGCAACCATGTTAATAATTAAGTAGACTTTTATGATGGAAATGTTCTGAATTGGGCAGTTTTGTCATTGCTGATTCATGCATTTTGTTTTATTGCCTACTGAAAAAAATGTTCAAACAATAAATTTAAAATGTGCTCTCTCTGTATAACAAGTGTGCTGTATTATACAAGAAATATAATTTACTAAAGTCAGGAAGGTGTAACAAAGAACACATATATCTTTCTTGTTGTGTGCAAGGGGATAATTATTTGAAAACAGCACAAAGGTAATCTTTATCCACCATTGGCCAGATGCATTTTCTTTGGATGTGGTGTAGATTTCAATGCTATTTTAATGAATGTAGAGAAGTTTTAATGCCAACTCTATTTTCATTGTGAGACAGTTTTGCTTTGTTTAACAGAGATCTATTGGTGTTTGTGCATTGTGCAATAAAGTGTAAAAATAAAATCCAAGTCATTGTAGAAGTAAAGCAGTATACACACATTGGTGTGTATGGTAAATGGGATGAAATAGCCAGGTAATGGGACATCGGAATGGCTGCAGGGGGGACTTTGGTGCCATATTTTGGTAGTCTGTTCTTCAGTTTGCAATTTGCATTTGAAAGTTGGTATCCCACAATTCCAGTGGAGTGGGTGGGGTTACATAGTTATGTATGCAAATTTTATGTTAAACAGCGTACAGATTTGTACCTATTTTTCATGGGCCTTGTCCAGATTTTTGATGTTTCCAGGTTAAGAGGTATGATGAGCGGATGTTTTCAAAGCATGCCATCTATCTGCTCCTGTTCTGGCCCCTTTGTCAAATGTTAGAACTCAATGTGGCCCACGAATCAAAAAGTTTGCCCACCCCTGCAGGAAAGGTAGGAAACAGGCTTACAGTTCTTTTTTTTCTTTTTTTTTTTTTTTACAGAAAAGTAGCAAAAATAGTAGTAAAAACAATTCACATGCAGTGCAAGCTAGCACACTTGAGTATGTAGCAATATTAGACCACACAGTTTGAAAAATGCAATTAAATTAAAAAGGACTAAAACCAAGTGCAGAAAGGGTTTATTAGGTAGAATGTGGTAAAGAGATGGGACTGGGGGAGTGTCCTAGATCAAATCTACAGTAGGGCGGGCACTGCAAAAGCCACCAAATTTAAAGTACAAACCAAAAACAGGGAGGGGGTGGGGAAGACAGTTTCAACAGAGATTTGAGCAACCACTAATAGTATAAACCATAAAACCAAAAAAAAAATACTCAGCTCTGTATATTTGCAGATCAGACTCTCAGAACAGTGAGACAACAGATATCTAAGCAACAATTAAACTCTATAATAAAGAAAACTATACTCAGCTCTGTATATTTTCAGATAGTCTTGTAAGGCTGTCTCTCAGAACACAGGTTCCAATTTAAATGCAGGCTGTTATTAACCGGTCAAATTAAGGAAACCTTGAGTTAGGTAACACACAAGCTATAAAAAACAGTTGTATCAGCTGAAGACAAGGCAGAAAATGGGGATGGGGTGGGAACACAGTTTCAGCAGAGATTTGAGCAATCACTAATAGTATAAAATATAACACCAAAACAATATACTCAGCTCTGTATATTTGCAGATCAGACTCTCAGAACAGTGACACAACAGATATCTAAGCAATTAAACTCTATAATAAAGAAAACTATACTCAGCTCTGTATATTTGCAGATAGTCTTGTAAGGCTGTCTCTCAGAACACAGGTTCCAATTTAAATGCAGGCTGTCATTAACAGGTCAAATTAAGGGAACCTTGAGTTAGGTAACACACAAGCTATAAAAACCAGTTATGTCAGTTGAAGACAAGGCAGAAAATGAGAATGGGAAGACAGTTTCAACAGAGATTTGAGCTACCACTAATAGTATAAACTATAAAACCAAAACAATATACTCAGCTCTGTATATTTGCAGATCAGACTCTCAGAACAGTGAGACAACAGACATCTAAGCAACAAACTCTATAATAAAGAAAACTATACTCAGCTCTGTATATTTGCAGATAGTCTTGTAAGGCTGTCTCTCAGAGCACAGGTTCCAATTTAAATGCAGGCTGTTATTAACAGGTCAAATTAAGGGAACCTTGAGTTAGGTAACACACAAGCCACAAAAAACAGTTATATCAGCTGAAGACAAGGCAGAAAATGGGGGTGGGGGTGGGAAGACAGTTTCAGCAGAGATTTGAGCAACCACTAATAGTATAAACTATAAAACCAAAAAAATATACTCAGCTCTGTATATTTGTAGATCAGACTCTCAGAACAGTGAGACAACAGATATCAAAGTAACAAACTCTATAATAAAGAAAACTATACTCAGCTCTGCATATTTGCAGATAGTCTTGTAAGGCTGACTCTCAGAACATAGGTTCCAATTTAAATGCAGGCTGTTATTAACAGGTCAAATTAAGGGAACCTTGAGTTAGGTAACACACAAGGTATAAAAAAACAATTATATCAGCTGAAGACAAGGCAGAAAATGGGGGTGGGAAGACAGTTTCAGCAGAGATTTGAGCAACCACTAATAGTATAAACTATAAAATCAAAAATAATCCTCAGCTCTGTATATTTGCAGATTGACTTGTAAGGCTGTCTCTCAGAACACAGGTTCCAATTTAAATGCAGGCTGTTATTAACAGGTCAAATTAAGGGAACCTTGAGTTAGGTAACACACAAGCTATAAAAAACAGTTATATCAACTGAAGACAAGGCAGAAAATGGGGGTGGGGTGGGAAGATAGTTTCAGCAGATATTTGAGCAACCACTAATAGTACAAACTATAAAACCAAAAAAAATATTCAGCTCTGTATATTTGCAGATCAGACTCTCAGATCAGTGAGACAACAGATATCTAAGCAACAATTAAACTCTATAATAAAGAAAACTATACTCAGCTCTGTATATTTGCAGATAGTCTTGTAAGGCTGTCTCTCAGAATACAGGTTCCAATTTAAATGCAGGCTGTTAAGAGATCAAATTAAGGGAACCTTGAGTAGGGTAACACACAAGCTATAAAAAACAGTTATATCAGCTGAAGACAAGGCAGAAAATCGGGATCGGGTGGGAAGACAGTTTCAGCAGAGATTTGAGCTACCACTAATAGTATAAACTATAAAACCAAAACAATATACTCAGTTCTGTATATTTGCAAATCAGGCTCTCAGAACAGTGAGACAACAGATATCTAAGCAACAATTAAACTCTATAATAAAGAAAACTATACTCAGCTCTGTATATTTGCAGATAGTCTTGAAAGGCTGTCTCTCAGAGCACAGGTTCCAATTTAAATGCAGGCTGTTATTAACAGGTCAAATTAAGGGAACCTTGAGTTAGGTAACACACAAGGTATAAAAAAACAATTATATCAGCTGAAGACAAGGCAGAAAATGGGGGTGGGGGTGGGAAGACAGTTTCAGCAAAGATTTGAGCAACCACTAATAGTATAAACTATAAAACCAAAAAAAAAGTACTCCGCTCTGTATATTTGCAGATAGTCTTTTAAGGCTGTCTCTCAGAACACAGGTTCCAATTTAAATGCAGGCTGTTATTAACAGGTCAAATTAAGGGAACCTTGAGTTAGGTAACACACAAGCTATAAAAACAGTTATATCAGCTGAAGACAAGGCAGAAAATGGAGGTGGGAAGACAGTTTCAGCAAAGATTTGAGCAACCACTAATAGTATAAACTATAAAACCCCCAAAAAATAGTCAGCTTTGTATATTTGCAGATCAGACTTTCAGAACAGAAAGACAACATATATCTAAGCAACAATTAAAGTCTATAATAAAGAAAACTATACTCAGCTCTGTATATTTGCAGATAGTCTTGTAAGGCTGTCTCTCAGAACACAGGTTCCAATTTAAATGTAGGCTGTTATAACAGGTCGAATTAAGGGAACCTTGAGTTAGGTAACACACAAGCTATAAAAAACAGTTATATCAGCTGAAGACAAGGCAGAAAATTGGGGTGGGGTGGGAAGACAGTTTCAGCAGAAATCTGAGCAACCACTAATAGTATAAACTATAAAACCAAAACAAATACTCAGCTCTCTATATTTGCAGATCAGACTCTCAGAACAGTGAGACAACAGATATCTTAGCAACAATTAAACTCTATATTAAAGAAAACTATACTCAGCTCTGTATATTTGCAGATAGTCTTGTAAGGCTGTCTCTCAGAGCACAGGTTCCAATTTAAATGCAGGCTGTTCTTAACAGGTCAAATTAAGGGAACCTTTAGTTAGGTAACACACAAGCTATAAAAAACAGTTATATCAGCTGAAGACAAAGCAGAAAATAGGGGTGGGGGGTGGGAAGACAGTTTCAGCAGAGATTTGAGCAACCACTAATAGTATAAACTATAAAACCAAAAGAATATACTCAGCTCTGTATATTTGCAGATCAGACTCTCAGAACAGTGAGACAACAGATATTTAAGTAACAATTAAACTCTATAATAAAGAAAACTATACTCAGCTCTGTATATTTGCAGATAGTCTTGTAAGGCTGACTCTCAGAACATAGGTTCCATTTTAAATGCAGGCTGTTATTAACAGGTCAAATTAAGGGAACCTTGAGTTAGGTAACACACAAGCTATAAAAACAGTTATATCAGCTGAAGACAATGCAGAAAATGGGGGTGGGGGTGGGAAGACAGTTTCAGCAAAGATTTGAGCAACCACTAATAGTATAAACTATAAAACCAAAAAAAAAAATACTCCGCTCTGTATATTTGCAGATAGTCTTGTAAGGCTGTCTCTCAG